>NC_136993.1:24471694-24496694 GCF_032717465.1 Coenobita brevimanus
ACTGTAGAGCAGATTTGTTGGGCTAGTATGGATCGGCCGCGCAAAGTAGGGGAAATCCGAAAAGGTCTTCTCTAGTACTGACATGCTGCATCCAGTACCATTACCCGCCCGGACGTGGGAAGATGGCAAACACCGAGGAACATTTCCCTAGTACTGCTGCGCCAGTCCATGGACATACGCCTTCCTCGTGACTCGTGTCGTATGCCAGTCACATTGCAATTGTGCACTTTCCCCTGATGACAAAGACAACGATGTCAGTGTGTGACTGTGAGGGATTTTTGAGGGAAATTGAGGCAGAGAGGCCTCCTCAGGATCCTGAAGGCCCTCCTTCATGGGGTCAGTAGGACCTCCTACAGTCTCGGATACCCCTCCCCCTTCCCCCCCAAGCCTATCACCACTCATCTTAAAGGTTGGTAAAATCTTAGTTGTTACTGTACGGTAGCTGGAAAAAAAAAAAAAAAAACTACCCCCCTATAAAAGCATATTTAAATCCGCTAGATCCGGAATTTTAAATGCACCTGCACCAAACTACACATTAGTGGACACCAACATCCTAAACATGCCTGATTTTCTTCATTCATATACATCCAATATTGACTGAAAAATTTACGAAGATGTGGAAAAATGCCTTATTTTGCGATGTTAAGGAAAGTGAAAAAAACAAAAAATCCTGTATTCGCACCTTTACCCAGATCCGCACCAAAATTTAATGGAGTCTATTCTGGGCCAAGGCCCATTCTTCTACCAAGTTCCGTGGAAGTCCATCCAGTAGTTTTTGTGTAATCTTGCTCACAAACCAACCAACCAACAAACAACCGGACAAGGGTGAAAACATAATCTTCTTGGCGAAGGTAATTATGGGGGGGGGGGCAGGGTAGAGATACAAGTTCCTTATTCTTTTTCATACTTTACAGTTTCCGCGAGGGGTGGGTAAGGCTCGGCTTTTCTCCAAGGGGGAAAGAAGGTGGAAGTGGTCGTAATCAAAGTCATTTTAGAAAGAGGTTTTTGAGCTAACTAGGGAAAAACTGTGCAACGTTTTAAATTTAAGTTTTTTTTTTTTTTTTTATGGGCCTCTATTTGTCATGGAGTCTCCTGTTTTGGAGTGGGCTGCACAGCTTTGCTTTGTTTATTACATAATGTGTCTCACAACACCGATAAATGATAAGTTAATGATGTTTGTTAAAGGTTAATTATTAAAATAATCACGCTCAGATAATTAGTTCACATCTTGTATATTTCAGAACATATTTTAATATCCTAACAAACTGACTTTCCAAAAAAAAAAAAAAAAAAAAATTGTATTTTTCTATATATTTTACTGGTACGGTGTCTCATAACAGTAGTGTTTTTTTTTTCCTTTTACTCTACAACGGAGACGTTTATTGAACCAAATATGATCGAAAGCCTGTGTGCTTATTTCCAAAATATCGATTTAGACTCCTTGTACTGACAGGATACCCTAATATTTGGTGGACACTTGAATTCCGGAGTTTTCAAAAAGATGATTTAAGGGGTAAGATATATTTGTTCTTTTTCACACATTCGTCAATCATACTACAATACTGAGCTGGGTACCGGATTGTTTCATTGTTTATTACTTTTGGACTATTAGATATCTGTTACCCACAGGCTTTCATAGAGTATTGAGTTTTTTTTTTTTTTAATGTCTTTATGATTGCAAGATCAGATAATGTGAAGAAACTGAATCATTTACACCAGTTCCAACTTACAATCACAATAGGCTGAAGGTAAATGAAACGTACAATACGTTTTGGTATTCGTACAGGTGTTTATTGTTATCATACAATGTACATCGGATTAGGAGATTGTAATATATATATATATATATATATATATATATATATATATATATATATATATATATATATTAATCACTTAGGTCCCGTCCGTTTTTTATAGAATATTTTCAGGTCTCTGCAATTTAGTTCCACCTAATTTCTGTTGTGGTGTTTCCAGCGCCTCGCAGTCAGCTCGGCAAGAAAGATGAAGATGGCGAAAAGGTAACCGAGGGCCAAGATGTAGAAGGCTCCCTGCATGTGGTCAATGTTTAGTGCCACCACCTTCCCAGTGTCGCTGGCCTCAACACCGTCTGCTGTCCCCCTCTGTGGTTTCCTTCGCCTCTATTGGAATGATAAGATGCATTAGAAGTGCATGAAAGCAGGGCAATGTCTACATATCTGTCTAACTACTTATATCTGTACAGTATATCTTCTCACTTCATCTGATCTTACCTTCTAACCATACTGCTTTACAATTAATTGTTAATATTTCCTCACATTTAAAAAGGCCATAGTTCATGTTTACATTATTTTAATGAGCCAGAAATTTAGCATGATTCAGTTGCATTTATTTCATCAGAATTTCTTATACCTTTCTAGTATCTTAGAACCTTCCTTATCAGTGTGGTGATCATTGCATCCTTTGTTGGAATAAGTCACTACGCTGTTAGACCGTGTTTCTACTATACTTACGCCGTGTGATCCTGTATTCCAAGTCTTTTCCAGACTATAACATATGAAACTATTTAAATTTTTTCATTGATTTTTTGTTTTTATACAGCACCTGTTTTGGGTAGCGATATTGATGGTACTCCCTGTGAAAATATCATTAAACTAGTGAGGCTGTGTGCAGATGATTTTTCATTGGTTTTTAAAGTGAACATGACACACAAAAATCATTTATGGCGATAGGTAAATCCCTCTCCCCTAGGCTGGCAAATATTTACGTGGGATATCTTGAGAGTAATTTACTGACGTCTGTAAAGGCGAGAGAGAGAGAGAGAGAGAGAGAGAGAGAGAGAGAGAGAGAGAGAGAGAGAGAAACATAGTTTGGCTCCAATACGTTGATGGCATTCTATGTTTTTGCCCTAACAACTTTCCCACTCATGAAATTCTACTTGAACTAAATCCCTTAGCCCCATCCATAAAGTTTGCTCATGAACTGGAACTAGATAATAACTCTCTTTCGATGTAAAGGTAATTAGGGATATACAGGTGTTCTGAAGAAAAAGGTATATAAAAGCCTACAAATATAACGTAATATGTGCATTATTATTTAAATCGGTACCTTATAGGATCCAAACATAGTCCCCTTGCAAATATACACACTTAGTCCAGCGGTCATGGAGCATATGGATTACGTCTTTGTGGAAGTTACAGTAACATCTTGGGCCTCCAAGAAGTGATCTAGAGCATCACGGACGCCATTAACAGTGGCAAGATGGTGACCACTGAGCCCCTTTTTCATCTTGGGGAACTGGTAGCAATCTGAGCACGCTGAATCAGGTGAATGGGGCGGGTGTTCGACAGGTTGGAATCCACATTTATGGATAGCGCAGGAATGGTCACAGTGGACTTGTGAGCCGGAGTGTTGTTTTGGTGGACGACCACTCCTCTTGTCAACTTCCCACGCCGATTCTTCTTAATTTTCTCTCGTAGCTGCATCAAGACATAGTGTAGTAGACCCCAGTGACAGCGTGACCCTTTTCCAGGTAATCCACCAGCAGCATTCCTTCTGCATCCCAAATAATGGAGGCCATCACCTTCCCTGCAGACATCACCAATTTGGCCTTCCTGGGAGCCGCAGATCCTGCATATTTCCACTGTTTCTACCGTTCTTTCACCTCTGATTGGATGTGGTGCACCCAAGTCTCATCCATGGTCACTAATCGCTGGAGAAATCTCTGGGGATCTGCATGAAAAACAGGAAGACTGTCTTTGACATGTTGTGCCGAATCTACATCTCAATCCAAGGAGCTTCATGACCCAGCAAGCTGAAATCTTGGTCTGGTTCACCAATCTGTTCTCCATTATCAGGCAAGGTCTCAGTAAATTCTTAGCAGAAGTTTCGCCAATCCACACTTGCGTGGCTAACCTCTTGAAAACAGTAAGAGCAAGTGCCGTGGTCTCATTTATTGTGAAGCCACTGACTGATGCAGCACACAATATCTGCTGGCTGGAGATGTTTGCAATTGCAACTATAGAAATTGCTGCATAGATTCCTGAAATTTGTCTTTGACTCTTGTTCACCGCCTACAATACCATCAATGTTCGTCTTTTCTATATCAAAAAGCAATTATTATTATTTTTCATTAAACAATGATAATAACTTGGCGCCGCAACAACTCGGTGAAAAAGGGATATAACATGGACAAAATCAATATCTACTTCCACTCATAAATATGAATGATAAAAAAAAAAAAAATCAACTGACAATACGAGTTTGAGAAGGCAGGACTCCTGCAGAAAATTTATTTCAGCCAGGTAGCCAGAGGTTTCTCCAAGCATTAGACGACAGACGGCAAGCATCATCTCTCCTCCAATGCCTGTGAAGACACATCTGACACAGGTCCCCCAGACTCGGACATTTTCACTAAGGGATGGACAATAAGAGGAATCAGGAAATCATCACAATACTGCTGAGTCCCACCACACATTAGAAACCCATGAGTTCCTAATGCGAAGCAGGGCAACAGCCACTTCTAATCGCTAAGGCATGAAGGGAAGAACCATCAGCACAATTACCCTATGAGAAATTCCCTTTAATTTTTTATAAAAAACAGCATTCCACTGTCTTTGCCAACAGGAACGGAATGTAAACTTTAATGAAGGTGTCAGTAGCAGGAAGTGGGTAGTTGGCAGTAAGGACGTTGAAAAGACGCGCCATCAGCTAAGGTATCCTCCGTCTCATTGTCCTCCACACCAACATGCGCAGGAACCCAACAAAACTGTCCCAGTTTACCTCGTCACTGAATCAGGATAAAACGTTCGAAAATGGCAATGGCCAGGGGATAAGCTGAATTAAAACACCCGAGAACCAAAAGGGCACTTTGAGTCACGAAAAAAACTTTAAAGAATGTTTTTTAAAAGTTGAAATCAGTTACCAATAGAATAGCAGATAATTCTGCAGAAATAGAGTGGCAAAATTTGAGAACACCACCCCAACTCTGACGCCAGTGTCTGACTTCGAACCGTCTGTATATACAGTGACATTGACTCTATGAATGGATGAATGTTCGAACAAGAGCTGATCAGGACTCTCAGAAGTGACCGAAGGCTTGCTACCTTCAAAATCTATCCGGACCTGCATCTCTGGAAGAAACCATGGAGTGATCCTTGGTTGCCAGCCAGGGCATGCACTACGGAGACCGAAGTCCCCCATAATCTGCCTGACCCTGTTCTCAACAAGATGTTGAGTTCGAAGCTGAGAATCATAATACTGAAAAAAAAAAAAAAAAAAAAAAAAGAATGCCGTGACACACAAGTAACTGTGAGTGAGTCTGACATAGCCTACACCTCACAGGGTTTCAGAAACTAATGATTAATGTTCTACGCTGCAAATTTAAAGGGGGCAAGCCAGTGTCCAACAGACTAGGAATTTGGGAGGACCTAAAGGCACTTGTAGCAAGTCGCAAGCTAGCATGATGCACTGGATCAAGGATACTAGGTCCTATAAGCTGCGGTACAGTAGTATGGTAGATAAGTATACCTCACAACCATAGGTATATTTAGATCCCACTAAGGCTTGACAGGTGAAGGAGTGTCTTTCGGTCGGCAGCCCATGAGTTGTGAGATAGTACAATTCATTGCCTGCATACAGAACACTCTTAGAAGTTTCAAGTGGGAAACCCAAGCCAGTCGGCAGCCAAGGGTTAAGCCAGAAAAAACTTGGTTTCCTTCATGCACTGTACACGGCACCAGCTCACAAATAAGTCAGGGTCTGGGTGAACTTCCCTAGTTCTGCTAAATGCTTGCCAATGGTTTTGTTTAAAGAAAAACAAAAACCTCTCTGGCCTCCCTAGCTGGCAATGCCATCGAATGCTTGTTGCATTCTTCTGTCAACAACAGATACCCGGAAGCTTGCAATCCATATTGCTAAAATCATCCACAGAAAAGGGAAGAAAACACTCACTCTTGGCAATGAATCTATTATGTCACTGATGGGAACAGCAAATGAGGGAACACTTAGTGTACTCCCCTGTGGAACTCCTTCCTCCTGAACTCGGGGAGCAGAGAGTGACCATGCAGAGCTAAAATGTGAAAGATGACTCCGGATGGCATGGTGTCATGTCGTATCATATGCTTTCTCCCCAAGCCAAAAAATACTCATAGAGCTGCAAGATGTTGTCTAGACTCAAAAGTTTCGCACACTGCTGACTCAAGCCTAAGTCTTCCCATTTTATGATGGTTAGAACTCATTCTTCTCAAGATACCTGACAAGCCTTATGCTAATCATCCTCCCGAAGTTTGTACACACAATATGTCAAACATAAGGGATGATAATTAGACAGTTTAGAATGATACTTTTTCTGACTTAGGAAACAGGAGGCCTATATCCATCTTCCAATTAGTAGGTAACATACCTTCATCCCATATCCAGTTACAAAGATGTGATAAAAACAACAGAGATTCCTACAGATGGAATAAGGAATGTCATCAGATCCAGAAGCAGTCACCATACGGGTAGCGTTAGCCAGAGTCTCTTGTGCCCCGCACCCCTTGGCCCTGCCCACACCCACCGGCCCGAGTAGGAGTTCTGGGAGGTGAAGGAACCCAGTCTTGCCGTGCCAGCACTGGGTAAACGTGTCAGGCGCTCTCGTTAATCGAAACAACAAAACTTTTACTTAACCCCTTAACTGCAATTATATCTTTTCCATTTGACTAGGAAATATGTTTTGTAGTAAAGGATACTGGAAAAAAGTACCAAGGAATGTCATTGGCCTGAGAGGTTTGTAAAGAAAGTTCCCTCCATGAAAATGAAAAAGGTATAGATTCTACAATGAACTTAGTGTTTTGACTTTTTTCCTTATATTTGGTATCCAGACACACACAACTCTTTTCCCTCTATAAGACTTCAATGACTTCACGTGTATAGAATCAATTTTCTTATACAGCATTGTTGGTATAAATAATTATTAGCTTACATGCCTTTAAACATTAATTTTGTTAGGGAGATAGCACCCACGTACTCTCTATCTTTATAAATATTGAGGAAAAGCAATCTTGGCTGTAAATCAAGTGAGTTATATTTAATTTCTAATATTATCCTGACTTATCGCGTAGTACTACTGTCCCCCTCTGATTGAAAAGTGTAGGGGGGAGGGGGCATTTCCCTCCTTCCCCCCTTTGGATGATGCCCATGTGTCCCTTATAGGAAAAATAAAAATACATATACTGTAATCGTTTTGCTTTAGCCTAGGGACAGTAGTATGATGCGACAGGTGGAATACAATTTATATAAGCTACTGTATTGAGTAGGGGAAGCCAGTGACATTTCGTTTTCCCACTTCTGTATTCGATCCCTCTAATTTTAAGGAAATTAATGAAGGAAATAAATAAGGAAAATTACAATATGGTTATGATACTGTGGTAACTTACCAGACATGACAGATAAATGACTTAATATGTTTAATAGTAATAGCGGCACAGCTGCGATGTGTTACTGCCAAGCTCCGAACTTCTTGGCGCCAAAACTCAGCTGCAGGCGCGGGAGGAGGCGGGTTGTTTCTTTTCAAACTGATTTTGATTCAGTTAGCTAATTTTAGTGCTTTCTTCGTCATACATAAATGAATTCAAAGTAAAAATAAATAATACAATACAATTTCGTGATAAGGCTCATTATTCTATCAATAAGAAGAAGAATTATCTAACCCAATCAGCAGGGAGCAGAGCTGGAAGAAGGAGGGGCATTAGTAGGGGGTGGGGCACAAGAGACTGGCTAACGCTACCCATATACACTGCCAGAGGGCAGACCACAGTTCACGGAGAGTAAAGATTGAATTATAAGGTTCACCACTACACTGAAAGGAAATGCCTAACCTCTCCTGTTGATGTCAGAAACAATTAAGTGGTCTGGAGGGATCTGCATGCGAAATATTGTAAAACTGCTCTGCCAAGACTAAAAGCTACTATGTGGCGATAGATACACAAGATCCCTGAACGTACAGTACAATGCCAGGAGAGGAGGAGGGGAATGCTTATTTTCTGTTTTCTTACCTTCTTCCAGATAAGTGATGAAGAAATGGATGTGGTGACACATACATACATTCTGCACGCGGTACGGCATGACTTTTTCAGAACCCACCAATAATGACGAAGAAGTTTTTACACTGAATTTTGACAGAGGTGATATCCCTGTTCTTCTTACATCTCCTACTAGCAGCGTTGTAGACGTTCCTTGCCACAGCACACACCTCATTCCATCAAGGCACAGCTGTATTGCAGCACTTTCTAGACATTCGAGGAACATTACAGGCAGCCTACAGTGTTCCTTCAAATTGCCCTGTCAGCCTTACCCAAACACCAGCGAGAGGAAGGACACCGGAAGTGGGGGGCAAGAGGGGGAGTTACCCTCATGAAATATTTATTGGGGGCAAATGGGGTTGTTCCCCAAATATTTCATCATGAACTCATTACAAATTTGCAGTGCAACACTAACAAGAAATAAGTTTGACTACAGATGCTACGGTGTGTTATTCTACACGAAATAAATTTTCCAATAAAGCAGTTGCTTATGTATAAAACTGATATAACAAGTACAGCTATATACATCCGGCGGTGTTATATAAAAACTAAAATACTCTTAAAAAAGAATAACGCTCGGTCCAGCAGCCATAGCTGCCAAGTTGGTGCTTTTCACGTTATTTTAGTGCTTTTTGCCCAAATTATCGCCAAGAGACGCAAAATTCTAGTACAGGAACGTTCCCAAAGTCCTTCAACTAAAATGTGACTTTCCCGAGAGTGGTTCACTTAAGATACAAACTAGATACATAAAATATATATATTGTACACAATTTACCAACCAACAAAGCTCAGGGTCCAGTTGGAATTCCTTCAATATTTCTGAAATGTGTTCCCCATATATCGCTCCTTTATTCTACCTAAATTATTCATACTATGCATACGCACTTCTTCACTTCTTAATTCTTGTAAAGAAGCCAACATCCACCCAATTCCTAAGAAAGGAATCTCCTCTGATCACTCTGATTACGGATTCATAGCCATCGCATCTTCTCTTCGTAAGGGATTTGGGACTGTCATTAATATGTATAGACGTCGGAATAAGTTCGTTTCCTTTTTCGTGGACTAAGGTATTGTAACACTGCTCGATGGAGAGGTATCCCCTCCTCCTCCCCACCTCATAGTCCCAAACTCCCACTCAACCCCCCCACTTTTCTCTCCGACCCCATAAGCTCACCCGGTCCCTCCATATTCTCGCTCACCGCCACACAGGGGTTTGTGTACTTCAAGCACCTCTCTAATTACGTGTAGTCCGAACACCTAATAAAGGAATAGTGCAGTATATATCATAAACCAAATTAGGAATAGGTTTACTACACTGTGTGTGTGTGTGTGTGTGTGTGTGTGTGTGTGTGTGTGTGTGTGTGTGAGAGAGAGAGAGAGAGAGAGAGAGAGAGAGAGAGAGAGAGAGAGAAAATAAATAAATCTGCTGTGATTAAATGTTGCGGTAGTAGACACCTGATTTACACACACACACACACACACACACACACACACACACACACACACACACACACACACACACACACACACACACACAAACATACAGAGACAGAGAGGAGTTACAAGGAAAAGTTAGGATCTAAATGACTATGCAGGCCATACCGTGGAGATACATCTTGTTTGCCTGGGAATGCATATCCAATTCACATTTATTCTAGTGTAAGATCCTGCCGATGAATCCCTTAAACTTCTCTACTGTAGTGTTAACAACGTCCATGTTGAGTCAGTTCCACATGTGGAGCAGATCTTGCACGGGAAAAAGTTTTCACGTAATTCTGGTGGTAATTTTTTTCATTTACAGCTTCCAACCATGGTTGTGTGCCGAGTCCGTGTTAAGAGTAAGCAACTTTGTATGTAATGATTGTGAAACCCATTCATATTTTAAACACTTTAATGAGCTGACCTCGTAGTCTACGAGTTTCTACTAAAAAAAAGTCCCACATCCCTCAGGCGAACCTGGTACCCTAAAGTCGACATACGTCTTCTTCAAGCGACCAAAATTCCACAGCAACTCAGGAAGTGGCCGTATTAAGGCGATATAGATGTGAGAACAATATATTCTTAGAGAGAGAGAGAGAGAGAGAGAGAAAGTAAAATGATGTAAGATGGGGAAGAGAATGAGAGGTGGAAAGAAGAGTGAGAAGGAAAGGAAAAGAGGGGAAGAAGAGAATACTGCAAGAGAGAGAGAGAGAGAGAGAGAGAGAGAGAGAGAGAGACTTGGAATGGTAAGAACAATCAGGAGAAATACTGATAAACAAATGAGTGAGAGAAGAAGCTGAAGCAGAGAGGAAGAAAACACGCAGGTGAAAAAATGCAAGTGTTATAGGATGACAAAGAGACGGGAGCACACACACACACACACACACACACACACACACACACACACACACACACACACACACACACACACACACACACACACACACACACACACACACACACACTTTCTGAATATTTGTCGACCTATCTGTCTGTGCCTGTCTGTGTACCGCCTCTCTCTCTCTCTCTCTCTCTCTCTCTCTCTCTCTCTCTCTGGATCCATGTCTCATCCCCAGTTTCCTTTTCCGTCCTTCCCCTTTCTTTATAGCTATCTACTTAGTCCCTACCTTCCTCCCTTTCTTTTTCCTTTCCTTCGTCTCTCTCCCCCTGTCACTCCCTCCTTACCTCACTCATCTTTTCTTTCTCCCTCCCTGTTTCACAACATACCTTACTTTTTCATCTGTCACATGTCTTACCTTTTTTTCTCCATTACTTTCTCCGTATTTCTTTAATTGTGCTAAATCCATTTCCTTCACTGCTTTCTTCCCCCAGTAATAAATGCATGCTTTTTTTCCCCTCTCCCCTCTCCGTCTCTCCCTGTCACCCGAAATCTCTTGTTTCATTCCGCTCTTCCAAGGGTTAGTAACCTTCACCTATTGGATGCATTTTTTGTATGGATTAGTCATCTTAACCATGACAGTCTCAGGTCAGCAAGTCTCACCCACCATCACCCATTTAAGGGCAGCGGTTAGGGTCAGCAAGTGTTATCAATCTTAACCTAGAGTGAGCAACTGTAACCTAATGCAGGCCCTTTTTTTTTTTTTGAGGGGGGGATAGTAATTTTAACCTAACTGATAGTGACCGAGAGTTTTCCTTTTGCCTTTTATCGCGTCCTCCTCATCGCCTAAACTTTGAATGGCGTACACACCAATGAATTCCATGATAGGATTCCCAGATGTTTCATCCTTCATTTTCCCTAACACCTTATTCTTGCCCAAGAAGAGGCCACAGTGTGATCTGCAGCGTCGCTGGAGGTGTCAAAGAGGTCTAATCGCTTTTCCATGTACTTGTACAGGTCACCCGTTTGTTGGTGGAACTGCACAGGGGAACCATGTCGGTGATTATCAGCTGTGCTCATTCACCACAGTCGTGTTTTATGCACCAACAGTGGGAATATACAGATAGTCAGAATTCTATCCTGGATACTTAATGTTGCCAGCGCCATCCTTGTGCTAGGATTGACCCTCAGGAGTTTGGGCACATGGATCGAATAACTCACAACTGAGAGGATAAGGTTGCAAGGGGATGGCCGGAGTTGGCGGGTGGTGTGGTGGTGATGATGAGGTTTTGGGTAGAGAGGAGGGTGGAAGAGGACAAAGAAATTACTTTTATAGGTGTAAGTTATAATATATGACGGAAGAATATGTTGATTTTAATTTTATTTTAAATCATAGAGTATTACTGCAAGCTTGTGACACGTTTTATGTTAATTTCTGATAAAGATTTATCGAAAAGTTTCACAGCAATAATCTCAACACAGCCCCTTCTCTCCCTTACCCGCACAACCAGCTTCCCATCCCATTCATATAGAGCAAGGGTGAGCAACCTCCGGCCAGCGGGCCAGATCCAGCCCGCTAGGGTCTAGCGTCCCACTGTCTTTCCCTCCCTCCCTCCCTCTCCTTCCCCTTGTTGTCCCTTCTTAATATCCCCCTCCTCTGTCTTGCCCTAAAAATTAACCTATTTTCATCCCACTCTTAATCTCTACTTTCTCTCTGCAAATTTCTCTAATTCCTCTGTTTCTCTCCCTCCCTTTTTACTTGATGTTACATTCGTTCTTTACTCAGCCTCAATGCTTTTATCTTATCATGCTTAGTTCTTTTCCTGCATCCTTGCCAGAATAACACACTTTCTTCCTCCTCCCTGTTACCTTGCCTCCTTTTCTAATTTTTTTCATTATGTTCTCAGTATTACGTTCCGTAGCTCTCTTTCCCACTTTCTCCTTTTGTTATCCCTATTTCTATGTTTGTTCCATTCCCATTTTCTCTCAGCTTTCTCCTATTTTGTCTCTACTTCCCTGTCTCCGGGCCTTTCTATTCGCATCTCCCTTTTCTCTTTCCCTTTCACACTGCTTGTATCTCATTTTACCTCTCACTGTCTCTTCTTCTCACTGTGTCTTTTTTTAGCTCTCGTTGTTCTCTCCTTGCCTCTCTCCTTATTTTCTCCGTAACTGTCCTCTCATTTCTCATTTTCCCACTCTTTCTTCCTCTGCCTGTCGCTCCCTGTCTTTTAACTCTCTCTCTCTCTCTCTCTCTCTCTCTCTCTCTCTCTCTCTCTCTCTCTCTCACACACACACACACACACACACACACACACACACAGTGTAGTAAACCTTTTCCTAACTTGGTTTATGATATATACTGCACTATTCCTTTATTAGTTGTTTGGACACTACGTAATTAGAGAAGTGCTTGAAGTACAGAAACCCCTATGTGGCGGTGATGTGGCAACAGAGCTAGCAGTGTGAGGTCTTAGGAGGCCCCACCCAAACCGCCTTCATAAAATAGAAAGCCTATAGCTGGCTGTGAGCGAGAGTATGGAGGGACCGGGTGGGCTTATGGGGTCGGAGAGAAAAGTGGGGGGGTTGGGTGGGAGTGTGGGACTATGAGGAGGGGAGGAGGAGGGGATACCTCTCCATCGAGCAGTGTTACAAACACCTTAGTCCACGGAAAAGGAAACGAACTTATTCTGACGTCTGTACATTATTAAACACCTTGAATACGACAACTTAAATAATGACAGACAGTGTGGTTTTTGTCACGAAAGATGCGCTGTTCATAATCTCATTACTTACACAATCCTTCAGTCAACTTACAAACATGGAGAAACCCATGTAGTAGCCCTTGATATTTCTAAAGTTTTTGAAAGTGTGTGTACCCGTTCCCTGTTATCCGAATTTCCTTTGCCTATCATAGTTTATCCCATTGATTTCTTTATATCTTGGCAATGGAAAGATAAGAGTAAAGGTAGATGTATGTTCAATATCCACTAGCATCCCATTTACCCATATGCAGATGACTCAGTGCTTTACAGTTCCTTCGCACTTACACATCCATTCACAAATTTATATATCTGTAACACCCAACTCAGCAGAACGATCTCCATAAATCAAAGTTTATCTAAGATCATTGAATGGAGACAAATAACACTGTCTCATTTAATGCCAGGAAAAAAAAAAGAAACATATATCTAGTATACGAAAAGACAGATACTGACTGATTCCTGCATTACTTTCAATGCAGCCAACATTCCTGTCTCTAAATGTATTGAAATTCTCGAAGTTTCGCATAACAATACCAGCAGTTTGACCTCTCACGTTAGACCACTTGCTAAAACTGATTTAAAGAAACTTGGATTATTGTACAGAATCCGTAACTTATTTCGTGGCGAGCAGTTAGCTATAATTTACAAGTGTCATGTGTAACTTCATCCTGAATATTCTCACCCTTGTGGGGAGGATGTGGAGAGGTTGCACTAATGGAATAATGAATAACCCTACAATTACAAATGAACTACTTTCCCTACAAGTAAGACAGAATGTTACCTCCCTTGCATTATTTTGCAGAAATGTTTATGGCATAAGCTCTTATCTTGGAAAGAACATATTACATCTCTTGTAAAGTCAGCTTCCAAGAGATTAGGTGTGCTAAGCCGACTCTGTACCTTCTTTACCCCTGCACAGTGGTTGACTTTATACACGGGTTTCATTCGCCCCTGTGTTGAGTACAACTCTCATGTGTGGGGAGGCTCCCCACATACAGCTCTTCTCAATAGGGTGGAGTCAAAGGCTTTTCATCTCATTAACTCTCCTCCTCTTACTGGCTCCCTTCAACCTCTGTCTTCTTGCCTCTACATCTCTTTTTCGCCTCTTTATCTCTTTTCTATCGCTACGTCCATGGTCACTGCTCCTCTGAGCTGTCTGCTTGCATCCCTCCACCTCTATGACGGATGCATAGCACCTATCTAGCAAAAAATTCTCATTCCTTTTCGTCCAGCTCTCTAATGCAAGAGTTAACCGTTACTCCCAGTCCTTCATTTATGCAACAGGTCAACTCTGGAACTGTCTCCCTCTGTCTGTATTTCCTACTTCCTATGATCTCCAGTCTTTCAAACGCAATGTGTCCAGGTATCTCGAAATGAATGGATCTTGAATTTGGATCACATTTGTATTATTTCTGTTTTTTCTTGGAAGGAATTGTTGCAGGCTCCTAGACTTTGGTTCCTTCTTACTCGCATAAAAAAAAAAAAAAAACAGTTGCATCTGTTGTACCACCTCTCCACACCTTTCCCCGTGCTACACGAGCATCTGATGGTGCTCATGGCGACTGTCACACCGCCATATTGCAGAATTTCTACCTAACAGAACTCCTTTACTCCCTAAACTGTTTCTCTGGAACTCACTTCCTATGAGTAGTTATCCTCCAGACTTCAATATACAGTACAGCAGTTCAAGTCCAACTGTTACAGATTACTGATGAATGACGGACACCTGCAATCTGGTGTATAGACTGCTTTTTTATGTAATTAGTTATCGTTCCTCAGTTCATCTGCTGTAAAAAGAAAAAAAAATCACTAGCCATGCTTTTGCCTCTGATGCTGGAATGTTTCTCTTGGTTCTGAGTGAGGGAGCCACTCCATCGCCACAGAGCTGCACACTTTAACAACAATAGAGTAATGATAACTTCAGTGCAAGTGAGGCAGTCTTATACATAGTGTCCAGCTGATAATGAGGGGAGACCAATGTAAGATCAATAACAAGAGTACCAGTTTGTACATAAAAATTGGTCGGATTGACTGTAGTTGGAAGAAACAAGGTCCAAATCCTCAAAGATGCCAGATCACGAAGCGAGTTACCCAATCACCCCATACAGCATGATGCCCACTTAGGTCACCAGAAAGAACAACTAGAGGCCACCCCAAGGGGGGAATCACACCAGCCGTGAGCAGATACATATTTAGCGCGGCTCAAAATGACCTTGACCTTGACCTAGTTTTACCAATTTCGAACTCGTAGGAGATTTTCATCCCTACTATAGTCGTTTTTTTTTTTTTTTCATTTGACATAAATGTAGGCAATTGACATGCCCGCCAGAGTTAGCTATCATAAAAATCACCACTCGCCTTCGGACAGTGCTGCCATCAACACCTCTCTACACCGTACTCAATTCTATATGATCCTTGCTGATTTCGGTATTATTTTGCGTAAACACATAATTTTCACATATGTGCTGTCACTGTCACCTAGTCAAAATAGTACGGTAAATATGCGCGGATTCTTGATCTCATTTAATATTTCAAAAGGATAACATATCCTGACATTCCACTCCAGCTCACAGCATTGTTTCCTCGGTGAGTGCAGCTAATGCTACAAGCATGCCTGGAGAATCACTGAACAACAAACAGTAACAAAAAAAAAAAAAAAGTTGAAGTATGACTAATAAATGCATCCCCCGTCACATCGTGGTGGATACTGAGTGAACCAACGGGCAACGGTTAAAATTTTCACGATCTACTGGGCACGGAGTTGCCACATATTATAATACTGGCATATTAAAAATTAGCTGGGGGCTTTTAAAGCAATCATAAAACAACAGTTACTAATGAAACATATACGGTACACTCTTACGGTTGTGAGGGGAGGGAGGGGTTTTGGGAGAGAATGGTAGGAGTGGAGGTTGGAAGAGGAAGTGGAAAGGTGGGAGGCAGGGAGTTAGGTGTCGCTCGTTTCACGCCAATAGTGGGATACGATATATTTCAAAATATTGCACAGGCGGTAACTTTGGCGGTCAGTTTTCCTTTTGTTTGTATTTTTTCCCTGATTAACATATTTTGAAGTATTTTTTAAATTCTTATTTTCATTGTATAATGCAGATAGGAATAAACTTCTTCACGTTAGCTCAATGTATTTACCATTGATTCAAAATCCATCGTCACCTCAGTCATAAAATCAGACACTAGAAATGCTGATATTTATTCACGTTAGTTCATTGTATTTACCTCTGTTAATATGAAACGAAATCCATAGTCATCTCAGTCATGAAAGATGATACAGTAAGCGCCTCTGGATGACAGAAAAAGCAAGTCTCGTCGCGGAGATGTTTATGCACCTAATTTTTTAAATCGTTTTTCTTTGCATTTAAGCTTGATAAACATTTTTTTTTTTTTTTTTGTCTAGATTGCTCCTACACTTATTCATAATCATCATGAGAGAGTGAAAATGCTTGGAATGTGCTTGTGCTTGGAAGGATTTGTAGGGATATAAAGAGATTATGTATTTCCTTCCCAGCTCAGGTGGTTGACGACGATTGCCGACATTTACGTCAGCTGGAAAAAAACCGACTATACACACCTGTAAAATTTAGTGATGATATCTGGAGTGGTTGCGAAGTTATCCTGGTAACAGACACAGAGACTTTGACCTAATTACACCAATTTCGAACTCGTAGGAGATTTTCATCCCTACTACACACCTGTATAATTTCGTGATGATAACTTGAGCGGTTGTGAAGTTATCGTGCTAACAGACACACAGACAGACAGACGAACAGAAAACAATAATCGTAGGAGATTTCATCCCTACTACACACCTGTAAAACTTTGTGATAATATCTGGAGTGGTTGCAAAGTTTTCATGCTAAAGAACACGCAGACACATACACACAGACAGATACACAGATAGACAAACTGAAAACAATACCAACTTCGCTATCGTGGCTGGGAAGAAAAAAAAAAAAAAAGCCTAGGAAGTTGATGAATAAGGTTGGCAAGATCAACGTGTGAGACAGGCATAGAATGTGTTGCACCTCTCCAGGTGCAACCGAGTAGTCACTGCCTGAACACGGGACTGAAGAGAAAAAGACATGAGTGGAATATCTGTATGGCACAGAATTGCACAGCATCCTCGAGAATTACAATTCACGAGATGTGGAATGTGGAAAATTGTATATCCTCTTGGAGCAGGAAGAGGCCTGTCTCCGACCATATAATTATCTTGAAGGTAAACACAGAGGGGAAGAAATCAGACAGAAGCAGGATATGTTCCTCCTCATTAGTTCTGACACCACTACAGTTCCACTGCAGAGCAGCATTTACAAGACAAGGCATTGGTTGGTTACCCAAATGCTTTAGTGGGGGGGATACTTGATCCACTTGGAGGAGGATCATTGGATGGAGGCCATACAAGTTGTTTAACCCGCGCCGTCCCGGCGACGTGAATTAACGTCCGCACATGATGTGCACTCATGTCCCGGCGACGTGAATTAACGCGGCAACATTGCAAGTTGCATAATTTTCACATTTTTCAAAACTCGCGCCTGATTTCTGTTTCGCCCGCCTACGCAAGCCTCACCTACTCCCCGCCAGGCGGATAATCCCCTAGACCCAGATTAACCTCACCAGACCCCTTGATCCTCCACTTACCTCCCAGCAGTCACCCAGGTCAGATATGGTGCGTTGTAGGCTGTCAGAGGAGGAGATACAAGTCACCCTGGATACCTTTACAGGGGATAGTGATTCCCCAATGGATGATGACACCCTCGATGTCGATTATGTGCAGCCTGAGGAGGTAACCAGCAGCAGTGATGAGGAGGTCCCTTCCCCAAGGAAAGTTAAATATATTACATATAGGAGGGCAGGGGACGGCCAGCCTGCACCACGTGCTGCATCTAGGCAGCAACACCTACCATCAGATGAGGACGAGGACGAGGAAGCCGTACATGGTGGTGTATTTTCCTGGCTGGGGAAGGAAAAGATATCGCCACGTGGGACTGGGACAGACGGCACATCGCGACTGTTCCACAGGTATGTTCCTTTTATGTGTTCTGTGGTAGGAAGTAGTGGTGTGGGGATGGTTAGGGCAGCAGAAAGTGAAAGTGTTGGGGTGGGAGAGCTCAGACAGATTCATGAAAGCGAGAGTGGTGTGGGGGAGGCAACACATCAACGTGGTGTTCATGTTAGGCGTAGTGTGAGTTAGCAGAAGGTGAAAGCACTTGTCTAACATGTAAAGGGGTAATATGTTATATTCGAAGTATTATAAAAGGTGAATAATTAGATTTTGAGTTGAAAAAATAATGACGGTACCTGAAGTCACGTTGTAATGCTATTGCTATGCTCATTCTTTTCGTAAAGCATGTATATCTATAAAAGCAATTGTATAGTTACTGTAAAGTTAGTATGTAAGTTGAAAAATAGTCTAAGTTGAAAGTCATACGACATACATTCAGTAAGTAAATAAGCGCTAGGAAGAATTCTGTTCACGGTGTAAGATGAGTGGAAAATTCCCCAGTGGCTCCTAATTTAGCCACCAATTATGGGATAAGCTGTCTCCCAGTTGACCACCATCCCACCTCGCTCTCTCTCTCTCTCTCTCTCTCTCTCTCTCTCTCTCTCTATATATATATATATATATATATATATATATATATATATATATATATATATATATATATATATATATAACATGTAGAGGGGTAATATGTTATATTGGAAGTATTATAAAAGGTGAATAATTAGATTTCGAGTGACCTGAATTCACGTGGTTACGCTATTGCTATGCTCATTCTTTTCGTAAAGCATGTACATCTATAAAAGCAATTGTATAACATGTAAAGGGGTAATAAGTTATAATGGAAGTATTATAAAAGGTGACCTGAACTCACCTGGTTACGCTATTGCTATGCTCATTCTTTTCGTAAAGCATGTACATCTATAAAAGCAATTGTATAGTCACTGTAAAGTTAGTATGTAAGTTGAAAAATAGTCTAAGTTGAAAGTCACAGAACATAGTCAGTAGGTAAATAAGCGCTAGGAAGAATTTTGTTCACGGTGTAAGAGGAGTGGGAAATTCCCCAAGGGCTCTAAATTTAGCCACCAATTATGGGATAAGCTGTCTCCCAGTGTACCACCATCCCACCTCACTCTCTCTCTCTCTCTCTCTCTCTCTCTCTCTCTATATATATATATATATATATATATATATATATATATATATATATATATATATATATATATATATATATATATATATATATATATAGATATATATATATTAGGATAAGGCTTACTGTAAATCGTGTACTACTGTGAACGCAAATGTCTAACATGGAAAAGGCCAGAATGTAATGTGAGAAGTACTATAAAGGGGGAGAAAATAAATTCAGAGGTGAAAAAATAATGACATGATTTACCTACGTAAATTAGCGCTACTTCTATGCTAATTCTTTTCATAAAGCATGTATTTCTGTAAAAGCAATTGTCTAACACGTAAATGGGTAATATGTTATGTTATAAGTAATCAAAAAGGTGAAAAAATAAAATCTGAGTTGAAAAAAGCATGAAAGACCAAGTTGTCACTTGGTAAATAAGCGCTATTCTTATGCTAATTCTTTTCGTACAGCAAGTACATCTATAAAACTAATTGTATAACATGTAAGTGGGTTATATATTATAAGTAATCTAAAAGGTGAAAAAATAGAATCTGAGTTGAAAAAACATGACATAAAATGATCTATCTATCTATCTATCTATTGCCAGACGCCTCAATCCCGTTTGGGGTGGCCACAAACAAATCGCCTCCAAGTCACCCTGTCCCCTGCCATTTCACTGCCCTGCTCCCAACTCACACCCCCCTCTCTCATATACCTCTCCACCCCATCCCTCCATCTCATCTTCGGTCTCCCCCTCCCTCTTCCACCCTCCACCTCACTCACATACACTCTCTTCGTCAATCTTTCACCCTCCATCCTCTCCACATGTCCAAACCACCTCAGTGTGTTCCTCACAACGCTTCCTATCACATCCACATCCACACCACAACGCTCCTTTATGTCCTCATTCGTCAGCCTGTCTCTCCACGTGACTCCACAGGCTCCTCTTAAATAACTCATTTCCACTGCTCTCACTCTTGACTTGTGTCCTTCGAACAATGTCCAAGCTTCACTTCCGTACGTTAGAGTTGGTATCACAATACTGTCATGTAGTAACTTTTCTACTTCCATGATCTCACTTGGTAAATAAGAGCTACTTTTATGCTAATTGTTGTCATAATGCCTCAAAATATGTACAAACAATTATGTAAAGTTGAAAAAGGTATGATGTAATTGTGGAAGTAATATGGAACATGAAAAAATACAATAGCTGATGAAATAACGATGTTTGCTACCATCGGTGACATAATCGACCGATTTCGCTAGGGTCACACAATGGTACATACCTTATTTCTCATTTTTTTCTGTATAAAACCCAATATACTTGTGGTATACATATTTCCAACATATGAATACATGATAATAAACGTATACTGCATCAGTTCAGAGTACCCGTGCCACCATAGAAAACGTACGGCGAAAAGACTACTCATAGAGCATGGCAGTACCTGTCAAACTTACGTGCTCCAGGTAAGCCATTTCTGGACCCAAGGGACACCTTTCTTCGTGATTTTCCTTAGTTTCTGACCAAAAGCGAATGTTTGAGCAAAAAAAAAAAATGGTCCAAAAAAGCCGGGACTGGGGCGGACCAAAGCTCAGAAAACGTCGGGATTGGGCGGGTTAATAGTACAGTTCTGTTTATCGGATCATACTGGACCACTGTTAGGGGTAATGGTAGAAGGTGTGATGACCCCCACACCAGTGATCACCATCTCATACATGGCAGAGAAACCTTCAGAAGCAGTGTTATGCTCCCTCTGGCTGGCTGCCCTGGCAGAGAGTTACTCGGGGGATCCTCTTCAGTGAATGACTCTGAGAACCTTCTTCCACGTTGTGGTGCAACATAAGAACCAGTTTGGGCAGCAGGTAAAGGAATATTTGATCTGTATGGATTACTAGATTTGGCAATTGCACCCAGTAACTTGTCACTTCCTGGTGCCATATGATGGACAGAAGTTGATTCAGTCTCTGGAGAAGACTTTTTGTTAGATGACTGTGATGACTTATGTAAACTACCGCAAGCAGATCAAGCAACAACAATGACAGGGCAGGACATAGCAGAAGTTGAACTAGAAACAGAAGACAGGGGAGCAACACGTTCAGCAACCGAGGAAGTGGACGCAATGTTGGACACCACCACTGGGGACGACTCTGATGTCCTTGTAGCAGGAACAATTGGAGGACTCAGCTTTACCAGTATTCCTGCATAAGTAATCACCTGGCATGGGGACATTGACAGGACCCTCGTATTAGCCTCTGTAAATGGAATATTCTCCCAGGAGCGAAGGGAGAGTCGTCCTTCTCAAAATCGCACCTATCACAAACCATAGAAAAACAGGATGAGACTCACTACTGAACACAGGACGGAGGGGCGGAACACCTGGGATCCTCATGGACACCTTCACACGTGACACAGATTTCATTAGCAAGGCACCTGATTCTGAGAAGCATGAGGGTGACAAGACACAGCAAGACTATCAGCCTTGGAAATGGCCTGAAGGCTTTCATTCTGGGTTGCATTGTTAACCTCGACCAGATAACTGTCATCAGCCTGAAGGACAGCCTTAGGAGTTGCAGCACATGTCCGAACAAGAGCACAATGTATATGGAAAATATTTCGCTGACACAGATACTGGTCAGCAGTACACCAGATAACATAAAACACTACTGAGGACTGAGTAGGGCTCCAGCCACGCCAAAGGACAGCAACCGAACAATGGTTTACAGGCAGCCAGAGCTCCAACGTGGCCAACAGGGAGGAGCCAAGTGAAGATCTGGGAACATCATAACCGAGGAAGTTGTCATCTGCGTCAGGTTATCAGTGGGCCAGCAGATGGGGATTCAAAACTACTATTATAGAGCTACACAAGGAACTGATGTGGAATTTGTAAAAATAATGTCAGGAACTGTTCATGGGATAGTGCTCTCAACCATCGACACCATTGATGGCTGACTCCCACATGTCTATGCCCTACTCTTTGGTATTAGAACAATTACAAAGGCACAGGTATCAGCCAGACCGGCTGTTGGGACAAGAACATACAAAAATGCTATCATCCCCTCCGATTTGTGGTGAAAGGCGTTGATCTGTTCACCAGGAGTCCTATCTCAGGAAAGGACCCCCCACCCTCCTCGAAACCAAGGGGCTATTCCCTGGAGATGATTATGCCTTTGGGGCTGCAATAAAGCAACGTTTATCACAGTCTCTTTGGTCCAAACATCCTCCAGTGTCGAACCCACCATAGCCTCCACAGGTAGTCTCGAACATCAGCCCCATCCCAGCCATGACACGTTTTTCCCACAGCAGGAAATTTTGACAACAGTGGAAATATCCACACACTTCATGCCAAAGATATTATAGTGGCAAAAAAGGAAGGAGAGCTAAAGGAATCAAGAGAACAGTTTCTTCCAAAACTCATCAGTCTGGGGGCATGGAAACAAAACCAAACAGAGAGAGTATCATGGCCCAGCTGCCAACCCCTAAGCCCCCTCCTCCCCTCCACTATGGCAAAGGGTCAACATGTGGGGTGATGTAAAAGCTACAGTATGATCAGGACAATCAGCAGCTCTTTCTAACAGCCCATGATCTCTATAAAATCTAGAACTTTGTCTTCGTCCTCATAGAATTTCTTGATAAACATTGAATAATTTTAACAACAGCCACCACAAGCGCAAGCTTTTTTTATTATTATTTTTTTTTTTTCAGATCCGTGGGAGAACGAGGATAATTATGAAGATGTCACGTTGCCCCCTATCCCATGGAAACGATGTCAGTGGCTCCGACTGATAATGTGACTACATATTTCATATTCATATGACTGCGCACCTCTCCAGTTGCTACAGAGTGATTGGGCAACCCATCCTCAGTTCCTCCTTTCCTCTGTGCACCTGCCTGGTCCAGCAGTTGCACCTGTGTGTCCCCTCCTGCACTCAAGACTCAAAGCCTGTAGGCTATTAATGTAGTACATAATTGCTAAGTTGAGGTTTATTTGCAAGTATTATTCATACGGAAGAAAAGTTATTAAATTAAAGGAAATCCAAATAATCCATGGCTGTACAAGCACAAGCTGACGGAAGCCTTTGTCCCGTGAATAAAGATCATTAGCAGAGGTATAAATTGTTCTTGATTTTGACCTGAAATATCCTGGAATTGTAAACTTACCATAATCATTTGAACTCACAGTGATGAATTTAATCATATACTTTCGCCGTAAAAGAAAAATTAACATGTGACCAAGAAAAAGTTCAACGAAAAAGAATAGCCAGGTGACAGTAGCACAGAACCAGTTCTGACTTGTAAATAAGAAAAGGCTGAATATTCATCCAGACGAAACTGGTATACAAATCATTGATATGAGCTTCTTGTAACATGAATCGTGAGGACATTCATCACATATCGGCGTTGGAGTAGATGTAAAGACCCACAATGGACTTATGTTCGATGGACTTGCTCTCCTGATGTACTGCATCAGTGCAAGTACTGGGAAAACAGACTAACAGACCAGACTCCGTGCAGATACAAAGTGTAATAAGCTACCAGTAAATACCTCCCAAAATTTCACAAATCCTCGGGAAAAATGGAATCAGCAGCTGTTATTATAATTTAGGGAAACTGCTTTGTGGAAAAAAAAAAAAAAAAAAAAGAAAGCTATGGCAGAAATTATTTATTAGAGATGGAGACGCAGCTGCCCAAAAAACTGCAATAGGTATGTTTAATGGAAGTACACCAAACTGAAATGACCATTTGGTTGTGAAACGGGAATGTATAAATTATGTGGCCAACGTCTTGGGGAAGGCTTTAGAGCTGGGAAGAAACTCATTAGACTGAAAGTGACCAAGTACCTGAAGTAGAAAGTCCCACTGGCGGTTTTCGAAAACAACAAAGAATATTATTACTAAAACAACAAGGTTATTATGGGGCCACAGTATAGCGATATGTCAATACAAATGTATCCAGAGAAGACTGATGGAGGTAGTTTTGGACAAAAAAGATCAGCTTCATTGACACAGATGATCACCTCAAGCAGAATGGTTTTTATCGACCATAACCTGGAGGTGATGACCCTAAACCCACTGATGGTGTACTGGTGATTCTATAACAACCAGCTAGCAGCAGACAAACAGCACCGTTCCACAAATTGATGAAGATGGACCTGCATAGTCTCAAGCCTAAGCAGTAAAAAGAATAATCTCTTGTGTGCATCTAACTAAGAAATATTTACTGTAAAGGCGCAGGAAGAGAACGACAAAACGCGTCTATAAACCCCTCCACCCAGAAATGTGATGGAAGAGTCTGAAGGCAAAATTCGCTATCATAGCAAAAGTCACTTGTGGTGCTACTTGGCTACCGTGGAAAATAATGCTAGATATACAGGAAAACTCACAAAATCGCATAAATAGAAAAGGAAACCGACATGCAAGGAATATAAACATCTTCAAAAATATTTGTTTTGAGAGAGGGAGGGGGAGGATGAAAACAAATGTCCATGTGCCATTATATAAAAGACTAAAGAAATCGAGGAAAAGGTGAAAATGTCCCGTACGTGTGGATGATCTAAGAAATATTTGCACAGGCTCATACACGTGTACTGTTGTCTTGGTTAGTTGTAAAAAAATAATGCCACATTTTCTTTACTTAAAAAGACCAAAGACAGTGGTATTTTGCTGTCATTTCTAAGACGGTATTCTGAGGAGAAGGCAGCCAATTAGAGTTTGCTC
>NC_136993.1:24498234-24795734 GCF_032717465.1 Coenobita brevimanus
TTTGTCATACGTCGCGTTACACTCCTGTGTATATATATATATATATATATATATATATATATATATATATATATATATATATATATATATATAAACACACACACACACAAATATATATATATATATATATATATATATATATATATGGAGCCTCTGTGGTACAGTGGTAGAGTGTGCATTTCGTACACGGGTGAACCAAGGTTCGCGCCCAGCCAGGGAATAAACTTTGGGAGTGTTCACCCGGCCACGTACTGCATTGGCGGACACAAGGGGTGCTGTGGTTGAACCAGTGTCGCTTGCTTAGTATGCTTGCATCCAGTCGGCTTGCGTGGGCCAATTACACATGGTTCACAGACTACACACACATCCAAAGCCACTCCAACACTACAATTACACTTACAAGCACTTCTCACCGTACATATAATCTCGAGAAGACTGCCTTAGCCACTTGGTAGAGATACATTGGCTGTATCGTCCCGACTTCGGTCGGGATAGGCCGGTCCTGCAGTGGATACTCAAACGGTTGTTGATATATATATATATATATATATATATATATATATATATATATATATGTGTGTGTGTATTGTATATATGATCAGTGATCTCTGCCCCCATCCTATATAACATCATTATAATATCTTGCGGATCATGCAGGGCAACACTGTGTATCAGTACTGGCTATACCAATACTGGCTATACCAAAACCACTATCATAGCTCATTTACACTTAGAGTTTCAAATCCATTTTTTTTTTTTTTAGAATATATTGATATGTGAGGTACACATTTTTCCGCGGCAACCTGCGGTAACACATGTTACCTGCCGTTACACAGTGAGACATATCCATACGCATAACCAGACGCAGAAAATTATCGTCGAGCAAATATCACCAAACCCTCTTCAGCAACATTTCACCTATAGTCACTGCAAGACTGGTACTGAAGAAACACCTACATGCTCATTTCAATACAACCCCTGGATCGGAACCCTGTATTGCTTGCCCCCTCCCTTCCAATTTCCACCTATCATAGGATCTTTAGATACAGCTGGTTGAGTTTACCCAGCTAGGATTAGAACAGGATATCACCCACCCGTCTTCAAATACCAGCTTATATTAAATTTGGGTGGACATCGATGACACGTGCCGCACTTGTAGAACAGGCCAACATAACAGCACACATAATGTACACTGCACAGTACATGCTGCACTAAAACATCATAGTGTATGAAACCTATGGAACTGGCCCCACAGGGTCAGTAACATGTTTGCGGTTGACGGGTATGCTCCTCCAGACAGGCTTAGGTTAAGCAACAACAACCATAACTGCTTAACTGGTGAGAAAAGCCTTCCCGTGGTGGCAACAATACAGCTGACTGGCTCTGATGCTCGATTATATAAACATCCCAAACCTGCTTCCATATTTTCTGCAAGGAGGATGGAGGACTGCAGAAAAAGGCAGTTTCACCCTGCAGTTCACCAACTTCACATTCAAATAAGCCCTGAGTTACAATGGCAACAAGCAACAACAACAATAACAAATAATTTGTTGATCGAGGAGGCACTTTAAGATATCTTGTTTTCAGAGAACCTGAAGAATGATCCCCTTTACAAACCATGACCATTTTTAACCTAATCATTATGTATAGACATTTTCTGTTCTTCCACTTCAGCATATGGGTAATCATAATAACATGAATTATCTCTTACTCTCTTGACTCCGGTGACCTAAGTCTACTAATACCAAGTCGGATCACTCTCCATCACGGCGCATGAAGGCGTGGCTTGTGTGTGACGTCAGTTGGCTAAAGTAACAAAATGAATAAAAGGGCAGACTCAAACTAAACACTTATAATAAAGGAAAACGAAGAAGGGGAAGATGTGTGGACTCGTTTAACCCTACAATATAGCACTAGGTTCCATCACACCCCCACATCTTCCCTCACACCTCACACCTTACATCACATCCCTACACATTCCCTCACACTCCACACCTTCCATCACACCCGTACAGCTTCCTTCACACCATCATATCCTCCCTCACACCCCACATCTTCCCTCACACCCCGATATCCTCCCTCACACTCCCACACCTTCCCTCACACCCCCATATCCTCCGTCACACCCCCACACCTTCCGTCACACATTTCAGTCCCTTCCCTCACACCCCCACACCTTCCTTCACACCCTCATATCCTCCCTCACACCTCACATCTTCCCTCACACCTCCATATCCTCCCTCACTCCCCCACACCTTCCCTCACACATTTCAGTCCCTTCCCTCACTTCTCCGGACTTAAAATGTGTCATGATCTGGTGAGTGGAGTAAGCATCCACTCACCACCATGGTCAGGAGTCAACTGAACTGTGGTTTCGTGCCAGGCGACGTCACTCCGATGCTCCGCCCCCTGTACCGGCTTGGAGCCGTTTTAGAAGGAAGTGATCCGACTTGGTAATAGTAGACTTAGCCAGTGACGTCCTTAGTGTGGTATTCTTACTGTCTGAGGAGATATTTTTCAGCTAAGGAAAGACATTCCACATATGTGTGGTTAGATAACAGCCTTCATTTCTGTTAACGTCTCGAAGTCAGTCTTAAAATCAGTTTTTGTACTCGACTGGCTGTAATGAGATAAAATATGAAAGACTAATGTATGAGTAATTAAGAGTTGAACTCCTTGACTTACATGACCTTTACCATTGGTTTATTCTTGCTATGTCCAGGTGATTTTATTCACCAAATGAGAAATTTTGTGGTAAAGAAGGAATCTGTGATAATAGGATCTTACCCCCTAGTTCGATGCGACCGTAAAAAATTGAATATAATCGTCTCGAAGTAAACAAAAATCTAATGGAAGCGATTAAGAAGAAATAAGAATACACATGTAATCTGCAGTGTACTGTATATTGCACAGGTGAACTGCATCATGCTGAGGGTGCCCCGGCCCGAGCCCCGCTGGCAGGCACCCTTATGGCCCTTTACAGAAGAAACTTGGCTGGCTTTGGCGGTGGGATTCTTGCTCAGCGGGCCTGTTCTCAACTGCCTGGCTCACTACTCAGCTCGAAGGTTTGTCATTCAATATGTTTTCTATAAGCTATACCCACTACACCTTAGTTTTCAAAGTCCGTAAATACTACAGTACGGTATCATTACTTGTGGTTAATTGGTAATGGCCAGTCAGTACTACAACACTAAATTTTATATCGAAAGGAGAGCAAGTACTATGATTTACTCAGTGTGTGTGTGTGTGTGTGTGTGTGTGTGTGTGTGTGTGTGTGTGTGTGTGTGTGTGTGTGTGTGTGTGTGTGTGTGCAAAATGACTTTAAAAAATAATCCGTCTCCTACTAAACTTTGTGGGACTGTTGAGGGTCTACAAATGAGGAAACTTACGGTTTTTGACAATAGGTCTTAGATCAAGGTCACAGGGCAATAGCAAAATCCGGTTAAACAGTTTTTATCAGATTTAGAGCAAATTATGTGGATTCATTTAAGGCAAGAACAAAGTGAGTCAGTTTTGTGAACAATCAAAGTCCAAGCCTGCATGGCAAGACCAGAGCTCAACCTGTGTGTGTGTTTTGGGTGGGGGGGGGGATAACTAAAAACCTTTCGACCTACATTTACACCAGACTTGATGCAAGAGTTCAAGGTTAACCAAGGGGTTTGCTTTGAGAACAATATCTTATGTCAAAGGTCAAGGTGATATGCCAAGATCAAATTAAATAGTTTTTATCAGATTTAAAACCGACTTTGTGGAAGAGTCCAGTGTATGGAAAAAATGGAGGTTTCTGATTTTTGAGAACATTACTAAATGTCAAGGTCTCAGGAAAATGTTAAAGGTCAAGGTCACATAGGAAGGTCAGCTCAAGCAGTTTTGATCTTATTTAGACCAAACTTATGTGGGAGGGTTCAGGGTGAAGCAAAGATGAAGCAATCTGAATTTCAGAGTATACTGCAAAGGTCAAGGTCACAGGCACGTCTTTATTCTCTCCCACAAAGAGAATAAGTTTTCACCCATGTTTTTTTTTTTTTTTTTTTTTTTTTTGGCTGTTAGCAGGATCACTCAAAAACTAAAAGAGATATTGGGACCAAATTTGGTGGGTCGATAGCCCTTGTCCTGGGGAACAAAGGATTAAATTTTGGGACCGATCCGGGTCATATTACAGATTCTGGATCCGGAAAACACTTTTTGCGAAACCCTAATAAATAATAAAAAACCCTAACCCATTATGAAAAGTGGTTTGGAAATTTCGTTGTCCTCGTCGGAGATATGCGTTTCAGTGAATGCCCCTCTGGTTTATAAATATAATGATGCAGAATTTGTTATGGATAAACGACATGATAGGTTTCTTGTCCTGCAATCTAAAGTTCAACTAAATGGTATTCAGTGGAACATATCTCTCACTCTTGTTTAACATCGACCCTTTACGACACTACGCAATTCTTTTTCTGCTCTGCAATTCTCTGATCCACTTGTAGCATTCGGTAGTTTCTCATGTAGCAAAATCACAACTGGGTCCTTATAATTTGCCATCTTTCTAATATATTCAATCGTGCATCAATATGAATTTCATCCAGACTTCATCACCATTTCATTATCAATTTTTATGGGAAAAGGAGTATGTACAGCGACGGTATGAAAAATGCATGAGGGTATCAGGACCAACATCATTATAAGGGTGTGAAGCACTGGCTGAAGAAGAGTACGAAATATTAAGAATGAACCAGTGAAAAGGTCACTAACGGTAAATAAACTACGATATTTAGCTCACACAGGACGAACATTAGGAATCCGTAAACATATGTTTAGTAAGGAAAGATCTGGAACAAAGGACGAGTGTGTTCGGATCTCATACATGGAAGGGATAGTAGTGATCGTAAGGAGGAAGAGTTATTTTCAGGGAGTTTGAAGGAAGGAAATAGGGAATATGGTTATATATGGCAGGTAATGGTATCCACACATGGACGACCTATCCGCGCCTGCGTTCAGAAAATCGAACGATCTAAAAACACTCAAGGCAACCGACGCTATTTTTTTTCTACTACAACAACAACAACAAAAACAACAACAACTACTACTACTACTACTACTACTACTACTTCTACTACTACTACTACCACCAGTACTACTACTACTACTACTACTGCTACTACTACTTCTATTACTACCACCACTACTACAACCACTACCACTAATACTGCTACTGCTGCTGCTGCTGCTGCCGCTGCTTTTTTAAAACTACTGCTACTACTACTATTACCACTACTCCTGCTACTACTACTACTACTACTACTACTACTACTGCTATTATTACAACTTCTACTACTTCTGCTACTACTGCTGCTACTACTACTACTACTACTACTACTACTACTACTACTACTACTGCTACTACTACTACTACTAGACTCTGCTACTACTGCTACTTCTACTACTACTACTACTACTACCACTAATAATAATACCTAGAACACTGTAACTGTCCTGTGCACAGCCACTAGTCTGCAAGTACTGTTTCTTAAAACGGCCTTGGCCCCATTGGGAAAATTTATAATTTTTTTCTATCAGCAATGGCTCATACCAGGACATATAACCTGGGCCATTCAGATTCCTTGTGCAAGTCGTATTGAAATCCCCAGTAGACAAGACCAACTTATCTAGTTCACAACATAATACTGATACGACTCTTTCTGACATACCTTTCCACTGCATGTACAGGATTTGGATTTTTTTTCTTTTCTATAAGCAGTGGCCCTTGCCGGGACACACAATCTTGTCCCTTCAGATTCCTGAAATCGTTGCAAAACTCTGAGGCGGGAATATTAATAATACCAGCAAAAACAGTAGTCTCCACCTATGTAATAGAACTGTCTCAGAAACTAATTGATATACAGCTATTTGACTGAAAGTCCCATGATAAAAATGTTCACAGAACAATTTTGGCTTAATATTTTTCCATTTACCCTGATGGAAAGTACCAAATTCAAATCTGATCATTTTTTATCTTTGCAACTCGTTATAGAGAAATCCACAAAAGCTTTAAAACTGTGACTTTGATTTAAGAGAATTTTTTACCTCATAATATCATTTAGTTTTCCGGGTAATTTTCGTACATTTCTGGTGTCTTCTTTATCTTTCACGATCTCTCACTTCTGTATGGGATTGATGTGCTTGACCATCTTAGCCATCCACCTTAGCACAGCGTCTCTTCCTCTTTCAGCCCATTTTCTTCCAAATCTTCGTTGACACAATCTATCCACCTTCTCTTCGCCATTCCCATCTTCCTCTTTTATTGTACCTGCATTTCCATTACTCTCCTCACCACCTAATCTTGGTCCCTTCTCATCACATACCCATACCAATGAAGTCTTCATTCCTACAACTCCCTGGATACCTCAACTACCTTCACTGTCCCTCTGATTCTCTCATTTCTAATTCATTTCAACATTGCTACTCCACACATGCATCTCAACATTCTCATCTCCACTACATCCAACTCTTCCTCCTACTCTTTCTTCACTGTCGACGTCTCAGTCCCATACATCAAAGCTGGTCTCACCATCGTTTAATATACCTTACCCTTAAGCCTGATGGCGATTCTTCTATCACACAGCATTCCCAAAACCTTCCTCCAATTCCTCCATCCCAGTTGCACCGTGTGGGTTATTTCCGCATCCAAATCTCCATTCTCGACCACCATCGATTCTTATATGGGAACTTCCCAATTCTCTTCAGTCTCTCTTCCTGCTAGCTAATCGTTGTATTATGACCCTCATTAAATCTCGAGTGTTCCATTCTCTTCCTGTAGATCTTTATTCCCCTCTCTTCCATATCTCCTCTCCTTTCTTTTAGTTTCCCTTCTCCTCCCCTTTTCTGTTGCTGTATAGCACGATATCATCAGAGGAGGGTGCACCAGAGGGAATTATTTCATACCCCATGAATTATTTCTTACCCCACGTCTCTAATTAGATTAAAAAGATAAGGACTTAAAGATGATCCTTGACGTAAACAAACTCTACCTGAAAATTTGTCCTTCAGTCCAAATCCTCTTCTGACCTGGGTTCCCTCTCTCTCATACATAAGCTGTAATATCATCATATACAACTCCAGCACCCCCTTCTCCTTCATCTACCTACAGACCTCCTAACGTGGCACTCTGCCGTAGGCCTTCTGTGAGTCAATGAATAGCAGATGCAACTTCCTCTGCTTCGCCCTATGCCTCTCCATCATCTATCTCAGTGCACAAATTGCGTCTGACGTCCCCCTACCCTGTATGAAACTAAAATACACCTACCCTATTGTCGTCTCTTACCAAAGCCTTCTGTCAATAACCGTCGTTGTCTCTTACCTAAGCCTTCCCTCTCTAATCCTTTCCCAAACCTTCATTGTATCCGGCATCGGCCTTATTCCTCTATAACTGCTACAGTCCTTGATGTCGCCCTTCTCTTTGTAAATGGGTACTGTGCAATCGCAGTATCTCTCCACTCATCCAGCCTTTTTTTCTTCTGCTCATAAATCTTCTCCATTAGTTGCCACACCAATGCTATCCTTCGACTTCCAGAACTCCACTGGTGCGAGTATCCCATTAGGTCCCATTGCCTTCCCGTTCGTCATTCTTATCAGCGCCATCATTTCTTCCATGTTTATTTCTGTTGTTAAACCCTCATGTGGATCTTCCTCCACAAAGACTACACTCCGAGTCTCCTTATTGAGCAATTTTTCAGTGTCCTTTACACACATCCCTGATCGTGTCCTGGTCACATAAAACCACTGCTTCTTCGTCCTTTACGTGCTCTATCTGAGTGAAGTTCCTGGTTACCTTATGTCAGTTTTTCGATATTCCATAGATCTTTTTCTCTTCCTATGGTTTTTCAAAGTCATATACATTTCACTCCAAGACTGCATCTTTGGTCTTGTCACCACTTTCTTTGCTTCTTTATTTATCCGCCTACAAGTTTCTATGTCTTCCTGTCACGTTAATGTAGCCCACTTCTTAGCATCCTATTTGGCCCCTATCACTTCCTGTTCTTACTCGTTCCACCACCGCATCCCCTTATCCCCACTGGGTCTCCTCCCAGTTCACATACCTATAACTTTCTTCCTCACTCCCAGTAATACCCGGCTGTATTCCTCCCACCACTGCTGCACCCGCTCCATCGGTCTAACTTCACTCAAAACTTTCTCCTTAAACTGGCTACACAGATCCTCCTCCTTTAACCTCCACCACTTGATCCTGGGTGTCTCATTCTCTGGTATCCGTCTCTTGCTACTCCTCATCTTACAGTCTACCATTTCCGGGCTGTGTTGTGCTGTCATACTTCCCCGTTTATGACCTTGCATTTCTTAACCTCTGTCAGATGAGATATCCTGCACACCAGAAAGTCTGTTTAACTTTCTCCATTACTGCAGGTCAAAAACTAGTTCGCTTTCTTTTCAGACAAGGTGTTTGCAATCGCCAAATCAAATGCCACTGCAAAATCTCCTATCTTCCCCACCTTCCTCATTCCTCTCCCACACCCCAATCACTATGCACTCTCCCAGTCACGGCTCTGCTTCTCCCCACGAGCTTATTTAAGACTCCACCTAGGATTATCCCTTTTCCTTTCTGTGTTACTCTTGATCCGTCTGATCTCTTGAGATTTTCATCTCCTCTTCACAACCAGCCCGTAGAACATATGCACATATGATGTTAACCACTGTCCCATTCAGGTCTAGCTTGACACTCATCACCCTATCACATTTGCTCACGTTCACTAGTTTATCCTTTTGTTCCTTGGATAACACTGTCCCCACGCCATTCCTCCCTTTCTCATAAGCCTGTGCTTTAGTACAGAGCAACTTACATCAGTCTACCAGCTTTCTTTTTCCATTTACTTTCCTGCACACACAGTACTGCAACCTTCCTTTTCTCCATCAAATACCCCAACTCCCTTCCCTGTCCACTCACTGTCTCCACATATAGAGTTCCAACTCTCACCCGAGGTGTAATTAAAAATATTCGATATGGTCATCTTGATTTCCGGTACGTTTATACTTTTCAAACATTTTCCTTTTGTAACCAATGCTTTCTTCAATATTTACTGACATCCCAACTGGTTACCTCCGCCAACGAAGCTGGAGGAGATTATGTATTGAACTATCTTTGTTTGTCCGCACGATATTCCAAAAGTCCTTAAATGAATTTCAATGAAATTTTCTGGAAGAGTGGGCCATGGACCAAGAAAGAATTGATTAAATTTGAGGGTGGATCAGCATCAGGATCCTCGTATCCCGCACAATATCTCCAAAAGGTCTTTATGAATTTCAATAAAATTTTGTGGAAGAGTGGGGCATGGGTCAAAGAACAATTGATTAAATTTGGGGGCAGATCCGGATCCTGTATTCCATCCGGATCCGGATCCCTTTTAGTGGCAATGGTTCAGGCGGAAGTATGCGGTCTCTGCTTTCTAGTTATTGTGATAATTTTCTTTGGGTAATTATCGGTATGTTTTTATCGTTCAGCAGACATTAATTGCACTGTGAAAATTTCCTACACTTCTTTGACGTTTTTCATTAAGTGTTGATAATTTATTTCTCATTATTGAAATTATTATTATTATTATTTTTTCAAGTTAGCTACTGACAGGCTATGCAGGCTACCCTGATTTTACAGTTTATGATAATATCAAGTTATAATATATTTTTATTGTTGTTAGTAATATTTTCACCGTTAAAAAAATTTACTAAATCAATGTCTATTGCCAGGGTAATTAAGAGTATACTATTACCAAGTATCAGTGTATTCACTGCCTGACTCTAAAATTCATCGTCTGCTAGTTCTAAAAACCTATCCTCATCTTTGTATGTCCACGAAATTTTCCAGTCAGTACTGGGGTTATTGAAGTCCCCCCAGATAACGCCGTCCATGCTTGCATGACTGATTTTATTTCATCTTACAGTAATTAATCGTTTTCATCTAACTTAGACGGTCTGTATACAACGCTGTAAACAAAAGGTTTGATACTCGGTGAAAACTTTGACATATAAAGATTCGTATTTTAAACCTCCAATTGACTGATTTGTATTGCATTTATGTGGTTTTAAATATAAATTGGAACTCCCCTTCTGGTTTTATGCAGTCGCGGCGTCAGCCACAGTCAAGGTACACGTCAGATATGAATTGTGTCGTGTTTTGAAATTTGTGATTTTCATCATAAAAAATAATGACGCATCATTCATAGTTGAACTACGAATTTCTGACGCAGCACTGATGTCCTCGCTCCTGCATAGCTGTAAATCAAGGGTGTGAGCTGACTGTAAACGTGTTATCAAGTTATACAACTGGGCCCTAAAGCAACAAATAGGAGTGAAGAAGTCAACCCCAAACAATGTTTTATACGATGAGTTGGGATACCCGACATTACCTGATGCAATTACAAAGAGGCAATGTAAGTTTTATTATACAATGTCATACAAAAGACCTGACCTCATTGATGGCCCTTTAATGTTTGTGATTTCAAGTCTTGCATGCTAATGCACCCAATGGGAAGAAGATACGTAACTTTATAAATAATGAGGTCCCTGATATTAAAAGTCTGAGGTATCAAGGTGTATGGTGTATAAAATCAATCCCGATCTTAGTGTTCACGATATAGGCTATACACGAAACGACACACTGTTAACGATACCTGCAGAATAACGTTTACTCGTTTCCGAGTATCAGGGCACAGACTGTGTCTGGAAACGGGGTGATGGAACAGATGGGTGAGAGGCCGTCTCCCGACAAAGGAACGCCTGTGTGTCTGTGGGCTTGTACAGACCGAGAGCATTGTTGTGGAAGAATGTCCAGTCTCAAGCAATATTAGACAGTTGCTTGACTTTTCCACGTTACAGCAGCTTTTTACTGACCGATACTCGTATAATACAACATGTAGGATCAGTCACGATGTCCCTAAACTATACACGTAAAATTCACTGCATTTTCTTTGTTCTGTTGGTTTAAGTTTTATTTGCTGCCGGGGCTTCTTCGACAAGTGTTACTTTTGTGAAATAAGATTATGATATTGAAATGTTTTGATGTTTGTTTGTTGTTTTATATTGTGTGTGTGTGTGTGTGTGTGTGTGTGTGTGTGTGTGTGTGTGTGTGTGTGTGTGTGTGTGTGTGTGTGTGTGTGTGTGTGTGTGTGTGTTTGAACCCTTGTTTCGATATTCTTAAACAGTACATATACAATTCACTGCATTTAGATTTAAGTTTTATTTACCGCCGGTGCTTCTTTGTTACGTGCTACTTTTGTGAACTACAGATTATGATATTCAAATCCTAATAGATGTTTATATTTGTTGGTTTATATTGCATTCCTTATTCGAACCCTTGTAAACTGTGGACACTACCTATCAAACTACCTATGGTCTGGTGGAAGACGAATGAACCCGGATTTGAGACATATACAATGTTTTATTGCTGTTTCTTGTAGATCTGCCCCTACTGATTATAAATCAGTCGAGTACAAAGTTCGCACCGTTAAGGAAATTTTTTTATTACCGAAATTCAAAATGGCCGACATCGACACACATTTGAGACCATAACTCGGCCTATTTTTGTCTTAGAGTTCTGCTTTGGTGTCATTTCCTGTGTGTTCAGGGGCTAGGAATCAATTGACGCATATATCATAAACATCCAGTAACATTTTACTGGATTTCTCTTCAACTGGCAAAAATAAAGTTGTCACTGGAATACATTTTTGGCTACAAGAGCCATCAGTTGACTTAGAGATCTCTCATGTACATATCCTCAAATAACTTCTAGAGGTGTTCTTTCTAAATCCATAGTATTCCATTTTAAACAGAACAAATTAAATTTAGAATATCATGGGAAACATACACATTGATAAAATAGCATAATATTTAGAATGTTTCATAACAATCCATTTGTCATGATATACTGTACTGTCACTAGTATCCAATCGCTCAAGAGTCTACTCAAAATCCTCATTATCATCATTATTACTGGAGATGATGTAGGGTTACTCACCTTAACTTGGAGCTTTTTCTTTAGGGTATATTTTGATGATGGTATGGGCATATCACCTGACCTTGTATCAAACACTGATGGTGTTATCCCTGCTGACTCATATGACAGCACATCCTTCAGGTTAATGTCCCTCGCCTTTTGCAAGCCCAGTTCCCTCGAGTATATCAGTGATGTGTCAGATTCAAAAATGTCATTGACTTTGATTTTTTGGCAAATCTACCTTGGTCAATATTCTGAAATCTAAAAGAACTCTTAGTAAGTTGGGCAACATTGAAGAACAAATACCCAGTGTAGTGTGTGAAGCCACCAAATACATTGCTGCATGCTATGGATTCCCACTTGAGGAGAATATGACATTACTCAGATATGTGATTTGGTCCAGTAAGATGTCTAACAACAAGCTCAACTCAGCATCGGATCTAGAAGTTCTTCCACCGACTACAGAAATATTTGAAAAGCATGTCTGTAGAGCTCACTTACAAGCAGCTATCTAGAGGTGTGCTCTCAATCCAGATCCACCAGATTTAAACCCAGTCCATCATAGATGGACGTATGATGCACCAAATAAGGTGCTTTCACCTCTAGCTATGCCATCTGATGTGTCCCCTGCTCCAGTAGAGGTGCTGAAACTGATCAAATGTGGATGTTCTGCCTCACAACCCTCTTTAACATCCGGATATAGTTGTGCCTCAGCCCATTTATCATGCTCCATCTTCTGTGCGTGTTGTGGTGGTGATGAATGCTGAAACCAGAGAACAATTACTACAATCTCAGTAATAATGATGATAATGAGGATTTTGAGTAGACTCTTGAGTGATTGGATACTAGTGACAGTACAGTATATCATGACAAATGGATTGTTATGAAGCATTCTAAATATTATGTTATTTTATCAATGTGTATGTTTCTTATGATATTCTCAATTTAATTTGTTCTGTTTAAAATGGAATACTATGGATTTAGAAAGAACACCTCTAGAAGTTATTTGAGGATATGTACATAAGAGATCTCTAAGTCAACTGATGGCTCTTGTAGCCAAAAATGTATTCCAATGACAACTTTATTTTTGCCAGTTGAATAGAAATCCAGTAAAATGTTACTGGATGTTTATGATATATGCGTCAATTGATTCCTAGCCCCTGAACACACAGGAAATGACACCAAAGCAGAACTCTAAGACAAAAATAGGCCGAGTTATGGTCACAAATGTGTGTATGGTCAAAATGGTGGCCATTTTGAATTTCGGTAATAAAAAAATTTCCTCAAAGGGTGCGAACCTTGCACTCAACTGATTTATGATCAGTAGGGTCAGATCTACAAGAAACAGCAATAAAACATTGTATATGTCTCAAATCCGGGTTCCACCCCACAACTCTATTCTGCTAGAGGATTTAACCATGATTCTGTATTCATAAGTGTGTCGGAATTTTTATCGTCTCTTAAGTAATCAGCTCATCTCATATTTGAAGTAATACTTCTCGCACTCGTATACATAATATTCAAGGAAGAGAGACTGGAGTATGAGCTAGGTAATATGGTAAGAGAAACTAACAGAAAAGTATGTAAGCAAGTGTTCAGCCTATTTATTTGATATTTGTAATAAAACGTAGGCAACGCTACGCTGTAACAACTCTCCACTGGCCATGAACATACCCCCCTCTCCTCCCTGCATACCTAAATAAGCGCACGAAGTTCCTCCCCCTCTCCCCCCCTCTGTATAACGCAGGGATATTAAAATTTAAAAATTTCAGTATTTCATCCATGGTAATAATGAATTTATGAGCAGATATGATGAAATTGTGACTCGTCCTTTTTTCAGTTAGGCAGCCATTTTTAATAATTAAATAATAGGTGCAGTCAAGAAACTTCATATATAATTAAATATTTATATAATCATTTATCATGTGCAATTTCTGCCTCCTATATGTAATAGTTGAAAAGTTTTAATAGAAACATTAGCAATGTTATTTTGCTGCAACCCTCCATCTGACCAAGCACATACCCCCTCACCTCCAGGCACACCTAACCAAGTGCATACCGGCCCTCAACCCCCCCCCCCTTTAATCTTTTCTTTTAAAGGTGGGCGTTAAGAGAACGCATTCAGGACATAACTATATCGGTATATTTTTTTACTTTTTAATTATATATATATATATATATATATATATATATATATATATATATATATATATATATATATATATATATATATATACGACACAACATTTTTAGGCACCAGTTCAATATAGGACACGTAACTATTGAAATTTCATAACTCTATAGTGAATACTTTCTGAGCTCTGGACCGGAAATGAAATATCGACGCCCGGCAGCTGCCCTGCCACCGAACACAACAGACGGACACGAATTGATATCAGTGATAACAATATCCACCTCTGACTTTGTTAGGTGGAGGGTAAAATTGCATTAAAATAATCGGTTTTATATATTTCCGCTCTTTCATAACATTATATAATCTCATGGCATGCTAACTACCAAAAGGCACCAGGAGGCTTATTAGCACATACGCCCGGAGAGTTTGAAACCTGTACCTGTGTTGGTTTTTCAGTCCTAGCCCGGAAACGAAAAAGTATTTTTTTTTTAACTTTTTTCTTATTAAAAAGAATATTCAAGACACAGAATTCTACCTATCAAAAGGCACCAGTTCACTATAAGACACATAACTATGTCAAATTTCGTGACTCTATAGTGAATACTTTCTGGGATCTGGCCCGGAAACGAAATCTCTACACCCAGCAAGCTGACCTGCCGCACAACTCTACGGACTGACACCTACTGATCCCAGTGGTTACAACATCCTCCTCTGACTTTGTCAGGTGGTGGGTTACAAAGTCTGTAATATGGAATTCAGTCTGAACTTTATCCCACAAAAACAGTTGTAAGTTAACTGCCAAAGAGATCCCTCAAAATAAATGGTAATATGTGTTAAATTTTGAGGAAGATTCTGCACAAACGGTATCACCATATTGGCAGCATACCAGGTCCTCATCACAGTCATAGATACTTAAAGTTTGTCATTTTTATTTACAACTTTGAATCGCAGATTATTATATTACATTTGGTTCCATAATTTTTCGAAAATTTCATGGCCACTGGTGTTCAAATAGGTACACCAACGTAAGGAACATTGAGGCGGAGATCATTCCTTTTTTACCTTCCACCTGACAAAGTCAGAGGAGGATGCTGTTATCACTAGGATCAATAAGTGTCTGTCTGTAGAGTTGGGCAGCAGGGATTCTGACCAGGAGTAGAGATTTCGTTTCCGGGACAGAACTCAGAACGTATCCACTATAGAGTTATGAAATTTCACATCGTTATGTGTCTTATAGTGAACTGGTACCTTTTCGTAGGTAGAATGCTGTGTTTTAAGTAGTGTTAAAAAAAATAGTAAGAAAAAAAATACTGAGATATCAGTACGACCTGCGCAAGGAATCTGAAGGGCCCAAGGTATGTGTCCCCATGGCGTTCTCGTTACGCCAACCTTTGAGAGCAAAGACTGGGGGAGGGTGGGGGCCGTTATGCACTTGATCAGGTGTACAGGGATGTAGGGGGTATGTACTTGATCAAATGGAGAGTTGCAACAGCGTAGCGTTGCCTATGTTTTTAATTAAATTTCGTAAACATTTCCTTATTTTTTTATTTCGACTAATATGGTCAGAATGATGATGGTGATGATGATAATAATGATTATTATTATTGTTATTTTTAATACTAATTATTATTATTATTATTGTTATTATTATTATTATTATTATTATTATTATTATTATTACTATTATTATTATTATTTTTTTGGTGGTGGTGGTGGTAGGTGGGGGCTCTCACCATCCACTCACTCGATGTAGTGCTGTTTTGGGTGTCTGCCTTTTCCTCTCTTCCATCCGTCCTCTTCTGACTTTCTTTCCTTCACTCTTTCTTTTTTCTTCTGCCTACGGGTGACGTTACACTCCCTCTTTTGTTTTTCTTTCCTTCATTCTTCCCTCTTCCTTCTGCCCCTGGGTAACTCTACACTGAGTGACAAGCTAAATGGCTTTCTGTACACCAGGAAACCATTTACTATGCTGGGTGGTAACTATATAACCAAATTATGGTACCTGGTGGTTTAGTGGGTAATATAGGTACTCCAGTTGGGTTGAGCCGGTGAAGGTTTATATCCAAGGGTTGGTTGGGGTTTATTGCTCATGTAATGCCACTCAGGGATGAATGAGGCTGGTCACTCATCTTAAATGTCAGGACCAACTTGCCTAGCCCCGGGTTATTACGCTTCTCATGGGACGCAATAGGACTAGATTGTGGATGGATTATGATGATGATGATGATGATGATGATGATTACTTTTATATTATTATTATTATTATTATTATTATTATTATGTCAAGTTTAACAATTGAGAATACAGGCTTTTTTTTTTTTTCATTCTAAAAATGTAGAAGTGGTGTTCGATGTTCAGGTCACCACAATGCCGTAAAACTTTTAATACTGGCTTCTTATTTTTTACTTGAAGATCATAGAACTTTACTGTCATTATACATTTGACTGTTTGCTCTGAGTGATATTCTGATTCCAGCATAACTACAGGTAATATTATTTAAATATTGGCGTACTTGAAATCAAAGGGTATTTGAGCAGGTCGTGAACCGAAGCCATGGCAACTCGAGCAGAGGCTTTAAAGGAGATACACCTTGAACTATGTTGATAAAACGTTTAGCCAACCATCGACGCCTTGTGGCTAAGATCTTCCGAAGGGGGATGGTATCATGTCCGCAGTGTTCCCCTTACCGCTGCGCTAGATTCAGGCTGTGTGTGTGTGTGTGTGTGTGTGTGTGTGTGTGTGTGTGTGTGTGTGTGTGTGTGTGTGTGTGTGTGTGTGCTTTAACTCCTCCTGGGCTATGAGATGGATTTCAATGAAATTTCTCAGGTGAGATCGGCTGGGTATTGGGAAAGTTTTCCATTACACATTACTTTGCAGCCATTATTTTAAGGGGGTCAGCCCCCCTTATCAAATTAAAAATTATAGTAGTAAAAGAACGACAGGTATGGCTTTGATATCTAGCACATGTTGTACAATGGACTCTAATCCGTCGTGTGATTCTTGGGGAACGTAACCCCTCAGGTGATTCTGGGAAGGTCAGCACAGTTAGTGGAAAAATAGCTTGTAACAGGAGGAAGATTTAAGTGAACCTTCTCAGGTTAGTTCATCTGGTTACTCAAGTCTTCTACTTTATACTCGTACAATTTTCTAACCATGATTTTAAGGGTGCCTCCCCCCCACTACCACCATCAAATTTAACATTCTTAGAAATAGCGAAAGGAGGGCAGATATGGCTTTGATATGTTAGTGCTTCTTGTATAAAGGACTCTCATCCCAAATGCGATATTTGGGGAGAGTGACTCCCCAGTGATTCTTGGGGGAGGGACTCAGCCTCCCTAGCAAAAATGAAAATGATAGGAAATAGGGGATTGTGAGCACATAGATAAGAAAGAAATAGGCATACATATCGCAGGATTGGGTATTCAGATTCTGTGTCTTCTGTGAATGCGCAGGAAGACACTACACATCTGCTTTACTTATTTACTTCGGCAATATTTTAGGAAACAAATAGGGTTTCAGCTCATTTCCTGCTGAGAGACTTTCTGCTACGAGTGTAACTATGAGTTATACTGCTGAGATTAAGGGTAATTTTAGTGTTTTGAACATGAAATGATAAACCCTAAATAACTTTAATGGAAAAAAAAACAACAACAATCTTATACAATATAAATCCATCAACCGATCACTAAACGTGGGAAGCTGACTCATTTTTATTCGGAACCACTGCAACTGTATAACCATTATATAAATTCATTCTACGTGCTGTAGGCATAATGCAGAAAATCATGAAGGACTTGGCTGAAATCTCATGGCAATGTTTCATGGATACATTGCAAATGACCCGGGGATTTAACTGAAATCTGCAATGAAATTAATATTTCAAAAAATTTTCCACGTGAATTACGTCTCACCCTGAATACCATTATGTTTTTTCTTTACACAGGCCTAATGTGTGTGCACATTTACAAGGAAAGATCGCCCTAATAACAATGGTGAAGACTCCTGAAGCTATGATACACTGAGTTCGAGCTTATAGAACCAGCTGACCCAATAGCATTCCACCAAAACGACGATGTTCCTTTGTAATTTGAGGAATTAGTTCTTAAAATGCATTCTTGAGATCAAAAAGGGTATTAAACGGCGAACAACAGTATATGCAAATATGTTGGCTAATGTCAAACTGCTTCTCCCTTGATTACCTGTTCCAGCCTGCATAAGGCATCTTACCTGGAGTCTCTGACCTCAAGTTACCTGCATGTCACTGCCATGCATCTCCGCGAGCCAGTGGCACGTGAGCCCAACACCAACACTGGCCGGGTAGTAGTGACTTTCCTGTGGCTGTATGGGATGGTGCTGGAGGTGTCTTACTGTTCCAACCTCACCGCCTTCCTCACCGTCACCCGCCAGCCTCGCACTATTGATACCTTCCAAGCGTTTCAAGATTCAGACCTCGGTATAGTTGGACTAGGGCCCCTTTTCGGTAGCCTCATGGATCACTCCGTAAATAAATATCTGAAAGTAAGTGCATTATGGTTCGATTAGGTGCATTATATTTCATGGCAATTAATGCATTTTAACACTGAGTACTGCAGCTGTCAACCGCTCCTCTATTCACTGGCTTATTTTTCCTATCAGACAATTTTTTTTTTAGGACTGGAAAACATTCATTGCAAGAAGGGTTAATGAAACTGGATTCTGTTCATTGCTTTGTCAGATATAATTCCTCTTCAAAGAACGATTATTTGGTGGCAACATTAAGAAATTATGTATGATGGAATTTTAGTGTCAAGATTTAACCGTAAGGAAACATTACATAAATTAAGAAGCAATTGTTTTCCCAATGTTTCAGGAACTGTCTAAACGTTTCATATCACTCTCTTCTGATCCGGAGTCTTGGGTGACAGACGGCAGAGCTGGATACATTTCCAGCCGTCAATACCTCAAATATACCATGGCAAAAATTAATAGTGAACAGAGAGCTCCATTTGTACGTGTTATGAAGGTACGTCTGGTGATTGGTTTTAGAGTAAAGTTGGGTCCAGTCAGGAAGCCGTATACTTGTTGCTTCAGGTGACCTTGTAGCATGACTTCCATAGCTAATCGTTTGTTTTTAGGTCTTTATAATCTAGTGCTTGTTATGTATCGTTTTACTATAAGCGTGCCCCGGCATCAGCCACATATAAGGAAAATATTAACGTGAAATACCATGAAACAAATTCTTGAAGAAATAGTGTTATGGCTCCCCCTAATCTATGTAGAATGCGGACAAGCATTTGATGTTAAGACCTGTATATCTATTCATGGGCGGGATGGTTTAACAGGCATATGCAAGGACACTGGGAAGAGGTTCTAGTGTAAGGAACGCTGGGGGAGATGTTCATTATGAGGAGATAATTTGTTGTTTGCAGGTGTGTATGTATATAGTTTTTCAAATCAACTGACTGTCCATGATGCTCTGATAATAAAGAGTTACCAAGATTTTTGTGGCTTTGTGAATTTCTATGAGTGGTTATGTGTGAAAAGTATTGTGAGCACCATGACTGTTAAAGTTTATGTAACAGAAGAGGTACTTGAAATGATAAAATATTTTAACATTCTCTGAAAAGTTAAATGTGCAAGTGAAGGGAAGAGAAATGAAGTGGATAAAAATGTTGCTGGTGCTTGATACGAAATACAGACTGCATGAAAACTGTATGGTATGCTAGGGCCGGCATCAACGTATGGATAAAAGTCCTGGGCACGAATCTGAAGCGTCAGTATAGGGAGTCATGAAGATTAGGATGTTATATACGTGAGTTGCGGCGGTTGGGCAGGGAAAGGAATATTGAGATAACATCTCCTTCTGCACGATGTCACAACTCCAGCTGTGAAAACTAATAGGATAACCAAAGGATTCAAGCATCAATTTAAGTACTAGTTGAGTCAAAACTCTTGACAATTATAGGAGTGGGTCTGTTGCACAGGGACCTTGTAGAGGATGGTTCAGTATATCTGATGGAGTCGAGAACTTTTATGACTCACACTGTGTGCCCATTTCATAAAGCAACCTGTTGACACCTCATATCTGCCCATTTTCCTCCTAAGATTTCTGAATCCTATATAAGGAGCAGGGATAGGATTATGGAGCTGTATTTCACTGTTGGCTGTCGTTATCAGATTTTTAATTAATGGGTAATTAACCTCGCGAAGACGATGCCGTATTTTGCAGTTTATTACTGTTACTTCCAGACGACTGTACTCAGCTCGGAATGTAAGTTTAGAAATGGATATGTTAGATGTGACCCTCTTTAACTCCTTCACTATAAGTGGCCCCACTGAATTGAACTGTTTGTAAATAGTAGGAACAAAATTGAAAATGCGTCATCAAGATGAAGTTGTTAAGAAAAAACGGAGAAAGCAATAACAAACCAACTATATTGCTTATAAAGACCAACTGTTAAACTATTCTGCTTAAAATTATAATCTCGAATACAGGAATGTGCGTGGCCCTTCAGTGTATCGGTGGCGTTACAAAGTTATTCGCCACTGAAGCCAAGGATTGATGAAGTGGTTACCAGAATTGCTGAAAGTGGCCTAGTGTCTTACTGGTTCGAAGAATCTACCCGAACTGCAACGCAGGAAACTCTCTCTCTCTCTCTCTCTCTCTCTCTGAAATGCTTAGCGGAATTAGGCCACTAATTGGAGCTCTAATTATTTTTTTAATATCCTCCTGATTTACCTATAAAAATTCTGAACTTAAAGTAGCCGTTAAAAGTATGATTACACAACACCAATGTAGTTCTCTGTACCCAACTTGAATCATCTGACTTCCCTACTCTCTGGTTATAGCCACTGTGCTAGTCTCATATACATCTAGCACTATCTTTCTTTATCTGTCTGTATATGTCAATCTGTCTATCTCTCTGTCTATCTGTCTATCAAGCTAGCTAACTAGCTATCACTCTATCAATGGTATACGGGACCGAAGACCTCATATATATATATATATATATATATATATATATATATATATATATATATATATATATATATATATATGGAGCCTCTGTGTACAGTGATATAGTGTGCGTTTCGTACACAGGTGAGCCAGGGTTCGCGCCCAGCCAGGGTAATAAACTTTGGGAGTGTTCACCCGGCCACGTACTGCATTGGCGGACACAAGGGATGCTGTGGTTGAACCAGTGTCGCTTACTATAAAGTATGCCTGCACCCAGTCGGCTTGCGGGTGCCGATTACACTTGGTTCACTGACTACACACACATCCAAAGCCACTCGAACTCTACAGTTACACTTACAAGCATTTCTCACCCTACATACAATCTCTACCAGACAGCCTAAGCCACTTGGTAGAGATACACTGGCTGTATCGTCACGACTTCGGTCGGGATAGGCCGGTCCTGCAGTGGATACTCAAACGGATTATACATATATATATATATATATATATATATATATATATATATATATATATATATATATATATATATATATATATATATATATATATATATATATGAGGTCTTCTGTCCCGTTTCTCTGCTCAAAACACTATGTTACCTTCCCAGATGGTCAGATCTATATAATTTATTATCTCCTTCACTCCTTCCACATTCTCCCTAGGTTTATCCTTCTTAGTTCCACATTTTTGCAGCATAATATCCTCCCCCCAAAAAAAAAAAAAAAAAAAAAAAATAGCCATTACATCCATATGGATATATGACTTCAACACACCGTTGTCACTTTTCCATCAAACAACTTTTACTTCCACAGTTATCAAGTCGAGTTATTTATAACACACACACACACACACACACACACACACACACACATATATATATATATATATATATATATATATATATATATATATATATATATATATATATATATATATATATATATATATATAGTATATAAATTGTAACAGGATATTCCTCAGATATAATCACCACCGCGTGATTATTGATGTTCCATACTTGCTTTGGTAAAGGAAATCATGTGGCAAAAGAGAGGCAATATAAAACATTTGGGTTGTACAAGTATTCTTTTGCTTTCAATCATCACTACACTGAAGTAGGTAACAGCGAGCTTAGTTAAAATATCGTTCGTGGTCATTATATTCAGTATTAAGCATGTTTTTTTTTTTAACACTATCCACTGCACCAACAGAATCGGAGGAAGCCACAGAGACAAACAACGGAGAGAAAGGAAGAGACCAGTGACAGAGGTAGGGTGATGGCACTAAGCATTGACCACACGCAGGGAGTCTTCTATATCCTAACCATCTGTTACCTCTCCACTATCCTCCTCTTTCTTGCTGAACTGACTGTTGGGCGCTGGGAAGAAAGAAACACGAGAAATTAACAGCATCCATCCGATGACGTTTTTTGAAATGTGCTCTTGTTGTCTCTGACGACTTTAGTCAAGCTTGGGGGAACTTTTCGACTTTGGTTTAAATATATGCTTAATGAACCTCAGATCTATCACTGATCCATTTTATATTAACCCTAAACAGGTAACCCAGGGTCTATTTGACCCTAGTCATTATATATAAAACTCGCGGGACCTGACCCTCCTTCTACCTTCGTGACTAGTTAGGTAGATTAAGGAGGTGATGGGGTCATTCCTGTACCTGGCACTGATTTGGCACTTGAGAGACACTGGGGTCCATTGGACCCCAGCTACCTGTGGTGTAAAAAAAAAAAATGGTAACCTTTCCAGGGATAAGCCTGTTAATGTTAGCAAAAGTGTGTGTTATTCTGGAAAATATGTTACAAATTGTATTTAGATGTACTTGTGCCCAGGACTACGTACACAGAATGTGAATTTATTTATTTTTACCCAAATAATTGGTCATTTTTCCTTATTGTAAACAGATTCTCTTTTGTTAAACTTTTTCACAAACTTCATATCTAAGTTCTAAATATGTTGTGATAAATCTATGAACATGTATGGAACCTACAAATTGTATAAGAATTATGTAAAATATATTTCATTTTAATTTTACGTAAAAAGAAACAATACCCTATTTTACTATCTCATTTGCAAGTGTTTCATTTGCCCTGTTTCTCCATTTTTTTTTTTTTTAACAAAGTTTTACCCATAGCCTAAAAGGAGGGTCAAAGAAAAGAAAATTTCACCTTATAAATATGCAGCAAACCAGCTTAAAAAAAATATTGTCTTTTGTCTATTTTCAATTTTTAAATGTATATTATTTTTTTGCTTTAAATATTCTGCCTTTCAGGGTTAAATGAAACAAGATAGATGAAACTGCACATATACCAAAGGATATTTCAGTACAACAAACATACATATATTTTTTACATTGGGGGGTCCAATGGACCCTGGGTTACCTGTAGTGTAACACTAAAAAAGTTACATGTCTAGGGTTAGCACAGATTATCTGGTTGCAGCAAAAATGAAATGGAAAATACATCATCGCACTGAAGGTCTGAAATATACTGCAGAAACATGATGCTGAAAACTCCGTGAAGATTGTACTCTTGGACTGCATATGCTGACACCCGTCTCTTAAGGGTTAAGGAAGATGATACCATGATATGGAGAATAAATTAAAGAGAGGTGATGAAGACACTGGATGCACTAGAAGGATACTAGAACACAAGTGTGGAATCAAACAAAGCACTGCATGACGGTGAAGTACTAAAGTAATTATTGAGCAAGACATCGTATTCCAGTTTTATTCTTTGCTGTGTACAGACAATTTTGTGCAGCTCAGTAGAGTCCTCTCTGTTAAAGGTATTAATGTAGCCTATTTTTGCCCACACTATTTCAAAAAGTCCCACCTAAGCTGGAAATATTCATCTAGAGAAGTCTTCGGGAAATAGAAAGAATAAAAATAACTGGAGAAATTAGATACATCTCTCACAAACCCCTTGACTACTAGTGAGTTCTCGCAGCTGAATCAATTAATTTGAAAATAGTAGTACGGTAAAAATATGTAAGTGGGCAAGAGACGGGGAAGGTGTTGAGAGCAACGACACTCTAGTCCGTTGGTATCTGTCCGACAGAACTAGGCCACTGCACAACTCAGATACTAAATCGTGTTTTTAGATGAGCTTTGATTATTAACGTAGGAGAGAATCTCTGAGCTTATTATACACGATTTGAATCATCTGTTGGGTCTGGATCACTCCAACTATTCAAGTACTAAGTCGTGGTAGCATTATATTCTATAAGTCTTAATTGTAAGGTAGGAATCAGTCTCATTGGTTGCTAGTCAGATTTGTCTTCCACTCTGGCTACACTTGGCCAATAACTAAGTCGAAAACCGTTGTGAATCTTTGTCAGATGAAACCAAACCGAACCTAGTCAAACAAACCCTTTAATCTGTTTTCGCGGTGTCCTGAGCTGATAATGCTTAAGGATCTTCGACAGGTTAGAACAAGCACACTAGAATAATGTGGTGACAAAAAACACTGACCACATGCAGGGAGACTTTGACATCCTGGTCCTCTGCTACCTCTTTGCCAGCCTCGTCTTACTTGGTGACCTCACTGTGCTCTTCCGCCAAATACAACCGTTAATACCCTCTTTATTACCATGATACTTATCAGCAGCTTGAATCACGTTATGTATATTCAGGTTTATTCTTCAGTGCCATAGCGCATTGTTCATTTTATTGTTGCTGTCCTTAAACGATTTTATTCAGCTTAGGGATGACAATCTGAAACTGAGGGTTTAACTTCTAAACTGAATGTAATCATCTGGTACCAGCAAATAAAAGTAAGAAGTAATCGTAATGAAGGGATTGATGTCTTACACTGGAATTTCGTGTGTGTGTTCAGTCTTCGTCATTTGAACTGATATTTTTCTCTGGCAAAGGATCACAGCTATAGGCATATCAATAGGCAACCGAAAATCAGATATGTTTCGTTGAACAATAACCAATTAATCTTGAGATTAACACTGCAGTTTAGTAAAATAATAAGTTTCTTCCAATCCATCAACCATGCACTCAGATATTTCAACACTTATCTCAGTCACTGCTTTGATGTGTTCTATATAATATTAATCTTGCTACATCCTGACTTAGAACTGAGCGGTTAACTATAGCTCTTCGGTGTATCCTTATTTATTTGAATAAAAATGCCTGGAAACAATAATAAATAATTTCAAAAGGACGTTGCCGGACTGGTCTCAATGAAGACTCATGTGAATTGTGACAACATGGAAAACTAGAAAGCGCTCGGAGAGCGCATGCCTCCGCCAATGCCTTTGCCATTAAAAAGGATCTGGATCCGGATGCGGATCCGTGGATATATGATCCAGATCCCCCCCAAAATTTAATAAATTCTTTCTTGGTCCATGGCCCACCTTTCCACAAAATTTTATTGAAATTCATTGAGAACTTTTGGAGATACTGTACGGGATACTCAGGCTCTGGGTCCGGATCCACTCCCAAATTTAATCATTTCTTCCTTGGTCCATGGCCCACTCTTCCACAAAATTTCAGTAGAATCTGTTCACAACTATTTGAGTGAACTTGCTAACAAACAGAGAGAGAGAAAAAAAAAAACAGACAAACAAACCAACGCCTGTAAAAACATAACCTCGTTGGCGGAGGGAAAATAACTACACAGGGAGTAGTAGCGTTCCTGTTATGACAGTCATAACAAGTCCTCCTCTCCAACCAACCTTTTTGTTATTATTATGATTATTATTATTATTATTATTATTATTATTATTATTATTAGAGGCGTCTAGAATCACAACATTGTTAGCGCCGCCGCAGGTGAAATGGAGTTAGTGTTACCAGGCAACTTCCCAAACCCTGCCCTGTCTTGTCATGATGGATTTACTATTATGTGATCCCAGCAATAGGGTCGTTTTTCTTATACGAAGTGTATAGAACCCTGGTTCTTGTTGCTGTCAGACTCTCCCTGGATGGATTGCTAGAATCACCAAAACATAGCCCACATGGGAAACTTCCAGCCAATCACAATAGCACAAGTCCGACACACCCCCACAGCCAGCCAATGGTGGTTCAGCCAATAGGAGTCGGGCGCTTATACCTTCTAGACTGCATTTACTGAGTGAAAGTGGGAATACTGCCTGCTGTCAGCCAATCAGGGAACAGCTTATACGAAGCATGGGTAGCGTTGCTAAATGTTTATGCAGGTTTAATGGAGGCTACGTTTTTGCAACACGTGCTCCATTTTTTGCATGTTTTGCGAATGTTGTAGTGCTTATTATGCACCATGAGTGATACTGAGCATGCAGAAGACTTCTAGGGATGAGGAGAGAGAAGCCTGGCCTCCACTGTTAGAAAAAGAAATCTTAATGCGAGTGAGTGGAAAGTACACAAAATTAAGGATTTGTGTGACACAGGGATGGAGTACGCTGGTTGTAACACTGGAAATCATTCACGAGCAAAATCCCGTCACCGGAAGAACCTTTCCACAGAGCTCATCATGTAGGCTCTGTACAGGTTGTACCTTGATTTTATGATGACAAAGTTCCCTGGTGTTGCAAAAGCCACCGCCAGTTTTATCACTCACGTGTTTAAAACAGAATTTAACATGGGATTTTCACCTGTAATGGTTGACACATGCACCACGTGTGATCTGTTCAATGCCAAAATGGAGAGTTTCAGGCTGGATGGAAAAGATGACTGTTGCTAGCCATGAGTGGAGGAAAAGTTTATAATGGTGAGTATTAAAATCAGTGTTCATGAAAAAGGGGTTACTTATTATTTTCCATTCATATTAATGTTATTGTGACTGAGAAAAAAGATAAAACTAGTACGTTAATAAAATATTATATTTTTCTCAGCACGTTATTTTGCATAATCACTAGAAAAAATACAATATTATTAAAATAATAATAATAATATTGTCAAAGCTTATGCAGGGCGCCACATAAGTAATCTCCATTGTTTTCCTTCAACAGTGTGCTGGCTCAGTGTGTTATGAAAAATTTTCAGTGCTGTTATAGTAATATGTTGATGCCTTTGAACTTATTGCAGCTAACCTATACATACTTCCGTTGCACCTGTGCAGGTGCACAGATGCAGAATGTAATGAAACTGACTGTAAAAACATCTAAGGGATATATCTCTTTAAAAAAACAAGAACCACTTCAGTACCTTTAGTGGTTATGTTGTGACACATCAGAAACTTCAGGTGGCATTTTCTCGTTTTTTAATCCGTCACGTCCCGAGCTATTTCGCACCTCCGACATCCCCCAATCCCGAGGTATTTTCATTTTTTTTTTGTTTTTGGCTAAAACCTCCGCTTTTGGTGAGAAACTTCGAAAATTCATAGAGAAATCGCTCACCTGAGGTTTAAAATACTCGATCCAGGTAGCAGTACCTCCTTACCTTACTGGGTTTTCTAACAGGCTAGCACCAAAGAAAACGAGTTCCATGGGAGGATAACTATTTCACACCACTCATAAACAATATTTATTTATTTACTTTGTACGAATTTATATGTAGTACGAGAGTATACTGGTTTTCAAACAGTAATATAGGCATTATAAGCATTGCTTCACTCACTAACTCATCACCATACCGGACCTTTTTTTGCCATATTACCTGATCATCATTTCTGACTGTTTCTTCCTCTAATGCTATGTAAACTTTGTCCTCCACATTGTCATCGATTGGGGAATCACTCTGGCCCTGAATGTCTTTATTGGCCAGGTCACTGGTAACAGGTGAATTGCCGAGACAATGGCATGCGGGGGAGGAGGTTATGCGGTGTAAGGCATTGTCCATGCTTGGCATCTTGTAGAGGAATAGAGGAAGGCGTCCCGTATATATGTACGAAATATCATGCGCGAAAATTGAAAATTGTGCAAATTATGAACCTTGAAATTGCGCAATGTACCAGTACGTCATCGGGACTGGCAAATGCAAAATGTTGCAACGTATCCATACGTCAACGGGACATCTCGGGTTAAAAGTGGTGCTTACGATGTTGTGATTCTACACGCCTCATTATTATTATGGCTCTTAGTGCTGCGGTGTGACTGAGGGCAGTTGTGTCCTTTTTTTAGCACTGTAGTGAAAAAGTATAAGAAATATAGATAAGGAAGAAATGGGGTACAGAACGAAGAAAGGGAATCAGTGAACAGGACGGTATAACAAGTCTCTACCTCCACATTTAACCACTTCAGTCAAAACGATGTCTACTGTTATCTCCATTAATCCATGCAGGACAGGGTTGTCCACTAGCAAGAAAGGAGTAAATGAAACGTACATTGCTCTTATCTAAACAAATTCTTTCCCTAGCTAAATCGTAGCAAGAATAATCTTTAAATTATTACTTGGACTGAAGGGGTCAACACGACTCTAGGAGAATAAACAAACTCATCCCCAATCTAGGTATCGGTAGTTGAGAAAGCAAAAACGAGGGTAGATTATGGGCCTCTCGCACTTTTACTGAGCTTTCCCACCTATCTGCAAAGCCCTCTTACTCACCCTATCTGATACGGCATCATATAATCAGGTTGTCTGATGACACTATCACTCCCCACTCCAAAAACGAGCCATCTGGTTCCCTCTCAAGCGGTAATATTCTACTTCAGAGGTTTAGCAGAGAGTTCACAGGGAGTACCATTAAAGCAGGCATTACCTCGGTAGGACAATGGGGAACACTTGCTTATGTTTGACCCACTTTGCAGCATGCAAGCCCATGGTTGCACCAAAAATGACCCACTGACATCTGAAGGGGCTAAAGCAGTGGTTCTTGACCTTTTTACTACCACACCTCCTCTAGTAGCTGGTCCTTCCCTCCACGCCCCCCTCGCATCTTCAACCAAACTGACAAAACTCCCTTCCCTGATTATAAGGAAAAACTGAAAAAAGGGTGTTTTTAGTCTTTTTATTGAGCATGAATCCTGTGGAAACAATATACCCAGCATATTTAATGAAGTTACTTTCTTACTAATTTAATAAGATACTTGACACTGCTTCTTACCTACCAGATCTTGAATGCGTGATCAAATGCCAGAGGGTACACAACGTAAGTCCCCTTCAACGTTCAGCCAGTTTCTGTACTTGGTCTTGACAGCAACGAGCACGGAAATTGCAGCTGCACAAAGATATGTGGATCCAAACGTTGTCAGAATCCGAAGAGCTTGATCTGAGATCAGAAGGTAAACAGTAAGGTACTTGACCCACAACGTCTCTAGATCCAGTTCTTTGAAGTCTTCCTCAGCTGAGGAGTTGAACTTTAACTCAAGAAACTCCTCTTGCACTTCATCCGAAGCATCACCTACCTTACATTGACATGGGTTCTTTATGAATTTCCAAGCTTCACGCTTCTTATCTATATCTGGGAAGTATCTGAAGAATTCTGCTTTCAAGTCAGTCAGATGAATGATTATTTGTTTTTGTGTTAACTCAAAATCAAGGTAATTGTGAATGAGAGCAGAATCCAAGTTACTAAAACTGCCTGTATTTCCATCCTGAATTCGACATTTCCGGAGATCCAGTTTGGCCATGAAGAGTTGAATGATGTCGTGGTACATGATGATATTGATGTTTTTCTCTTGTAGTTTAAGGATGATTGCATTCAGTGCTTCGAAGATGTCCACCAGGTAAGCTAGAGATAGCAGAAAGCCTTCAGACTGGAACTGTCATGGAGATCTGCCTTCTGCTGTGAATCTAGAAATATTACTGCTTCTCGTAGTTCATAAAGCCGTCCAAGCATGTTTTGTATTTTTCATAACCATCCTGATAATGGTCACCCTCTTGTTAAGAGAATTACAACTATAAGACTGGTTTACCAAAAATTTTAGGCAAGCATGAAATTAAGTGTTCTAACGTAATTTTGGGGTGCTGATTTCAGATTCGAAAATCGTTTTCACCCATCACCTCTAGTTTTTGAGATATACATGTATACATGTACAGACATGTATACATATAGGCCTAGACCCAAAATATTCTCCAGAAATCCATTTACCATCCTATTTTCTTGGAACTTAGTTTAAAACGCGCACCACAACAAGGTCAAACATGTGCATTGTGTGGCTGGGAACACCAGTAGCTTACTGGGGGTCTAGGAGCACTTTCGTGCCTGGGAAACAGTGTCCAAGAAAATCCTGTGGTGGACATGAACAAGGTGCTTCTTCCCCCTTTTCATATCAAGGTTGGCCTTATGAAGAATTTTGTGAAGGCCATGGACAAGGATGACACTGCCTTCCAATACCTGTGAACTCTGTTTCTAGCTCTCATTTCTGCTAAGCTCAAGGAGGGCATCTTCGTCGGACTTCAGATCTGGGAGGTGCTGAGGGATGAGGTATTCGCGGAGAAGCTCACCTTGAAGGAACCGAGAGCATGGGAAGCATTTAAGTCAGACTGCCATGGCTTCCATGGTAACACACGGGCACTAGATTACCAAGAGCGTGCCGAGAAGTTGTTGCAGGCTTATTAGGAAGGATATGAGGTCTCAAATGTCTCTCAAGATTCACTTTCTCCATTCCCACCTCAACTTCTTCTTCCAGAACCTAGGTGCAGTACATGATGAACATGGGGAAAGGTTCCACCAAGATACTACTGAGATGGAGAGCAATTACCAAGGCAAGTGGAACCCCAGCATGATGGGGGACTTCTGCTGGATGCTCCTGCACGACATCCAGGAGGCAAAGTATACCAGATCGTCCAAACTCACTTCTGACTGTCTGTAGTACTATGATGTATATTCTGTCCAAGTAATAGTAATATTTGGTTCTGTCAGTGTTCTGTGTCTGATTTGTTTCGTTCTGTAATATGCCATTTTAATATATGAAATAAACTCATTATATTATAAATATATGCATTACAATAAAAAAAACGGGATATGTGAAAGCAAAAAAAAAAAACTAGAGGTGATAGAGCAAAACTGTTTAGAAATTTGAATTAAGCATATCAAAATTAGTCAAAAACACCTGTTCACATGCTTGCCTCAGATTTTTTTTTTTTTTTTTTTTTTTTTTTTTTTTTAAACCAGTGTAATTAGAGAAATTCCTACTTTTCCCCCCGGGTTCGCGTCCCCCAGGTTAAAAACCTTTGCTCTAACGGATGTTATGCGAATCGTATTCCCCAACCCCCAGCAGACAATCACTATAGGTGTATTTCTGTGGTCCAGGCTGGAGTTGGGGATTCGAAGCCCGAATTGTACCCCCTGGTTTCTGTCCCCAAACACAATCTGGCTACGTGAAACAAAAAAATTTCAGCCGCCAATGAAAACGTAAGTACAGGAGTCGCCGTAAAAGATCATCTGGCAAAAGGGTCGTTGCTTAGGCACCATCAAGAAAGCAATACTTTGATTTTCTGGGGGATGCTGTATGATGATCCACTAATGATATTTAGTAGAGTATTACTCCACAAACATACATTTTTTGTTTCTTTCACCGATTATGTACTTCTCAGCTCACGGTATAATGAGCTTTTCAGTTTTAAGCAAACATTGATGTGGTAAGCATACCATAAAATTAAAGTAAACTTTGACAAATATCACCTCAGTGTAGTAACTGTAGCCATCGTTTCTGTGCTATGGCACAGGCTGTCCAGCAGCACATTACCATTAGTACGTTGGTAGAGTCTGCACTTTTCTAATCGTGTGAAAAGTTAGTTTTCTTTGTTTTCTTATCTAAAACATTAGCCTATCATATTCTTCATTTCAGTAAGACTGATGAATATACACTACATATAACTTCAGGAGTGCAGTAGTGACAAACTTTATCAAGATTGGTAATTTATATATTTTTTCGTAGTTTCTGTGTCACACCCTGACTGAGATGTGAATGCAGGGTTTGTTTTTTTATGGAAATACATAGTATTCTGATTGCTCCAGCTCCAGCTCCAGTGCTTATCCAGCTGCACAGGTTACCTGTGAACAAATATTTAGAATATTTTACATCTCAGAGACTTTCTTTGCGTTACATACTGCTTGGCTTAACCATCTTGTACTACTTTGCATGAAGATAAATTCACATTTGGTTGAGGTATATTCATGGACATTAATATGTCAAATATTTAATTTTCAATTTAGTGGTAGGTCGTGGCGACCATCATCCACTCACTCGATGTAGTGCTGCGTACGTTTACCTCACATTTATCAATATATTTCAAGGTCTTTCCTCCTCTCTTCCTATTTCTTCCATCTTTCCTGTCCTCTTTTTCACTCTTAATTTTCAAGTTAGGTTACACTGAGTGACAAGCCTAATGTCTTCTTGCAGGCCAGGAACCATTTACAACGCTGGGTAGAAACCATAATGGAACCAAACCAAACGTGTCCCCTACGTGTCAGTAAGTGGATTGGCGGAGGTTAGTGTCCCTACCCTTTAAACAAATAACTCAAAGTCAAACGGCCACCCCTTACGTGATTGTGCTTTTGGTTATAGATAGACAGATAGGTAGTAATGAAGAGAGAAGATATAAACAACCATTTCGTTTCCAGGGAGCACCCGAGACATCAAGGCTTTACGGAACACCTGCGAGAGAAATCAGATTATGATTCCCCTACTAATTTGCGGATTAGAAGGGGGATGATGATAATCATTTAAGATATGTTATGACCCCCACTACAGAGGAGATCAGCCTGAGTCACTTGAAGCCATAATGTCAATTTATGGTACGTAGGACATAATGAAAACTATCTAGATATTGCAAAGCTATTTGGCACTCATGTTAGGCCACTTAAGCTCATGTGGTCAGTTGCCCTTTATTTATTTTTCATACCTTTGAAACAACCTAAACATGTATGTGGTAAGGTTCGGTAAAAGTGAACCTGGCTTCGTACAAAAAACAAATTGTTGAAGGGGAAATGAACTGTTTTTCAAATTTGGAAAACAATATCTGAGGCCCTAGGGAGTAATCCTGCAAAGTTTCATTAACATCGGTCCAAGTGTGTAGGAGGAGTAGCTGGCTAAACCCTTATACAGACAGTGGTTCATGATTTGATATGTATTAGATGGACCAGGACATATAAATGTACAAAGAGGCATACAGTTCTTGTAAAATGTCGAACCACTGTTTATCAAATTTCCATCCAATGAAGAAATACTCGAGGTTGAAAGTAAATTGAAGAACATGTCAGGGTTCTAGGTATTGTAGTAGATGTAGATGGCTGGCGTATAAAAGTGAAAGCCACTCCAGATTTTCAGGCTAATTTTATAAATAAGACATCAGCACAGGGTATCAGTGTGATGGTTGTTTGTGACAGTGGCACAAATATTACTTTCACAGATATAAGATTTAGTGAATCAGTTTATGATGGTAAATTTTTACCTAATGACCACTTAATTGGAGGATTATGACTAATCAAGATTTAGTTTTTCCATTTGATTACTGTCACCTCACTGAAGAGTCAGGTGTCCAGTTGACACCATTCTTATTAGGCCCCTTTAAGGATTTTGGAAATTTGGATGCAGTGAGATGAAGGTACGTGCGAAAACTTTTACAAACCCTCTGTGTAAGTGAACATGTATTTGGCTTGTTAAAGTGTAGAATTGATGTAGGTATATAGTAGATATACTTTCTAGTATACTGTAACTGTAGGCTGTTGTGTACTGCACAACATCACGTTAAGCCAATGAAGAATCATACCTTTCTGCTGAAATGTGTGTTTCCCTCCACTGAAAATGAAGCAACAGAAGCTATTGACCTGCCTACGGATACTGGTGGTACTGAAATGAATGACTTTGTTGCCACACTTGTTCAGCTATAGCACAAACGATGCAGAAGCGTGGTGATGGTATATTTAAAAGCTTTTGATATTATCATAGAGTTGCAAGGTTATTATTCTATGGATTCGTTGTATTTTGTTAGAGATATTTACCTATCCTCGTCACGTCAGTAACAAGATAATAAGCCTGCCTCTGGTATATTTGTTAACACCCTCCATAATTCTTACTTAGAAGGTTGGTCGTTCATTTCATTTGTAGGAATAATGGGGAAAATCGGCGAAAATGATAAGAGTTTAAAAATATATTCATACGGAGCCGTATAGCATATAGAATCACTTTTTTTTTTATTTTTAAATATAAGATAATTAATGGAAATATGTATGGAGTTGAGATCAATAACTAATTCAACAGAAGTAAATATTAAACCTTGGTATGAACAAATACAACATATAACCAAAGTAAATGGTACAGTAATATAATAAATGGGTAAATTATACAGTTGAATAATAAAATGGCCTGACACTGTATACAAAGGGTTAATGCTTGTCGGGGATGACAAGATATGTGGCTGATAAGTGCCATGCATTCACTCCAGATAGCCGACTACAATATGCAGCACAGTGATATGGAAAATATGGAAGTGACTGCGGATACTGACAACTTCAGCCACTGTACTATACAGTGTAATTCATAAAGGCTTTATATTGATACAAATACTGCAAAAAATTATAATATACGAGTATTCAACTAAGGAAACTAAAAATTTTGACAAAGAAATTTATTTCTCCATCAAACACAGATTTCTGGTGAACATAGGTGGCTGGAAATATACTGCGGTATGAGAAAATATGTATTTCCTGGGATGATTACTCAACATATAAAATAATACGTTTTATCCAAATAGGTACAGTTGAGCAAGTAGAAAATGCGAAAAAGTATTGGGGTATATGGAGACATCTGACAGTTCCCTGTAGTAAGTTCACATATTTTTATCAATGAATCGCTCAGAACCTAGAGCCTGTGTAAGGTGGACCGTGATTGGCTGAACTTTTGAGTGCTGGTGAAGCACATATTCTCATCATATTATACGTAAATCAAGGTTAATAACTAGCAAGTGGCACGAAACAATGTATAAAGAATACTACAGTATTTAATGATCGAACTTGGAGTATAAAAGAGTAATAAGCGTCAGCAATCTGGAAAACGTAACTGGCAACATAGCACAGAAGAGCAGCATGTCAGCTGGCCGTCTCGTTTATTCATAATATTCGAAGCAGTGGAAAGGAAGTCTAGTGAATCAGATTAATAGATGTTGACCTCTAACGAAGAGAACCGGCAATGCTTTCTTTAACGAATGTAATATTGGTATTACTAATCTATTTGTTGTCTTACTACATTTATATTTCACCAAATATATTGAAATAAGAAGAGAGAAGACTGTATTAAGCCAGCAATACCTTGTAGCACAAGGGAGGAGGAAATAGAGAGGGACAGCAAGCACGAGGAAAAAAGAAAGAAACGGGGGACAGTTGAAAAGCTGAAAAGGATTGATTCGGGACCAAAGGGGAGCCAAAACCCTTTAAGTATCGTCCACGTCTCTGCAGACAATACCCCCTCACGTGGCTAATTCAAAATTAAATGCAATGCATTAGAAACCCAAAAATATAATAAGATAATCAGCAACATTCATATATTATGAGATGGTTACCTTAAAATTCTTCCTAGCAGATCCACTTAATTATTTTCACGTCCATGAGGTGCGTAAGACATCGTTCTGTAACATCAAACAGGGACTAGGTAACCAAATATTCAGTTTTAAATTGCAGCACCTAACCAACACCGATTCCTCCCCCGCAGTGTTTGGAGGAGATGGTAGGAAAGAGACAACGATGAAGACAGTGGAATGAAGAGGCTTCCAAATGGGTAACTAGCGTCAATTAACACTGGCAGCCGTGGGGTTGTTCCCTCATTTTAATACATAATTATGTTGTTTGACGTTAGTCAGTCCCCGGATGTAGGCGAAGTGTTAAGCCCTGTCCACACTATAGCCTATCGGGTAGTAACTGGCGGACTGTGCCCTCATCGGGCACAATCTGTCAGGCATGAATGTGATGTCCAAACCTCTGAGTAGCTGGTCAGGCAGTAAAGTCGACCTGTAATCTGTAGGTGGTTGGCAGCGATTGAGTGCGATATGACCATGCACAACCCTGTTGAAAAGTAAAGAAAATTAACAGTATAATATATAAATTGTTGCAATTGTACAAAAGGAAAACAATGAAGAGTGCAGAAAAACAATATGGTTAAAGAGGCAACTTTCTGAGGATGGCAAGGTCCGTGGCTCATGCCCGGCGCCAGACCACCGGGAAATGTCTGATGATTTCCCTCAAGTACGGGCACTGGCTGTCCGCTGGTTTGCCCATCAAAGTTGCCACAAAGTGTTCGATGACGGGCTTTAAGATCATATGATTGCTTTGATATGTTGCTTAGTTTATTTGTGTGTCACTTAGCGGCATCACAATTGATTGCCAGGATGTTTACCGTGTGCGATATAGCTGCGAGATGAGCACGGCGCTGATTCCAACACATATCTCACAACGGTTTTATCTCCTTTCATCTTATCCAAGAAAATTCATCGCAACGGACATGTTTTCTAATGTGGTGAAAATGAATACAAGGACGGCATGGTAATCAATTATGAGGGTTTGTTTTTGCCTAACATATATTCGTCACCAATGTTGATAATGTTTCAACTCTACTAGCCTATATCTCATCATCGATAAGCATAGAACAAAATCGTAATAATTTACAGTATGTTTATTGTATTATATCTCATCATCGGTAGACATAGAACAAAATCATAATAATTTACAGTAAGTTTATTTCCTGACAAAATATTCATTCCTCATCATATTATAAAATAACGTTCTCTCCAAAATAATGTGTGATCTGTATATGACAAATACATAATACTCCTGTTTTATTCGGAAAACTGTCCAAACAAATATATCATGACAACATTGGATGACATTATTAATTCAGAATAAATCTGCCACTTTAATTACACTCCATATTTTGTCTAGAGACCATTGCTGGTAATTACTTCGTGAAGGTGGTCAGGTAATGAAGTCACGTGATTGTGACTGATGTGAGGCATTCTCCTGAGGACCTTCCACTCCCTCACCATGTGACGCAACAGTCGCTGTGGCGTCCTTTCCTCGCTGGGCTCCCAAACATTAATAATATTGGCCCAAACGTTCTCAATGGGATTTAGGTCAGGGGTGTTGCTAGACCAAGGCAAAAGTTCTAGGTGGCACTGATCCTCAAATCATGTTCGCACAACTCTCGCTGTTTGCACGGGACAATTATCGTGCATGAAAATAATGTTCTCAGGGTACGGAAGGGTGTATGCGTGGACAGTAGGCAGCATCACCTCCTCTAGTATCTCCAGATACTGCTCAGCCCTGAACCTTCCCACTATCTCTGTGACCTCACCAACACCATGGAGACCAATTCATCGCCACACGTTGCATGTTACGTGACCACTCCGTGCCTATGCGTAGATGTGCTCCCAAGCATAACTCTAGAACATTATGTCCTTTGTCAGTTTTGATAAATAATACACATTAATGACTTCATTTTCTGTGTTTATGCTATATATATATTTCATAAAATTTATTTATTTATTCAATTACACATTGGTATATTGTACTGTTTCAATTTCACTGTGACTAACTTCGTATTGTTAAGCCTGTAGCAATGAAGTTTCCCATGGGAGGTTGAAGAGAAGGTTAGAAAAGGTCTCCCAGTAGCCCAGGTAAGGAAATAAATACTGACCGTGTATTGTTAGGTGGTGTGGCAAAAAGAGAGAGAGAGAGAGAGGGATATATATATATATATATATATATATATATATATATATATATATATATATACATACAAGAGAGAAGTGGAGGAACGATTGGGCAAATATGAATTGGAGCAGATGGGAGACGTGGAAGGTGTGTGTAGCATATTTACAGAAGAAATATGTGCAGCATGTGATGTGGTGTGTGGAAGGAAGAGAAGACCGAGGGGGGTGCAAGGAACAGCGTGGTGGACTGAAGAGGTGAAACAGGCTGTGGCACAAAAGAGGAAAGCATACAATGAATGGATGAGAAATAGGGGCGTGGAAGAATTTGAGAGGCGGAAGAGAGAGTTATATGTAGAAAGAAAGAGAGAGGTGAAAAGATTAGTAAGAGAGAGTAAGAAGAGAGGGGATGAGGAATTTGGAAGGAATTTGAGTGTAAAGTGGAGGGACTGTAAGAAAATGTTCTGGAAAGAGGTGAAAAGAGTAAGACAGGGTGGAAGTGAAGTTAGCAGGGGAGTGAAAGATAAAAATGGTAGATTACTAGTGGAGAAGGGAGAAAAAGTGAGCAGATGGAGAGAACACTTTAAGGAATTGTTGAACATAGAGGATGGAAGTAATGCAAGTATAAGTGGCTGGGGAATGGCTGGGAGAAGGAGGGAGGTGAGAAGACAGGACGAAATCAGTAGGATAGAAGTTGTGGAAGCAATGAAGAAAGTTAAATCGGGGAAAGCCCCAGGAATTGATGGAGTGTGTGGTGAAATGCTGAAGCATGGGGGAGAGATAGTAGTAGAATGGATGTGGAAGATGTGGAGATTAGCCTGGGAGGAAGGTAGAGTCCCGGAGGATTGGAAGTCAGGTATAATTATTCCCTTGTACAAAGGAAAAGGGGAAAAAGAAGTGTGTGGTAATCATAGGGGCATTTGTCTTCTTAGTATAATAGGAAAAGTGTATGGTAGGATACTTATTGACCGAGTTAGAGAAAGAACAGAGAAATTAGTTGGAGAAGAACAGGGAGGCTTTAGGAAGGGAAGAGGTTGTGTAAATCAGATATTCATTCTTAGATATTTAGTGGAAAAGTTTCTAGAGAAGGGAAAGAAGTTGTATGTGGCTTTCATGGATTTGGAGATAGCATATGACAGGGTGGATAGACAAGGATTGTGGAAAGTGTTAAGAATATATGGAGTAGATGGGAAGTTGTTGAATGCTGTGAAGAGTATGTACGATGGTGTGAAGGCTGCAGTGCGTGTGGATGGTGAAATAAGTGAATTTTTCTCTTTGAAAGTTGGGTTGAAACAGGGATGTGTCATGTCTCCATGGTTGTTCAATCTGTACATGAATGGGGTAATAAAAGAGGTACAAGGTAGGGTAGTGGATGTTGGAGTGGCCCTGGTGAGAGAGGATAGTGTTTGGAAACTCCCTGTACTGTTGTTTGCAGATGATACTGTATTGTAGAATGAAGATGAAGGGGAGCTGCAAAGCTTGGTGGATGAGTTTGGAAGAGTGTGTAAGAAACGGAATCTGAAGGTGAATGTAGGGAAGAGTAAATTGATGGTCTTTGAGAGAGGTGAAGTCAGTGAATGTACAGCGAGGTTGGATGGTGAGGAATTGGAAAATGTGAGTACGTTTAAGTACTTGGGTAGTGTGATGAGTAAGGATGGAGGTTTGGAGGGTGAAGTGCTTGAAAGGGTACAGCAGGGAAGAAAGGTTGCTGGTTCTTTGAAAGCAGTGATAAGAAACAGGGAAGTGAGCTTGGAAGTGAAAAAGTTATTACATGACAGTATTGTGATACCAACTCTAACGTACGGAAGTGAAGCTTGGACGTTGTTGGAAGGACACAAGTCAAGAGTGAGAGCAGTGGAAATGAGTTATTTAAGAGGAGCCTGTGGAGTCACATGGAGAGATAGGCTGACGAATGAGGATATAAAGGAACGTTGTGGTGTTGATGTGGATGTGATAGGGAGCGTTATGAGGAACACACTGAGGTGGTTTGGCCATGTGGAGAGGATGAAGGGTGAAAGACTGACGAAGAGGGTGTATGTGAGTGAGGTGGAGGGGGGAAGAGGGAGGGGGAGGCCGAGGATGAGATTGAGGGATGGGGTGGAGAGGTATATGAGAGAGGGGGGTGTGAGTTGGGAGCAGGGTAGTGAAATGGTGGGGGACAGGGCGACTTGGAGGCGATTTGTTTGTGGCCACCCCGAACGGGATTGAGGCGTCTGGCAATAGATAGATAGATAGATATTTAGATAGATTTAGAGATATAGAGATAGAGAGATAGGGATTGATATATCACTGTAGAGATGGAGATATTGATACAGAGATGGAGATATCGATGTAGAGATATCAATACAGAGATGGTGATATCGATACAGAGATACTGATATCGATATAGAGGTCGAGATATCGGTATAGAGGTAGAGATATAATATAGACTTAGATATAGTAATCCTTGTACAATCTGGACGCTCACTTTCCGGACATCCCCACTTACTGAATGTTTTGGTCCCGGGATCCAATATTCCCAAAATGGGCCAAAAATCGCAAAAAATTCGAAAAAAATCCAACTTTTTTCCGCCGGTAATTTGAACTCGGCACGTGCAGTGGAGACCAGCTGTGTTTTGGTGCATAGCTCTGCCGCCATCCGCTAGAGAACCTCTGCATCCTCCCCACTTACTGCCCATCTCTTGTTGTGAGTGCACGCTTGTGATCATGGCCGCCTACGTGCTCGCTTTTGTGGTGGTGCCTAATCTGCTGCAGGCTCTGTTGCTGCTCTTGTGCCTCTTGTTAGTGCGTGTGATGATGGCCCCGCTGCCTGAGAAGTGGAAGAGAGTGGTTTTGACTCTGCAGAAGATGAGGGAGATATTGGACAAAGTGGATGCGGGATGGTCTACCTCACACATCCTTCCTGAATTCAGCCTGGCCCGATCTACTTTGTTTGATATCAAGAGATCCCGTGACAAACTCGTGCAGTACATGACTGACTTCTCGTGGAAAAGCAAATGCAACGTGGAGGGGAAGATGATGTTTATTCCCAAGTATGCTGAAGTCGACCGCTGCACGTTGACTTGGTATCGACAGCAACGTGCTGAAGGCTACTGCTGAGAAGTTTGCAAGGCTTCACGACGCAACAGACTTCAAGGCATCAGAGGGTTGGCTCTTCGCGTTCAAGTTACGACATGGCCTTACCAAACGTAAGGCCCATGGCGAAGCTTTGGACGCCAACAAGGATGGAGTAGGCGAGTTTCGGCACAAGGTGAAGCGCTTGATCGACAGGGAGGGCCTCACTCTCGGTCAAGTCTACAACGCTGACAAAACTGGTTTATTCTATCACTCTTTGCCAATGAACACTCTAACCGAGGATACGGAGTAATGTCTACCTGTCCCCAAGCTCTCCAAGCAACGGATATCTGGTTTGTGTTGTGCCAATGCTAATTGCATGCACCAGCTTAAGCCCGTTATTGTTGGCCATGCAAAGCAGCCTTGGTGTCTTTGTGGGATGATGGATGTCCTTCCTGTCATTTGGTACCATTCTTTGAAGGCATGGTTCACTGCCCAGATCTTCAAATACTGGTTCCACCGCCATTTCAAAAAGGAGGTCATCCATTACCAGACGAAGAAACTGGGAATCCCACACGACCAGGTAAAGGCCCTCCTTCTCCTTGACAATGAACCTGCTCACCCATGCGACAAGGACTTGGTGGCTGAGAATGGACACATTAGGTGCATGTTTCTGCCACCTAATACGACTGCTCTCATCCAACCAATGGACCAAGGAGTGATCGTGGCAACAAAGAGGCTGTACTGACGGAAGTTCCTGGACAAGGTGATGGTTGTTCTCGAGGACGAGGACAAGCGCAGGGAGGGACGGGACATGTGAGGTCAGCGGACTTTGGAAAACCTTCGCCGCTACAACATCAAGTCTGCCATTTACAACTGGGCCAGTGCATGGAAGAAAGTCCCTGTCAAGACTCTAGAAAATGGTTGGTCTCGTCTGCTTCTCGGAATGGATGTGGAGCACAATTTCTTAGGTTTTGACGTGGATGACTTCCATGCGCGTCTATGTACACATGGGGATGATGTTTGTGTGGACGAAGTGTGTGAGTTGTTGGATGATGATGAGGGCGTTCCTGGGTATCAGACCATGTCTGATATCGAGATCGCATCTTCAGTTGCAGGTGTCAATACCCAGCTTGAAGATTCGAACAAGGATGGTGACGATGATGCAGACTCCCCTCAGCGTGACACTACTCCGGCCATCCCCAAGCTGAGCACACTCCGGGAACACGTAGAGTTCGTTCTCGACTACCGGTACCTGGAACACCCGGACTGCGACAGGGAGATTGGGACCTTGGGACTTGTGGAGGAAGTGCGTGCTTTCAGGCAGCGCATCATTAATCACCAAAATCGTCGTTCCTTGTGTCAATCAACCATTGACAGCTTTTTTAGACCCGTGACCCCTTCTGTGCCCAGCCCTGGCTCCACTCCATTGCCTCCCCAAGACAGGCCCTCATCCTCTGAGCCACAGTCCAGCACATCAGGCCACGGTGGAGTCACCACTTGACGTGAGTTTGCGCCTCTCTTCAGAGTCGTCTGCAGTGGGTACTCAATCACCACGACCCAGTGACACACCCCTAGGCCACCTGCATCAGCTACTGTCAGACTCTGACAGTGATTAAACGGTAAGAACTTCTCCACTATACAACACGGGAATTTACAGTGTTCTGCAGTGAAAAAAACAGTGCATAGTGTAAAGAAATTAGAATTCTGAGTGCAAAGACTAAAGTGCAGAGTGCAACACTGATTTTATTGACTTTCAATGGAGCGCTAATTAACCTGAGTGTGTTATGTTTAGAAAATGGATTTATGAGTGCAAAGACTTTAAGTGCAGAGTGCAACACTTATTTCATTAAGGTACAATGGAGCGCAAGTTAGACTAGAGTGCACAGTGTTAAGAGAATGGAATTCTGAGTGCAAATGACTAACTTCAGTGCAAGACTTCATGTACAGTGTACTGCAGGTGCTTCAGGTACTCTTTTTTACTGTCCGAGTCTGAGAGGAGGCGGGTTATTCATCGAGATGGCCAGGGACTTGCTGTAAGTACCCAGAATGTTTCATATTGTACTGTATTTTCCATACTTACCTCTAACACCTCATTTCACTCTTTTATGTCCCTTTATGGTGTGAATAGGGTCTTAGCTGCTATGCATGTGCAGTAGGGAGGTGTTTTTCTGAGTTAGGCTAGATTAGGGTCCGTAACTACCAGTCCAGGAGCCAGGGACTTGTTGTAAGTACCCAGGATGTTTAATATTGTATAAACTCACCTCTAAAACCTCATTCTCTGGTTCTTTTGCATTTATTTCAGTCTTTTATGTCTCTTATTAGTGTGATTTGGGTCTTAAATAGGTGCTATGCATGTCCAGAGGGAGTTGTATAGGTGTTTTTCTGAGTTAGGGTTCATAAGTACAAGTCCAGGAGGCTGGGGCCCACTATCTGTACGGGACCACTTTCCGGACATACTTTTGGCTCTGTTACATTGGATAGTGGAGGGATTACTGTATAGACATATATATATATATATATATATATATATATATATATATATATATATTGTTACGGAACAGAGAAAGATAATGTACACTTTAAGTGAGAATACGAAGAGTCACTACTGTCCCGTAAAGTTCCAGGTTCAAAACAAAAGAGTTAGGTAAAATTACAAGTTAAAGTTTAATGCTCAAACTAACAACAAAACATTCAGGGCTCATGAGGATAATGTAATGGCAAAAACAGGTTAAATATATGGTTAACTGCAATAGCCTCTATTAACACGAAATTAGCAAGAATAAATTTATCTAAGTCAGCCCTGATAAAATGAGATACCAGATAATACTCAGTGAATGCCAGATAAATAATTACAGATACAAACTATTATCAAAAATGACTGACAAAGAATCCCACACGAATTACAAAAACTTCACTAGGCCTACAAATTAAACTTATGCTATACAGTACAAGAAAAAATACAACTGTTATACTCAAATTACACACAGCTGCTAGATGTTTGGAGATTTCTTGAGCACTCACAATAATAATATCTGTACAGGGGAGGACAGAGATGTGAACAAAATGAGGAGCAGATCTAAGTGGCAATGATGCAGAGACTGAGCTCATTATATAGGGGCCAGCAGAGCCTGATACAACTTGTAAGAAGGACGCGCAAATGAAGCCATGGGGACAGAGAGCTGCAAATCCCGCAAAGTATAACAGAGAGAACGACTTACTCTACTATAACGGTAGAAGGGGGGGACTGAGGCAGAACACGCTCGTGATCAAACATGCAGCAACTGTGCGTTAAAATTACACAAAGGATGATGAACTCATAGGCTATGTAACACCTCCCCACAAAGAAAAAACAAATTTACAAAGGAAATTTCTTATTACTCTAAAACAATCTGTACATGGCATTACAGACCATGCAAAAGCCTTTCCTAGTGTTACAAAACATGAGATCTCCCTAGCACGTTCAGTCATAGGTACTTGCCAGTATCCCTTTAACAAATCAAACTTACTTATGTACCTGGCCTTTCCAATCTTGTCTATGCAATCTTCCATGCGAGGGAGAGGGTAAGTGTCTGTTTTGGTTATCTGATTAACACGTCTGTAGTCAATGCAAAGCCGCTGTGACCCACCTGGCTTAGGGACTAGAGTGACAGGAGAACTCCACTCGCTCTGACAGGGCTCAATCATCTTGTGGTCCAACAGGTAGCCAAGCTCCTTCTGGATGAGAGGAACTTTCACTGGGTTCACACGGTAAGGAGGCAATTTAATTGGCTTTGCGTCTCCAACATCGACATCATGCATCAACACAGTGGTTCTTCCTGGAGTAGCACGGAACACTTGCGGGTACTCCTGCAGTAATGCCAAAAACTCCTGCCTTTCCTTGGGAGGTAGATGAGAAAGCTTAGTCTGGAGATCATCCATGATATCAGGATTCTTCCCCAAACTATCACTCAGGCTCATACTGCATGGGAGAGCTTCACTTGCAGACTCGGGTGGAACAGCTACAGTGCAGACTGGATTATTTTCATCCCGCCTGTGATATAACTTTAGCATGTTGAGGTGACATAGTTGCTTGCTCTTTCTACGATCTGGTGTGGCGATGACATAGCTGACATCACTGAGTTTCTTCTCCACGAAATAAGGGCCACTAAACTTGGCTTGAAGAGGTTGCCCATGAACTGGTAGCAGAATCAAAACCTGATCTCCTGGCTGAAAGTGGCGTAACCTGGACTTCTTGTCATACCAAGTCTTCATCTTCTCCTGAGCAGCTCCTAAATTCTCTCTCGCCAGCTGTAAAGCAGTGGACAGCCATTCTTTGAACTTCATCACATACTCCAGCAGGTTGACGTCATCTTCCTCCGACAGCCAGCATTCCTTGAGTAGCTTAAGGGGTCCTCTTACTTCATGGCCAAACAGTAGTTCAAAAGGTGAGAAGCCCAGTGATTCATTTGGAGATTCTCTTGCAGCAAACACAACGAATGGAAGACCTTTATCCCAGTCTTTCTGATGTTCCAAACAGTATTTCTTGAGCATCGATTTGAGTGTTTGATGATATCTCTCCAACGCTCCTTGGGTCTGGGGATGGTAAGCTGAAGACGTGATCTGGGTGATGCCCAACTCTTTCAGAGACTGCTTGAAAACATTTGACATGAAATTACTTCCTCGGTCTGACTGTACCTCCTTAGGCAGACCAAACTTTGTGAAGAACCCTAGCATTTCCTTAACCACGTTCTTTGCTGAGATATTTCTAAGTGGAATGGCTTCAGGATAACGAGTAGCCATATCAATCATGGTCAACACATAAGAAAATCCTGAAGAAGTCTTAGGAAGAGGGCCCACAATATCCACCAACACACGGGTGAAAGGCACCTCAAAAGGAGGAATGGGAACTAGAGGTGCAACCTTTTCGGTCTGATTACACTTCCCCACAACTTGACAGGTGTGACAAGACTTACAATACCAGGAAACATCCCTGAAGATACCTGGCCAGTAGAAGTGTTTCAAAATGCGTGCCACAGTCTTCCTCACTCCAAGGTGTCCCGCCAAACTGGAATCATGAGCCACTCCAATGATATCCTGCCTACAAACACGAGGGATGACAACTTGATGTACAACCTCCCATTCACAGTCGGCTGATGCTGTTGGGGGTCTCCACTTCCTCATAAGTACTCCTGACTTTACATAATAACAAGTAGAAGCACCGGCTGACTCTTCCTCACTGCAAGCAGAGTTAGCTAGACCTTTCAACTCAGGGTCAGCAACTCTTGACGAGACAAATTATCAACACTACGGGGTACTGCCTCATCTGGTGAGTGGTCCAAATTAGCAAGAAAAGTGTCAGCTAGGATAACATCATCATCATCATTATCCTCTAAATCACCAGTAACTTTAGACTTAGCCCTAGTGACAGCACATGCAGGGAACACATCAGGGACATCACAATCCTGGGTCGCAGCCACTGGCTCACTAGACAACTGAGGAGCTGGACACACTTGACTTCCACCAATATCATTTCCAAGTAAGAAAGTTACACCTGACATTGGGAGTGTCTCAACCAACCCAACCATAACAGAACCATTAACAAAACCAGACTCTAAATTCACTCTGCACAGAGGAACAGAGAAGTAATTATTCCCTACACCTTGTAAGATTACAGTTTCATCAGAGGAATTAAAATTAGAGCCTAGAACACTGGTCAGCATAAGGGATTGGCAAGCACCTGTATCACGATATATTTTAACTGATTTCCTGTCATTACTGTCCAGAGGACTGACAAAACCATCAGACAGGAAATTAGCACATGAACTCTTGTGAGTGTCACCCACGTTACTGCTCAAAAGAGGAGCTCCATCATGAGAATTTAAGTTACCCCTCAAAGCAGGTTCAGTTAACTCAGTTAAAGAATTCTGGGAACTCTCAAGAGTGGACACTAGACCAATTGACTGAATATTTAAAGACTCCTTTTTGTTCACATCACGCTGTCTCCTGAAACATCTCTCCGTAGTATGACCAAGCTTACTACAATAAGTACATTTACTTTTCTGAAATCTAGAGGTGAAGCTGGTATTTACTTCCTGAGAAACATCATCTTTATTCTCTTTCCTGTTACCTGTACTCTGAGTAGAGGCAACGTACTTACTCTCAGCTTTCCCTTTTTCTCTAGAATATCTCTTGTGAGTGAGAACATACTCATCAGCTAAAACTGCAGCATCAGACAAATTATCTATTCTTTTCTCATCAAGATATAGGCTTACATCTTTACTAATACACCTTTTGAAATCCTCCAGCAAAATCATCTGCTTAAATTTACCAAAATCAGAATCCACATTCTTAGAATTTAACCACTGCTCTAACAAATCTTCTTTGATTTTTGCATACTCAACATGGGATTGCTTATCTTGCTTGTAAGTTGTCCTAAATTTTACTCTATAAGCTTCAGGAACAAGCTCATAGGCCTTAAGAATCAAACTCTTAACTACATCATAATTATCAGATTGATCCTGAGGCAAAGATGCATAAGTTACTTGAGCTTTACCGGTGAGAACAGTTTGAAGGAGTACTGGCCAATACTCCTTAGGCCAATTAAAACCTGTAGCTACCCTCTCAAACAACTGAAAATACTTTGTTAAATCAGATTCATTAAAAGGAGGGACAAGTTTAACATTTTTAGCCACATCAAAATCATCAGAGCTAGATGATCCAGTTCCACATTGTTTCATGCGATACTCATGGTCTGCCTGAATCCTAGCAAGTTCAACTTGTGCGTGAAACTCAGCCTCCTTAGCACGGGCCTCCTGCAGGGCTAGCTGTAACTTAGCTAATTCAATCTGCGTTTGCTCATTTGGAGGAGTTACATTAAACAAGCTTTCATTAATCATGGCAACAATTTGATCTTTAGACTGATGAGAGCGAACAACAAATCCCAATTGTTGAGCAACAATCTTAAGTTCATTCTTTGTTCTGTTTTCTATATCACACACTGTTTGCACATTTGACAAAAAATCTTTGGCTTCATCAAGTGTAGAAATAGTAGCCATCATGAATATATCACAGTCACAAAATATCAAACAATATCCTTATGATAATATCCTGAATATCCTGATATGAGGTCGCCAAATTTATGTTACGGAACAGAGAAAGATAATGTACACTTTAAGTGAGAATACGAAGAGTCACTACTGTCCCGTAAAGTTCCAGGTTCAAAACAAAAGAGTTAGGTAAAATTACAAGTTAAAGTTTAATGCTCAAACTAACAACAAAACATTCAGGACTCATGAGGATAATGTAATGGCAAAAACAGGTTAAATATATGGTTAACTGCAATAGCCTCTATTAACACGAAATTAGCAAGAATAAATTTATCTAAGTCAGCCCTGATAAAATGAGATACCAGATAATACTCAGTGAATGCCAGATAAATAATTACAGATACAAACTATTATCAAAAATGACTGACAAAGAACCCCACACGAATTACAAAAACTTCACTAGGCCTACAAATTAAACTTATGCTATACAGTACAAGAAAAAATACAACTGTTATACTCGAATTACACACAGCTGCTAGATGTTTGGAGATTTCTTGAGCACTCACAATAATAATATCTGTACAGGGGAGGACAGAGATGTGAACAAAATGAGGAGCAGATCTAAGTGGCAATGATGCAGAGACTGAGCTCATTATATAGGGGCCAGCAGAGCCTGATACAACTTGTAAGAAGGACGCGCAAATGAAGCCATGGGGACAGAGAGCTGCAAATCCCGCAAAGTATAACAGAGAGAACGACTTACTCTACTATAACGGTAGAAGGGGGGGACTGAGGCAGAACACGCTCGTGATCAAACATGCAGCAACTGTGCGTTAAAATTACACAAAGGATGATGAACTCATAGGCTATGTAACAATATATATATATATATATATATATATAGATAGATAGATAGATAGATAGATAGGCCGGTCCTGCAGTGGATACTCAAACGGCTGATGATGATGATGATGATGATAAATATATATATATATATATATATATATATATATATATATATATATATATATATATATATATATATATATATATATATATATATATATATATATATATATATATAGGTAATGTGTAATCCAATAAATAAATAAATTTTATGGCATATATATTACAGTACAAAGACAGAAAATGAAGTTATTAATCTGTACTATTTATCAAAACTGACAAAGGACATAATGTTCTAGAGTTATGCTTGGGAGCACATTTGCGCATAGGCACGGAGTGGTCACGTAACATGCAACGTGTGGCGATGAATTGGTCTCCATGGTGTTGGTGAGGTCACAGAGATAGAGGGAAGGTTCAGGGCTGAGCAGTATCTGGAGATACTAGAGGAGGTGATGCTGCCTACAGGCCGTGCATACACCCTTCCGTACCCTAAGAACATTATTTTCATGCACGATAATTGTCCCGTGCAAACAGAGAGAGTTGTGCGAACATGGTTTGAGGATCAGTGCCACCTAGAACTTTTGCCTTGGTCTAGCAACACCCCTGACCTAAATCCCATTGAGAACGTTTGGGCCAATATTATTAATGTTTGGGAGCCCAGCGAGGAAAGGACGCCACAGCGACTGTTGCGTCACATGGTGAGGGAGTGGAAGGTCCTCAGGAGAATGCCTCACATCAGTCACAATCACGTGACTTCATTACCTGACCACCTTCACGAAGTAATTACCAGCAATGGTCTCTAGACAAAATATGGAGTGTAATTAAAGTGGCAGATTTATTCTGAATTAATAATGTCATCCAATGTTGTCATGATATATTTGTTTGGACAGTTTTCCGAATAAAACAGGAGTATTATGTATTTGTCATATATAGATCACACATTATTTTGGAGAGAACGTTATTTTATAATGTGATGAGGAATGAATATTTTGTCAGGAAATAAACTTACTGTAAATTATTATGATTTTGTTCTATGTCTACCGATGATGAGATATAATACAATAAACATACTGTAAATTATTACGATTTTGTTCTATGCTTACCGATGATGAGATATAGGCTAGTAGAGTTGAAACATTATCAACATTGGTGACGAATATATGTTAGGCAAAAACAAACCCTCATAATTGATTACCATGCCGTCCTTGTATTCATTTTCACCACATTAGAAAACGTGTCCGTTGCGATGAATTTTCTTGGATAAGATGAAAGGAGATAAAACCGTTGTGAGATATGTGTTGGAATCAGCGCCGTGCTCATCTCGCAGCTATATCGCACACGGTAAACATCCTGGCAATCAATTGTGATGCCGCTAAGTGACACACAAATAAACTAAGCAACATATCAAAGCAATCATATGATCTTAAAGCCCGTCATCGAACACTTTGTGGCAACTTTGATGGGCAAACCAGCGGACAGCCAGTGCCCGTACTTGAGGGAAATCATTAGACATTTCCCGGTGGTCTGGCGCCGGGCATGAGCCACGGACCTTGCCATCCTCAGAAAGTTGCCTCTTTAACCATATTGTTTTTCTGCACTCTTCATTGTTTTCGTTTTGTACAATTGCAACAATTTATATATTATACTGTTAATTTTCTTTTCTTTTCAACAGGGTTGTGCATGGTCATATCGCACTCAATCGCTGCCAACCACCTACAGATTACAGGTCGACTTTACTGCCTGACCAGCTACTCAGAGGTTTGGACATCACATTCATGCCTGACAGATTGTGCCCGATGAGGGCACAGTCCGCCAGTTACTACCCGATAGGCTATAGTGTGGACAGGGCTTAACACTTCGCCTACATCCGGGGACTGACTAACGTCAAACAACATAATTATGTATTAAAATGAGGGAACAACCCCACGGCTGCCAGTGTTAATTGACGCTAGTTACCCATTTGGAAGCCTCTTCATTCCACTGTCTTCATCGTTGTCTCTTTCCTACCATCTCCTCCAAACACTGCGGGGGAGGAATCGGTGTTGGTTAGGTGCTGCAATTTAAAACTGAATATTTGGTTACCTAGTCCCTGTTTGATGTTACAGAACGATGTCTTACGCACCTCATGGACGTGAAAATAATTAAGTGGATCTGCTAGGAAGAATTTTAAGGTAACCATCTCATAATATATGAATGTTGCTGATTATCTTATTATATTTTTGGGTTTCTAATGCAATGCATTTATATTTTGAATTAGCCACGTGAGGGGGTATTGTCTGCAGAGACGTGGACGATACTTAAAGGGTTTTGGCTCCCCTTTGGTCCCGAATCAATCCTTTTCAGCTTTTCAACTGTCCCCCGTTTCTTTCTTTTTTCCTCGTGCTTGCTGTCCCTCTCTATTTCCTCCTCCCTTGTGCTACAAGGTATTGCTGGCTTAATACAGTCTTCTCTCTTCTTATTTCAATATATTTGGTGAAATATAAATGTAGTAAGACAACAAATAGATTAGTAATACCAATATTACATTCGTTAAAGAAAGCATTGCCGGTTCTCTTCGTTAGAGGTCAACATCTATTAATCTGATTCACTAGACTTCCTTTCCACTGCTTCGAATATTATGAATAAACGAGACGGCCAGCTGACATGCTGCTCTTCTGTGCTATGTTGCCAGTTACGTTTTCCAGATTGCTGACGCTTATTACTCTTTTATACTCCAAGTTCGATCATTAAATACTGTAGTATTCTTTATACATTGTTTCCTGCCACTTGCTAGTTATTAACCTTGATTTACGTATAATATGATGAGAATATGTGCTTCACCAGCACTCAAAAGTTCAGCCAATCACGGTCCACCTTACACAGGCTCTAGGTTCTGAGCGATTCATTGATAAAAATACGTGGACTTACTACAGGGAACTGTCAGATGTCTCCATATACCCCAATACTTTTTCGCACTTTCTATTTGCTCAACTGTACATGTAAGGCACAATATTGAGAATAATTGTGGTGCTCAATAGAATGCTTACTGCACACGTTTTCGCAGCGAAAGGTACTGTATCTGCCATGATTGATGGTTCTGCAAATGGGACATAATTTACAAGATATTGCTTGGTAGCCTCGTATACACCGTAATGATACAAATTACATACAAGGCAGTAATTTTTTGTGTGCATCGTTGAAAGTATATAATAACTTATGCTGCTTATCAAGCATCTTTTTTTTTTTCTGTCAAAATTCATTGAGTAAATTACTATGCAATATTTCCATATACTGTGAGCGGAATCTAGGCCTTACTCTGGGTTGCTCTGGCCTTGGTGCTGGATGATCAGGAGGCAGGTGTATGGACACTCTTACGTGTTCCTGTTCATCATTAGATCCCTCAGACTGAACATCAGAATTTTCTCTTGTCTCTTGGACTGGATTGTGGTCACAAGCAACTGTATAAGGCCTCTTCAAAGATTTCTCCCATATAGTGAATACGGATCACAATGGGGGAAGTGCCTTAACATGAGGTTTCCCGTGCTCGTAATAGGTGTCCTGTATGACTGGAAAAGCTGTCTAATATTCTTCTTCAACTTGATCTTCAGCTTACCTTCTGTGACATCTGGAATCTTCGAAGGAAAAGAGTACATGTATAATGATTACAGTATGACGCATTTAAACTCTAGCTGGGAGCTATAATTCACAGGTAAGAATATTGCATGTTAAGGAGACGACAAGCATACGCATTTGAGCAAGTTTCTATGGCCATTTTGGTCAATACGAAACAAGTACAGAGCTGCTTCCAAGAAGCTTTTCAAAATAAAATACTGAAGCATAGCAGTGTACAGCACTGGAGCCCCACTAATTGACAACCAACATGTTCCCAGGTATTAGCACGAAACATTTTACTTTGCATGCAGGAAGTCACGTTGTATATATGACTTAAATTTTCAGTGGAAAAATCCTGCGGCTGTAAAAAGTATAAAAAGTACTGACATTACATTCTTATAGGTACTTTAATGAAAGCTATAACACATTCATCTTCAGTCACAGAAATTTCAATAGAGTACCTTAAGACATACCACAAGGGGTGATTGATTGATGATTGGGTGATGGGATGATGAAAGATGATTGGATGATGAATGGATGATTGGATGATCATGGATGACTGCGGGATGATGTGTGAATGGATGACTGGATGATGGATATATATTGGTGATGGATGATTTGATGGTGGACGATTGGACGATAAATGATTGGCTGATGGATTATCTGAACGTGGATGATTGGATGATGGATGATTGGATGATGAATGACTAGATGATGGATGATTGGATGATGAATGACTAGATGATGGATGATTGGATGATGATGATGGATGATTGGACAATGATGATGATGATAGTGGATGACTGTTGATGATTGATGATGATCAATGTATGCTAATGACTGCTTGAGTTTTGTGAATTCCTCTCTCTCTCTCTCTCTCTCTCTCTCTCTCTCTCTCAAAAAGAAAAAAAAAAAGTTGTTTGAATGAAAACTGTACATAGTAGCATTACAGTTTTGCATAGTTTCTGTTTTAATATTTTCCATATTTATAGCGATATTACCTGCCGGGCCAATACAACTTTTCTTGGGTAAGAAATTTTCTTTAAACTAGCCCAGTTTCTAAGGTATGGATAAGACAGGCATCAGACTGTCTTGTGTATATACGGAGTCCACATCCGCCTTCCCAATGTATGTATGTGTGTATGTACTGGAATCAATCAATAGTGTGATGTCCATGTGTCTGCGGGAGACGGTGTTGGTGGGTGTATATAACGTGGTGGGTGGAGCGGCAGACCTCACTGATCCGTCAGCTGCAGCAGCAGCACTGATTTCACTGCTCCTGACGCCTTCACTCAACTCGGTAAGTCTTTTAGTCTTTGGCACACCTCATTTTGGCACACAAGAGAATGAGGTGAATCACATTTACGTAGCCTACACTTGTATCCATGGAAGAATCCATTCTACTGAGAGGAATTGAACAAAACAGAAATTAGGGTCGTATTTACTCGGTATTATTTACTGCAGTGGCATTACCTGAGGTACGATTAAAACCCGGGCGCATAAATTTCTCATGATGAAGTATAAAATGTAACTGGTGTGATACACCAAATAGTCTTTGAACAACGAGAGGATGCTCTCCTCCTGAATGAAATCGTTTGACATTACCTATTTGAGGCAAATCACCTTTTATCTATATACTGTCAAATAGTAGACCTTAAAAAATCTAGAACACGCCAACCGGCCAAAGTGTTTGCTGCCGAAACCCTGGGGAAAGGACTAATACCAAAACACAATGGTCCCCCTGAACAGTGCGGGGGTTCTGCTTATGATATATGTCACACAATTGCCCGAAGCTTTGGCAGAGCTTAAATTCTTAAACCATGGACAGGTAAATAAATGGATAAAGTTGCAAGTCTGCAGTTAATCATTGGACAAGAAACTTGCACCACAGCTGGTCTTATATACATAAATGAATATATATACATATAATCATCATCATCATCATAATCACCATCATCATCAGCCATTGCATGTCCACTGCTGGACGAAGGCCTCCCCCAAACTTCTCCATGAATTCCTTGACTGAGCCAATCTAGGCCATGTTATCCCTGCAAACTTCTCTATCTCATCTCTCCACCTCCTGTCTCGCCTTTTTCTGCTGCGCTTACCATCTCTTGAGTCCAGTCAGTCAGCCCCATGTTCAATCGGTTATCCCTTATTCTTTGCAATATGATATGCCCATCTCCATTTATGTTCTTTTATAACTTCTATAATGTCTTTTAGTCTGCTTTCTCACCCAAGTTGATCTTTTACCTGTGTCTTAAAGTTATTCCCAAAATTTACCTTTCCATGGCCCTTTGAGAATGGATTAGTTGATTTTCGATCTATTTTGTCAGTTTCCATGTCTCACGGCTGTACGTCATAACTGGAATTATGCATTCGTTACATACTTTTCTTTTCGTACATATTGGGAAGCTACTTTTCATGATGTCTCTATGTTTACCGAAAGCTTTGCATCCAATTGTAACGTGTCTTATTATTTCGCTATCATGGTCTTTCGTTAATTTTAATATTTGCCCCAAGTAATTGTACGCCTCGACTTCTTCAAGAATTTCTTTGCTTATTCCGATGACACTGTTTGGTGTACTTGGATTAAAAGTTAGTTTTAGTCTGGTTCATCTTTAGCCTGACTTTGAGACTTTCTCTGTTCAGGTCATTTAACATTTCTTGCAGTGTCTCTGCTGTTTCTGTGATAAGGAAAATGTCATCTGCAAATCTTAAATGGTTTAGTTTTCCTCCATCTATATATACCCATTTGTTTTCCCAGTCCAGCTCTCTGAAAACTCTTTTTAGGCATACTGTAAATAGTTTTGGCGAAATTGTATCTCTCTGACGCACGCCCTTCTCAATCTTAATTTTTCCTGAGCCTTTATGTAACTTAACTGTGGCAGTTCCCACTTAACATTTATTTTGAAGCGGTTTTGCAATTTATTTTCAAGCGGTTTTGCGGTTCCTGCAATGACTTTATAGTTGCCTTTCCAATATCAACAAAACCTAAGCACAGTGGTTTACTTTTTTCTGTAGTTTTCTCAGTCATCAAGCGACTGTGCCACCTCCAGTGTTGCGGCGCCGTAAATCTGTTCATCAGTGCAGTAAAATTTTCTTTCGCAATATTAGGGGACTTCACTCCAACATCAGCTCTGTTCAAAATTTCCTCCAGTTTGAATCCCCTGATCTGCTATTTCTGACAGAGACATAAGTAAGCTCCACCTCTGATTTGGCTAGATTTAATTTTCCTGGTTCTACCTTGATTCAAAATTTCAGACCCAAAGGAGGTGTATGTTGCCTTGCTAAATCAGAAACTGCCCTGAAGGAGATTACTAAATTTAATTGTCCTTATTTCGACTACTCCATATACAGATTAAATTCATTTGGTAAAATTAAGTAATTCTGTTGTGTTTATCGTTCCCCTAATGCCCCTCCAGAGACGAGTTTATTTGACTCTCTGTCTTCACAACTAAATGTCCTCAACATTAATACTGCATCAGAAATTACTATTCTGGGTGATTTTAATGTCCATAATGTTGAATGGCTCACTTATTCAGCCAGAACTGATGGTTCTGGTCTTGAATGTGAGCTATTTGCAGACTCATTTAATCTCACCCTGTTAGTCATCAACCTACCTGTGTACCAGACAACCTTGATCAAAATTCCCACCTAGTGGACTTCTTTCTAACAACCAATTCAGATAATTATAGTGTCGAAGTGAAGTCCCCCCTTGGATCCTTAGATCATTGTCTGATTCAAACCACCAGTTTAACACCTACCACACCCTCCTGCTCTGAACCTGTCGTGGTGACTAAATGGCACTACGACAGGGCAGACTGGGAGGGACTCCATAATTTTTTCATGGATGTTCGTTGGACCTCCTTTTTCTCCCAAGATGCAAATTCCACATTGGGGGACATTCTTTTCATTAAAGTCGGCGTGGAAACATTCATTCCCCATCATACTTACAGAAAAATATGTAATTCTCCCAATTGGTTTGACCACAATTGTGCTAGAGTAACAGAACATAAAACAATAGCCTATAACACTTATACAAGGACCAAAACCAAAGAAGTCTTTAACTATTATAGAAATATCAGAAACCATGCCAAAACTATTATCAATCTTTCTAAATCAAACTTTTAGTCACCTTATTTATAAACATTAATAAGTTGTAAAGTTTTTAGCTACATGCGGCGAAATTACAACAAAATGTTTCAGTGTGAAATGTAAAAATGTTGACAATGCAATGTGACACATGCGACTTCTAAAATTTTAAACCAGGACTTCCAAGTTAAGGGTCAGGAAGTCAGAACTTCCAAAATCTGAGGTTTAGTGGAAGCCCTGTATTTTTCCACAAAAGCCTCCTCCAGCCATGGACAGATCCTCATGGAACTATTCCGTAATGGACAAAGTTTTCTTCAATGGGTCTACTGTACTTTACGCAGTCCACCCACCAACCCTCCCACATACCTACCCACTCACCCAGTGTAGTGCCTTAGTAGTAGCATGAAGACAGTACACAAGCACACATGTCTCTCTCCTACACACGCACACACACACACACACACACACACACACACACACACACACACACACACACACACACACACACACACACACACACACACACACACACGCACGCACGCACGCACGCACGCGCGCGCGGCCGCATTAAATAAATGGAATACCAAGGTGGACAGGCCATCAACTAACCCTGTAAACTCTCCTATTGTTCTCAACGTTTCCTTCCGTTCCCAACCTACTTTCCTCCCCCAAAGAAAGAGGAGGAGGAGAAAGAAATCTGAACTTGTCAGTCTACTTCAGTGCATTATTTTCTTTGTGGCTTCCAGTACTTCACCTTAAAAAACACTCCTCACAAAGGAAGTCTATTTATCACTCCTTCCAAGCCAGTTAGGAAATGCTTGGTGAAAAAAGGACTGTGGAGTCACGAATTCGATCCCGAGTTTTGTATGGTATATCAGCTAATGGCTATTAAATATGGCAAAACGTCAGGCACTCCTCCGACTAATAATATAACACCAGATCTGATATAGCTATCCCTACTTACCACAACAAATAAAGTTGGCGTTGCTTACCAAGTGGTTTATAGTAGATAGACCAAATAGGTAACTACGGAAGTAATCATACTGACCAGACTCCAGCCTGTTGACAAGCTAGTAAATTACAGCATAGCCTATTTAGTAACTGGTTCTTGGAGTGAGCGAATGAGGTTGCTGTTGCCACGTAAGGAGCTTCAGTTTAACAGTCGCGAATGAGTATATGAGACTGGCAGAAAAGGTGAATAAGTCAGAGACCTCCTACCTCCCTTAATAATTATTTTTTTTTTTTTTTTTTTAAGTACTGATATGTTCAAAGATCATGTAAAAGATTGTAACTGCATAGAAACTGTCATATTAACACTGAATATATATATATATATATATATATATATATATATATATATATATATATATATATATATATATATATATATATATATAAGTTCCAGTAATTTGAATATCGTAGGAGAATAAGTTACCTTACCTCCTAGTTCTCACTGTCGCCTTCGAAGTAGTCCCCTTGGGCATGTATACAGTGGTCCCAGCGTTTTTTCCACGAGTCCATGCATTCCTGGTAGGCTTCAGGCGTGATTGTCTTGAGCACCTCCTGTGATTCTGTCTGGATCTCCTCAGTCGAGTCAAATGGACGCCCTTTTAGTCGTAATTTCAGCTTGGGAAACAGGAAAAAGTCACAGTGGCCAAGGTCAGGTGAATAGGGTGGGTGGAGAATGACTAACGTGTTAGTGGAAGCCAGGAACTGCTGGACAACAATTGATGTGTGGGCGGGGGAATTGTCATTATGCAGAACCCAGTCTTTGCTCTTCCACTGTTATGGACGTTTGCGGCGGATGTTCTCCCTCAGACGCTGCAAAACATCACAGTAAAACTTTCCGTTGACAGATTGACCGGGTGGGACGAATTCCTTCTGAACAATCCCTTGGATATCGAAGAAAACGATCAACATCGACTTGACATTGCTACTAACTTGACGCGCTTTTTTCGGCCTCGGTGAATTGGGAGACTTCCATTGCGATGACTGTTGCGCTGTATCTGGGTGATAACCATAAACCCATGATTCATCACCAGTTATGACCTTGGAGATGAAGGTGGCATCATCTCTGACCTGATTCTTAAGCTCTCTGCAAACTGCAACGCCATGTGCCTTCTGCTCATCACTCAGAGGTCTTGGCACAAATTTTGCAGCTATGCATCTCATGCCCAACACGTCTGACAAAATGCTTTGCACGCTCCCGTATGACAGTCTAACGATATCACAAACATCATGGATATTTCGTCTACGATTTGCAAGGATAGCCTGATGAACACTTCCAATGTTTTCTGGTGTTGTTGCCATTGACAGTTGTCCAGAACGGACAACCGCTAAAACAACTACACACCATGTTACAATAGTAAGTGTAACTCAACAATACGTCTGCTCTCAGACACAGCCGGGGCCACACTGATGCACAAGGGGTGCTGCTGACTCCTCCTAGTGGCAAAAGGCAAAACTGCAAACGGTTGGCTCCCTCTGTTCAAATTACTGGAAATTGTGTGTGTGTGTGTGTGTGTGTGTGTGTGTATTCTTTACCAACATCCGCGGCCTTACCACAAATTTAAACTCATTTCATTTTCTCCTTCATCCATATCCCCTTTGGACCTATTCCTCATAGAACCATAAATCTCACCCTCTGCCGATATATCTCCATTTTGTTTTCCAGGTTACCATCTCCTTACAAACTTCTGTAACAAGGGCGGCACCTGTTGTTATATCAAATCCCAATATGCAGTTGACACTATTTTAAACTTCACTTCATCCAATTTTGATTACTCATTATATAAATTAAATTGTCAAAACATTACCAAATACATTTGTGTAGTTTATTGTTTCACCAATGCTTCTTCGGAACCCAGTGTATTTGATTCCATATCCACTCAGTTGAGTAACCTTGACCTTGCCCTTGGCACTGAAATTACCATTTTGAGTCATTTTAACATACACAATGCTGAATGGATATTGCATGCTGCCAGGACTGACGACGTTGGTCTAGAGTGCGAGCTGTTTGCTGAATCGTTTAATCTCACACAGCCGGTAAAGCAACCAACCAGAATACCTGATAATCTTGACCATAATGCCCATCTCTTGGATTTATTTTTGACAAATAATCCAGATCAATACAGGATAGAGGTACTGTCACCACTTGGATCCTCTGACCACAATCTCATCAACGCCTCATCATTTAACCCTCCCACACCTCCCCGTTCTGAACCTGTCAGGGTGACCCGATGGCACTTGACAGGGCAGACTGAGATGGATTTAGAAATTATCTTGCTGATGTTCCATGGCAGTCTTTCTTCTCTAGTTATCCCAATTCTACCCAGTCCCACATTCGTGACTTAATACTAGCTGGTATGGATTTATTCATACCAAGTCAACAGTTCACAAAAAGATCGAACTCTCCAAAATGGTTTGATGGCAATTGTGCCAGAGCAACAGCCCAAAAGTCATTAGCATATAACTCTTACTTAAAATCAAAAACATCTGAATCACTCTTCCAATTTAAAATTGCTAGAAATCATGCAAAAACTGTATTAAATCTATCTATATCAAACTTTCTTCAAAAGCAAGCATCAAAATTACTTAACAACCCTAATGACAATAGAATATTCTGGTCAACTCTTAATTCCTTCAATAATAACTTTAACAAGTCATCTTCCATTCTCCCACTAAAATCTTCAGATGGCAACATTACAAATGACCTACGTGGGAAAGCAGATATCTTTGCCAGTACCTTTGCCAGAAACTCTACCATAGACGATACCAGCCAGAATGTCCCAGTACTGGAACTTGATTCTCCCGAAATTGCCCCACTTAAAATACAGACAAGATATGTAAAATCCATCCTAGACAATTTACCTACCAACGAAGCTCCAGGCCCAGATGGAATTCTGCCAATTGTTATGAAAAAAATGTTCCCCTGAACTTGCCTCTGTCCTAGCTAAATTATTCAGACTATGCATACGTACTTCTTTATTCTCAAATTCATGGAAAGAAGCCAATATCCACCCAGTTCCGAAGAAAGGACGTTCGTCTGACCCCTCCAATTACAGACCAATAGCTGCCACATCTTCTCTTGGTAAGGTACTTAAAACTTTAATTAATAAGCACGTTGTTAAACACCTTGAATCCAACAACTTAATTAGTGACAGACAATACGGTTTTCGCCACGAAAGATCCACCATTGACATACTCAATCTCTTAACTTATACCATCCATCAATCAATTGATCTTTTTGGAGAAACTCATGCAGTGGCTCTTGATATCTCTAATGCTTTCGACAGAGTATGGCACCGTTCCCTGCTGTCCAAACTCCCTTGCTATGGACTAACGTCTTTTGTTCCTTGATTTCTTCATATCTTAGTGACAGGAAAATAAGAGTGAAAGTAGATGATGTATATTCCAATTTCCACTCAATTAACGCCGGCATGCCGCAGGGATCAGTTCTGGCACCAACCCTATTTCTGGTTCATATTAATGATCTCTTATCTGTCACCCACAATCCCATTCACTCATATGCAGATGACTCAACACTACATAGTTCATTCACACTCAGACATCCATTTACAAAGTCTAATAAATCTACCTCTCAACTCAGTACAGCTATCTCCATAAATCAAGATCTATCTACAATCAGTGAATGGGGACAAAACAACCTTGTCTCTTTTAATGCTAGTAAAACTAAATATATACAGTTTACTAATAGACAGATATTGCCAGATTCGTACATTACCTTCAGTGCTACTAATATTCCCATCTCCAAAAGTATTGAAATTCTTGGTGTCTCACTTAACAGTGCCCTCAGCTGAACCTCTCATGTCAGATCACTTGCTAAAACCGCCTCAAAGAAACTTGGATTATTGTACAGAGTCCATAACTTCTTCGCCGATGAGCAGTTAGCTAAAATTTATGAGTCATGTGCGCTCTCAGCTTGAATATTGCTCACCCTTGTGGAATGGCTGTGGAGAGGATGCATTAAGACAACTAGACAAAATTCAGGATAAAGCTGTTAGAATCATTAACAACCCTGCCATTACATATAAACTACCTCCCCTGCAAGTAAGAAGGAATGTTGCCTCCCTTGCATTATTTTACAGATATTTTTTTGGCAAATGCTCAGACGAAGTTGCGTCCATGGTGCCACCTCTCCATCCCTTCCCTCGTGCTACACGGGCATCTGGTAGCGCTCATGACTGGAATGTCACTCAGCCATATTGCAGAACTTCTGCATATCAGAATTCTTTCATTCCCCGGACTGCATCTCTCTGGAACTCGCTTCCCCAGAGTTGTTTTCCTCCAAATTTCAACACACAACTGTTCAAGTCTAACTGTTACAGATAGTTTATGAACAGAGGACACCAGTAATCTGGTGTATGGATTATTTTTTTTTACTCATTTGCTTTTCCTTCCTCCGTTCTGTTATATATATATACACACACACACACACACACACACACACACACACACACACACACACACACACACACACACACACACTTATCAAGTAATGTGGACGATATGGACTAGACAAGAACCGTGGTACTGAAACACGCTTTACACAAACAATATGTCTGCATGAATAACGGTACAATGTAGTCTGGTGACTGTCCAAAACTCTCACTTTCACTCCCTTCTTACCACCCTACCCCACATAAATGACCCCTACTTATACCGACCAACAGGTAAAATGCAGAGAGAGATTTTACTATTATATATAACTATGAAAATGAATGGTAGTAAAATAGCATTAACAAAAACAAAGGTTAGGCTGGGTACCAGTGGTTTGTTGATGCGTTCCTCCTCTGCACTCCCCCCCCCCCATCCCCAATATTGTTTGTCATCGCTGAGGTGTTGCTGCTCCTGCATTTCCTTCTTCAGCATCCAAGTCGAATCATTCGATGGTGATTTCTTTTACAACATGCTTTTTCTCCATTTCTACATGCCTCTTATCGTGATCTCTTTTAATATCTCATAATTCTTGGCATACATGACGATGCATCACTTTATAGGTGGCTGGGACTGATCACACGGCATGACTAAGGGTCTACGTCCACACTTGACACTCAAACATTAAAAAAAAAATCTTGCAGCACAGCACGGGTAGAACTTGGAGAGACATGAGAAAAGACTGAGTATATGAGCATGTGCCCAGGACAGATACCCGGATGTATCATGGCCAATCATGGAGAATCTGGTGGGTAAGATCACCGCACGCGACTTTCCAAGTGCATCAACAGACCAGCTGACACTTCCTGCATAAGCTCCAGATTTTCCCCATGTTGACTGGTATTGGTTGATCATGACCTGTCACTTTATGCTGGCCGTGTAAGCACAGTAATGCGTTACTCAACCTTGCGTTATTCAAGGACTGACTGTATATGTGTCTATATCTAAATATATACATATATCTATATATCCATATCTATCTATCTATCTATCTATATCTATCTATATCTATCTATCTATCTATCTATCTATATATATATCTATCTATCTATCTATATATATATATATATATATATATATATATATATATATATATGTATATATATATAAAATATAGCACTAGCCATGTGTTAGTGTGTGTGTGTGTGTGTGTGTGTGTGTGTGTGTGTGTGTGTGTGTGTGTGTGTGTGTGTGTGTGTGTGTGTGTCGATTTAGGGCAACCGAAACTACACATTCATATCGCACGAAAACTGGCACAAAAATCGCAAAAAATTCGCTGATGTGAAAAAATTTCCTCCCATCATGATTGAAAAACTTTTACTATATCTAATGAGTGATCAAATTTTGACCAAAAAACGCCACTCCCGGTGCCCGGTCGGTTGCCGTGGCCGAGTGGTTAATATCTCAGACTTGGCCTGCAGAAACCTTGGGTTCCATTCCCGAAGCTGCAAATAACATGATCAATTGGTTAGCTGCAAAAAATCAAACTGACAACATTAGACTAGAAAAGCACATAAACGGACCATCATGGGCCCTTCCATGTCGCCTTGACGGCCGATAGTGACAACGTTAGACTAGAACAGCACATAAACGTGACTCAAATTACCTGAAATGATCGCAACGCACGTGTGAAGCGTGAGGAAACAAGTGAGACGCACAAGGTAATGAGTTCAAGAAAGCGAGGGCGCGGCAAGAGAGACCTCTGCAGAAGCAAGTGCGAGAGGGCCCGAAGGGCCCATGAGCACTTGTACTTACATGTATATATATATATATATATATATATATATATATATATATATATATATTTTATGCGATGAAGAAGGAACCAAAGGCCATCAGCCAGCAATAACAGTTCCCTCCAAGAAAGAAACAAAAACAAAATACAAGAGAGAGCCAAATTCAAGATCCATTCATTTCGAGATGCCTGGACACATGCGTTTGAAAGACTGGAGATCATAGGAAGCAGGAAATACGGACAGAGGGAGACAGTTCCTGAGTTGACCTGTTGCATAAATGAAGGACTGGGAGTAACGGTTAACTGTTGCATTAGAGAGTTGGACAGAAAAGGGATGAGAATTTGCTGCTAGACGGGTGCTACGTGCCCGTCGTAAAGGTGGAGGAATGCAAGCAGACAGTTCAGAGGAGCAGTGACCATTAAAGTAGCGATAGAAAAAAGATAAAGATGCAACAGTGCGGTGAAGAGACCGAGGTTGAAAGGAGTCAGTAAGAGGAGGAGAGTTAATGAGACGAAAAGCCTTTGACTCCACCCTATTGAGAAGAGCTGTATGTGGGGAGCCTCCCCACACATGAGAGTTGTACTCCACACAGGGGCAGATAAAAACCCCTGTATAGAGTCAACAATTGTGCAGGGGTAAAGAAAGAACGGAGTTGTTTTCCCGGTTACCATCTCCTTACAAACTTTCGAAACAAGGGCGGCACCTGTTGTTATATCAAATCCCAATATGCAGTTGACACTATTTTAAACTTCACTTCATCCAGTTTTGATTACTCATTATATAAATTAAATTGCCAAAACATTACCAAATATATCTGTGTAGTTTATCGTTCCCCCAATGCTTCTTCGGAACCCAGTGTATTTGATTCCATATCCACTCAGTTGAGTAACCTTGACCTTGCCCTTGACAATGAAATTACCATTTTGGGTGATTTAAACATACACAATGTTGAATGGTTATTGCATTCTGCCCGGACTGACGACGCTGGTCTAGAATGCGAGCTGTTTGCGGAATCGTTTAATCTCACCCAGTTGGTAAAGCAACCAACCAGAATACCTGATAATCCTGACCATAATGCCCATCTCTTGGATTTATTCTTGACAAATAATCCAGATCAATACAGGATAGAGGTACTGTCACCACTTGGATCCTCTGACCACAATCTCATCAAAGCCTCATTAGTTAACCCTCTTACACCTCCCCATTCCGAACCTGTCAGGGTGACCCGATGGCACTTTGACAGGGCAGACTGGGATGGATTTAGAAATTATCTTGCTGATGTTCCATGGCAGTCTTTCTTCTCTAGTGATCCCAATTCTACCCAGTCCCACATTTGTGACTTAATACTAGCTGGTATGGATTTATTCATACCAAGTCAACAATTCACTAGAAGATCGAACTCTCCAAAATGGTTTGATGGCAATTGTGCCAGAGCAACAGCCCAAAAGTCATTAGCATATAACTCCTACTTAAAATCAAAAACACCTGAATCACTCTCCCAATTTAAAATTGCTAGAAATCATGCAAAAGCTGTATTAAATCTATCTAAATCAAACTTTCTTCAAAAGCAAGCATCAAAACTACTTAACAACCCTAATGACAATAGAATATTCTGGTCAACTCTTAATTCTTTCAATAATAACTTTAACAAGTCATCTTCCATTCCCCCACTAAAATCTTCAGATGGCAATATTACAAATGACCCACGTGGGAAAGCAGATATCTTTGCTAGTACCTTTGCAAGAAACTCTACCATAGATGATACCAGCCAGAATGTCTCAGTACTGGAACTTGATTCTCCTGAAATTGCCCCACTTAAAATACAGACAAGATTTGTAAAATCCATCCTAGACAATTTACCTACCAACAAAGCTCCAGGTCCAGATGGAATTCCGCCAATTGTTTTGAAAAAGTGTTCCCCTGAACTTGCCTCTGTCCTAGCTAAATTATTCAGACTATGCATACGTACTTCTTTATTCCCAAATTCATGGAAAGAAGCCAATATCCACCCAGTTCCGAAGAAAGGAAGTTCGTCTGACCCCTCCAATTACAGACCAATAGCTATCACATCATCTCTTGGTAAGGTATTTGAAACTTTAATTAATAAGCATATTGTTAAACATCTTGAATCCAACAACTTAATTAATGATAGACAATACGGTTTTCGCCACGAAAGATCCACCATTGACATACTCAATCTCTTAACTCATACCATCCATCAATCAATTGATCTTTTTGGAGAAACTCATGCAGTAGCTCTTGATATCTCTAAAGCTTTCGACAGAGTATGGCACCGTTCCCTGCTGTCCAAACTCCCTAGCTATGGACTAACGTCTTTTGTTCCTTTGATTTCTTCTTATCTTAGTGACAGGAAAATAAGAGTAAAAGTAGATGATGTATATTCGAATTTCCACTCAATTAACGCCGGCGTGCCGCAGGGATCAGTTCTGGCGCCAACCCTATTTCTGGTTCATATTAATGATCTCTTATCTGTCACCCACAATCCCATTCACTCATATGCGGATGACTCAACACTACATAGTTCATTCACACTCAGACATCCATTTACAAAGTCTAATATCTCTACCTCTCAACTCAATACAGCCATCTCCATAAATCAAGATCTATCTACAATCAGTGAATGGGGACAAAACAACCTTGTCTCTTTTAATGCTAGTAAAACTAAATATATACAGTTTACTAATAGACAGATATTGCCAGATTCGTACATTACCTTCAGTGCTACTAATATTCCCATCTCCAAAAGTATTGAAATTCTTGGTGTCTCACTTAACAGTGCCCTCAGCTGGACCTCTCATGTCAGATCACTTGCTAAAACCGCCTCAAAGAAACTTGGATTATTGTACAGAGTCCGTAACTTCTTCGCCAATGAGCAGTTAGCTATAATTTATAAGAGTCATGTGCGCTCTCAGCTTGAATATTGCTCACCCTTGTGGAATGGTTGTGGAGAGGTTGCATCAAGACAACTAGACAAAATTCAGAATAAAGCTGTTAGAATCATTAACAACCCTGCCATTACATATAAACTACCTCCCCTGCAAGTAAGAAGGAATGTTGCCTCCCTTGCATTATTTTACAGATATTTTTTTGGCAAATGCTCAGACGAAGTTGCGTCCATGGTGCCACCTCTCCATGCCTTCCCTCGTGCTACACGGGCATCTGGTAGCGCTCATGACTGGAATGTCACTCAACCATATTGCAGAACTTCTGCCTATCTGAATTCTTTCATTCCCCAAACTGCATCTCTCTGGAACTCGCTTCCCCAGAGTAGTTTTCCTCCAAATTTCAACCTACAACTGTTCAAGTCTAACTGTTACAGATATTTTATGAACAGAGGACACCAGTAATCTGGTGTATGGATTTTTTTTTTTTTTCTCCATTTGTTTTTCCTTCCTCCGTTCTGTTATTAAAAAAAAAAAAAAAAAAAAACTAATCTCTTGGAAGCAGATTTTACAAGAGATGTAATATGATCTTTCCAAGATAAGTCCCAAGTAAATGAAACCCCAAGCATGTTCAAGGATGATGTAGGATTAAGCTGAATATTATTAAACATTAGTGGGTATACCTGTGGAAGATTTTGTCGGGTTGATTGGTGTAAGAACTGAGTCTTAGATGGATTAAAAACAACCAGATTATTTTTACCCCAGTCAGAGATACGAGCCAAGTCAGACATTAGGAGTGCCATAGCCTCATCCCTTGTTTGTTGAAGTAACTGCTGAGATGGACGTTGCAGGAACTGAATGGAAAGGTGAAGGGTGGAATCATCAGCGTACGAGTGGATAGAGTTAGATATACAACGTAGAAGGTCATTAAGGAATAAAAGGAAGAGAGTTGGTGATAGGACAGATTCCTGAGGAACACCACTGTTGATAGATCTAGGAGGAAAACAATGGCCGTCTACAACATCGACTATAGAACGACCAGAAACGAAGCTATAGATGAAGGCACAGATAGAAGGATAGAAGCCATAAAAGAGCAGTTTGAATATTAAAGATTTATGCCAGACTCGATCGAAAGCACTTGAGATGTCAAGTGCAATGGCAAAACTTTTGCCAAAGACCCGAAAGAAGGATGACCAGGAGTCTGAGAGGTAGGTGAGAAGATCGCCAGTGGAGTGTCCCCGACGGAACCCATACTGATGATCAGAAAGGATGTTGTGATAAGAAAGGTGCTTTAAATTTTTTCTGTTAAGAAGAGACTCGAAAACGTTTAAGTCACAGGATGTAAAAGCGACTGGACGATAGTTAGAGGGTTGGGAATGGTCACCCTTCTTTGGGACTGGCTGAATGACAACATACTTCCAGCAAGAAGGAAAGGTACAAGTTGAAAGACAAGGACAAAAGAGTTTACCTCGGCAGGGTGTAAGCACAGAAGCACAGTTCTTGAGGACAACAGGAGGGACTCCATCAGGCCCATATGCATTGTTAGTACTGAGGCCAGTGATGGCAGAAAATACATCAGCTGAAAGAATTTTAATGTCAGCCATGAGGAAGTCAGAGGGGGAAAGTGATGGAGGAACAGCACCGGAATTGTCTAAGGTGGAACTGGAGGAGAAAGTCTGAGTGAAGAGATCTGCTTTATCAGTAGAAGAAATAGCTACTGAGACATCAGAGTAGAAAAGAGGAGGGAAGGATGATGAGGTAAAATTGTTAGAAAGGTTTTTGGCATGGTACCAGAAGGAGCAGGAAGAATTTGAGTTGGAGAGTTGAGTGCATCTAGTACAGACGAAATTATTTTAAACAGAGTGAAGAACAGACTTAGCAAGAGTCAGGCAGAAACATAAAAAAGATGTGATTAAGCGATGGGGTGGCTCTGGTACCTTTTATAGGCCCTCTCCTTGTTCTGGAGAGCCTTAGAACAAGTGTCATTAATCCAAGGCTTTCTTCCATTAGTCAAAGGATATGAGAAGGGAATGTATGCTTCCTTGTCCGAGAGAATAACCTCCGTAATGTGCAAGGCACACTCAGATGGCTCCCTGCCATGGGAGCAATAATAATTCCAGGGAAAATCAAAGTACTGCCAGAGGGCCTTCCAATCCGCAGCTCCAAAGTGCCACAGTCGATGTTTCTATGGAGGGTCCACAGGCCATACAAGAGCAATACGACGAGTTAAGGTAATAAGGTTGTCACTGGAGGAACCTGGTGGAGAGGAAAGATTTAAAGTGTAAGCAGAATGATTAGTTGTAAGGAAGAGCTCAATTATGTTGGAGCTTTCTTTAAGGCGGTCAGAGACATAGATAGAGTGCTGTACAAGCTGCTCTAGGTCATTAAGGATAGAAAGTATGTAGGCTTGTTCACCAGGTGGATGAGTGAATGGAGAGGAGAGATAAAGGTGGTGGTGAACATTCACATCTCCTACAGTAGAATGGGGATTTCAGAGAAAGTAGAAATGGATAGAATTCGTTCCATCGTAGAAGTGAGGTAGTAGAAAAACTTTTCATAGTCTGTAGAATTAGCGGATAAGTAAACAGTGCAGATATATTTAGTCAGAGAATGACAGGAAAGCCGAAACCAGTGAGTAGAGAATTCAGAAGAATCAAGTTCAGGAACACAAGAGCAAGATAAGTCGTTGCATTCATATACACAACAGCCACCTTTGGCTTTGAAAATAGTATAGAGAAAGTAAGAGGATCCGGAAAAGGGTTTGCTATGAGTTATCTCAGACAGCTGAGTCTCAGTTAGGAAGAGAAGGTGAGAGAGGAGGAGAGGTGGTGCTCAACAGAGAGAAAGGTAGAGGAAAGGCCACGAACGTTCCAGAAATGAAGAAGTGAGTCAGACAGTGGTTCCAGGCAGCTCGTTGAGTCGCCACCGGGAGAGGGGGGGGGGATGGTGGGGGCATTTATGGTCCCCCTCCCCTGGGGACTCCGAGGCTTGGTTATTGGACGCCATATTTCTTTGTTGATTTTGAAAAGGAAGTGTAGTGTGTACTGTGCATGTAGTTAGAGAACTTGTACTGGAGCATGATGGCCTACTCTCTGTGTTTGTGAAACACGGAAAAAATTCAGGAAAGGGGAATGGTCAAGAACTAGTCTCGAGAGATGATGAAACGAGAGCTCCAACTCTCCCTGTCATCAGCTTTCCATCCATCTTGGGAGTACTGCCTTGCTCGACTGGTGCTAGTCTCTCTCTCTCTCTCTCTCTCTCTCTCTCTCTCTGTTTATATATATATATATATATATATAGATATATATATATATTTATATATATGTATGTCTTTATGTATATATATATATATATATATATATATATCTAGAGAGAGAGAGAGAGAGAGAGAGAGAGAGAGTGTATATATATATATATATATATATATATATATATATATATATATATATATATATATATATATATATATATATAAGGGTCACTTGTCTTTTGGGGTCCAAAGCGCCATAAACAAAAAAGGCAAGAAATCGCCTCCAAAGTTCGGGAATATTTCGGCAATTGTATCTCTGTTATTAAAGGAGCTACAATGTTAATTTTTGGCAGAATCATAGTTCTAAGTGTGCTAATAAAAATGATGAGTTATTGGAATACAAATCGTATTTTCTATTTTTTAATAAAAAATATATATTTGTATTAATTGCCGAGCTTTGGGTGCGATATCTAGAACATTATGAATCCATAGTATTGTAAATCATATGTACCCTATTGGAGGAAAATAAACTTCATTCAGTAAAGAAAAAATGCCTTATTGCTCATTATTAGTACAAAAAAAGAAAAAAAGAAGAGGTCCAGAGCGCCATAAGGAAAAACGTCAAAAATTGCCTCCAAAGTTCGACAATATCCCGGCAATATTATCTCTGTTTTTAAGCTACAATGTCCATTTTTGGCAAATTATAGATATAAGTATGTCAATGAAGATGAGTTTTTTTGGAAAATTTGTTATATTTTTAAATCATTTTTATATTAGTAAAATAAAGATTTTTTTTTTTTTTTTTTTTTTTTGCCGAACTTTGGGTGCAATTTCTGGCATATTATGAATCCATATTAATGTTAATTACATGTATGAGAGGTAAATAACATTATTCAGTAAAAAAACAAAATAATGACAATGCTCAATATTGTTACAGAAAAAGAAACAGAGGAAAAAAATAACACTACACATTAATCTGTCACTCCATACCTTGTCTCATGATTTTCTGTCTGTCTGTTAAAATAGAAAAGGGGAAAAAGAGAAAAATAATAATGAAAAAAATCAGACAGACTACTCACCAGTAGTAGAGTAGTGGTAGCAGTAGTGGTGTTGTGGTGTAGAGGTACTTTATTCAGTCATTTTTCATAGAGTAATCCATGTTCGGTTCATGAGTCGTCAGTGTAGGGGGCGTGGCAGGAGGTGTGCCATGTCACTATAGAGCTGTGGAGGGGCGAGGCTGCACTTTGTCGTAATACAGTGTATTGTCATCAGGGCCATCCTCTACCTCATCCTCCTGAACTGCCGCCCCTGCCTGTCGAAGCTCCTGCTGCCCGTCAAGAAGAGTCTGCAGCCACTGCTTGGCCTCAGCACTGTCTTGATCATGTGCCCCTGCATAAAGCTGACATCCATCACCAGCTAGCAGGCCTGTGAGAAGCCAGCTGCCTTACGTTCTGTGATGTGTTGTTTCAGGCCCTTTACATCCTTGACATCTTCCCTCTTCACTAACCACAGAGGGAAACGTCTCTTGACTGAGGTGGCTATGAGGTTACCGCAATCCTTGTGCTGGCAATGATGGAGGTTTGCTGCATCTTCTTTTCGATGTGGCCAAATGCACTATCGCAGGGGAGGTATGAATGCCCAAACTTCATAAAAACGAACTCTACCCCTGATAAACGCTTGGAATGCACCTGCTGTAGGGTCATTAACATCATAGTAATATTTTTATTTTGTCCTTCACAGTTGTCGCGAACATGTGCAGGGTCATGAAGGCTTCTGCTTGCTGGTCTATCTTGATGTCCAGCCACTTTATCAGACAGCTTGCCATGTCATCAGAGCCACGCCCCATCAACACCTCATCCCAGACAAACATGGTTGTTTCCTCATGATTGATGTCATAAATGTAAAAGTTGTAGACCTACAACTTCCGCATATAGTAGGCGACACTGGTTGGTTGACATGGGCAGGAAAGAGTTTGCTAAAGGTGGATGGCAACTACCTTGACGTCTTGTGAAAATTCCCCATTTTAAGCCTGCTGCAGGAGGTGATGAGGCACTTGAGCAGAAACCTTGTGTTCTGCTAACTCTGCCTCTAGGTTGGTGGTGTCACTGCCTTCTTCCCTTCTGGTCTTAATGAGCTGGTTCAGCTTCTCACATGTCGTACAAACATTGATCTTTGGTGGCGAAAAGACGATGTTGTAGTCCATCGTGAAGACTGTGTGATAAAAACGCTCAGTCACTCCCTCCTCACTCGGGAGATTGTAAAACATCCACTGCTGGTACTGTAGGTATAAATCGGAGATACTGATGGGAGACTCGAGGTAGCGTCGATGAGGGGTGGTGGCACAGGTGTAGTGGCTGGCAGTCAGTGAAAGTGTTGCAACATGCTCATGCACACGTTGCAACTTCAACCCAACTATGGCTCAAGGAGAGGGGCATTTCCCATGTCTGGGACTGGTGTACCACTTGACGATTCCTTTATCCTCTTGATGGGTAGTTTCATTTTTTTTCTCCAACATCATGAATAAAAGTACAGGCTTTGTGGCACACCCGGAAGTGATGTCCACACACGTTAACAAAATATCTGTAGTTCATGAGCCTGCAGCTTACTTCAGCTGTGGCGAGTTTTCTCTTGACGTTTTCTGGTCGAATAAGGCCTTGTAGGCGTCTATTTGGGCACTGTAGTTGCCGATAGCCAAGAAATTCAGAAAATTGTCATCTATGGCAGCCTTACCCAATTTTCCCAAACAAGCATCGTTGCATGCAGGTCCAACTTGTCTTATGGGCATAAGTTTCTTGGTGCCATATGCCATGTGCTCTTCGCCAAGATTACGCTTTCTTTGGGCTATGTTCTCCTCCCATTTCTCTTCCAATCTTTTCCTTACACGTCCCTGCATTTCGACACTGGTTGTAGGCAGACGTTTGCGGTGCTGTGGCGTAGCAGCACCACTATCATCAGACGCACCATTGCTACCACTTGCACTACCAACACAAACTCCCCCATCAAAACCATTTTCTTGACCACTAACACCAGGTCTTACTTCACCAGTGCCACTTTCCCCAACATCTTCATCATTACCACTCTCACCACTCACATTCTGTGGAACATAGCAAGGGTCATCAACACTATCATCACTATCATCGTAAGCACTCACCAACCATGTGGTGCTTGCCGATCCCCATAGAAGGATCGGGTGGGGAAACCATCTCCTGAACTGAATGCTGAAGGCTCTGGCAAATTCTTGTCACAATCACTAACACTGTGAGACACTGCTGCACACGTTGATGTGAACTGGGAGATGATTGAATAATAATCCAAGGAATAATCCCCAAGAGTAACACGAACACAAGGACGCTTGCTAACAGGAGTGCTAGTCACAAGGACTAGTGGGAAGCCCATGGATATTTGTATCATGCCCCTCTGGTCGCGTGGAGCGTTTGGCCAATTAGGCAGCATGGTGCCATGGCAGCCATGTTTTCATTGGCTCACACTCTACCAGCTATTCTGCCACCCAGAAACCAAACATCCCACAACCACCATATTGTTCTCGCATATAACAGGATGATGGGACCTTGAGACTTCCGACACTGCCAGGCGCTTGATGCCTGCAGCCAATAGGGTTGAAAACTCTGTATATTTTTTTGCTAGGCTTTCACCCATGCTTCCACTGACGTTACGTCCTTACAGCCAAACCTAGCTGATAGAGTATGGATGAAAGTACTGTTATACATAAAAAGTTTTCTGCAGAGGTGGTGCTTTGAGCTCTAAGACGCGTGGCCCCCTCCATGTACAGTATGTATATATATATATATATATATATATATATATATATATATATATATATATATATATATATATATATATACATATATATATATATATATATATATATATATATATATATATATATATATATATATATATATATATATATATATATATCAATCATTTCCTGTGGCACCCCACGAGATGCATAGGGCCTCAATGAACTCTCTCCACCAATATTTGTCTCTTGCCATCTCCTTCAGGTCCCACCAACACTCCTCTCCTGATTCTTTTTTCATTGTCCTCAACCAGGTTTCCGTCGGCCTACCTCTACCTCTTCTTCCTCTAGCAGTCCACTCTGGCACATCCTGTATTAAACTACCTTCTTTTCTGTATATGTGCCCCAGCCACTTCCAGCGAGACAGTCTCACAGATTCATTAACTGGTTCCACTCTCGTAATATCCCTTACTCTTGCATTTGTAACTCTGTCTTGCCACTTTACTCCAAGAATCCTTCTCAGTAATTTATTCTCAGATCCTAATACTTTCTGATCTGTTGCAATTGTACTGTACCATGACTCATGCCCGTAAATTAAAATTGGTCTAACCATGGACTTGTAAATTTTCACTTTGGTATGTACCGAAAGCATATTATTATTCCAAGCAGATTTCAACAATCCAACAGCTCGCCAAGCCTGTCTAATCCTCTCCTCAATTTCTTTGTTTAATGATCCATTAGATGATACAATCGTTCCCAGATATTTAAAGTTTTCTACATTCTTCACCACATTATTCCCAATTACACAATCGATTTGGTTCTCCACATTTATATTAATAATTTCAGTCTTTCCACAATTTATTACCAATCCAACTTTTTTTGCTTCCTCCACCAGACAATCAAGCACCCTCTACATCTCGTAAATACTTCCGCAAATCAGTACAATATCATCAGCATAATCCAAATCCATCAGCTTCTTATTTTCTTTCCAGTTAATTCCTGCACCTGTTCTCCTTACAACCTTTTTCATAACATAATCCATAACCAAAACAAACAACAATGGCGAAAGAACTCCTTGAATCACTCCTGACCTAACTTCAAATGGATCACTCAAAGAACCACCCACCATTAACTTACAAAAAGTACCTTCATGCAGGCTTCTAATAATATTTACAAACTTTTCTGGTATACCATAGAATCTCATAATTTTCAACATAGCTCCACGTAAAACACTATCAAACGCCTTTTCAAAATCCACAAAGCACATACTAAATGAGAAGAGTGGAGAAATTGCAAGATAGTGAGAAAAGGACAGAGTATAAGAGCATAGTGGAAGAAAGATTGGGAAGGTATGAGCTAGAGCAGATGGAAGGGGTGGAAGACGTATGTAACATATTCACGGAAGAGATAAGCGCAGCGTGTGAGGTGGTTTGTGGAGTGAGGAGGAGATGCAAGGGTGTGCAAGGGACAGCATGGTGGAATGATGAGGTGAAACGAGCTGTGGAACAAAAGAAGAAGGCATATGGTGAATGGTTGGCGAGTAGAGGTAGGGGAGAAGATGAGAGAGAGAAGAGAGAGGTATATGTGAGCAGGAGAAGGGAGGTTAAGAGACTGGTGAAGGAGAGGAAGAAGAAAGTGGATGAAGAGTTTGGGAGGAATCTGAGTGTGAAATGGAGGGAGAGTAAGAAATTGTTTTGGAAGGAGGTAAAGAAAATAAGGCAGTGTGAAAGGGGAAATAGTAGGGGAGTGAAAGATAGGAATAATAGATTGTTGGTGGAGAAGAGAGAGAAATTGAGGAGATGGAAGGAGCACTTTGAGGATTTGTTGAATGTAGAGAGTGAGAGCAGTGTGAGTATAAGTGGTTGGGGAATGGCTGGGAGAAGAAGAGATGAGAGGAGGGAGGAAGAGATCAGTAGGTCGGAAGTAGTGGAAGCGATGAAGAAGATTAAGCTGGGAAAGGCCCCAGGAATTGATGGAGTGTGTGGTGAAATGCTTAGGTATGGGGGTGAGATTGTTGTGGAGTGGATATGGAAGTTGTGTAGATTGGCTTGGGAAGAGGGAAGGGTTCCAGAGGACTGGAAATCAGGTATAATTGTTCCTCTGTACAAAGGAAAAGGGGAGAGAGAAGTATGTGGTAACCATAGGGGTATTTGCCTTCTTAGTGTGACGGGTAAAATATATGGTAGAATACTCATTGATAGGGTTAGGCATATGACAGAGGAGCTAGTTGGAGAAGAACAAGGGGGATTTAGGAAGGGAAAAGGGTGTGTAGATCAGATATTTGTTCTAAGATGTTTAGTGGAGAAGTATCTAGAGAAGGGAAGGAAAGTGTTTGCTGCCTTCATGGACTTGGAGAAAGCTTATGACAGAATAGATAGGCAAGGTATGTGGAAGGTATTAAGAATATATGGAGTGGAGGGGAAATTGTTGAGTGCTGTGAAGAGTATGTACGAGGGAGCTAGGGCTACGGTGCGAGTGGATGGTGAGCTGAGTGAGTTCTTTGATCTCAATGTGGGACTGAAACAGGGGTGTGTGATGTCTCCATGGCTGTTTAATATATATATGGATGGGGTTGTAAAGGAGATGCAAGGTAGGGCAGTGGATGTGGGGGTGGCCCTAATGAATGAGGGTGAGAATTGGAAGCTTCCGGTGTTGCTGTTTGCTGATGATACAGTATTGTTGAGTGAAGATGAATGGGAGTTGCAAGGTTTGGTGAATGAATTTGGGACAGTGTGTAGGAGGAGGAAGCTGAAAGTTAATGTAAACAAAAGTAAAGTTATGGTGTTTGAGAGGAATGAAGTCACAGAGTGTGCAGTGAGGTTGGATGGTGAGGATATGGAGAATGTGAGTGCATTCAAGTACTTGGGTAGTGTGATGAGTAAAGATGGAACTTTGGGGGATGAAGTACGTGAAAGAGTACAGCAGGGAAGAAAGGTTGTTGGTACACTGAAAGCAGTGATGAGAAATAGGGAGGTGAGTATGGAAGTTAAGAAGTCACTGCATGATGGTACTGTGATCCCTACCCCGACGTATGGAAGCGAGGCGTGGACCTTGCAAGAGGGGAACAAGTCAAGAGTGAGAGCAGTGGAAATGAGTTACTTGAGAGGAGCATGTGGAGTGACGTGGAGGGACAGGTTGACGAATGAAGAAGTGTAGGAACGTTGTGGGGTAGATGTGGATGTGGTTGAAAAGATTAGGAGAAATACACTGAGGTGGTTTGGACATGTGGAGAGAATGGAGAATGAAAGACTGACTAAGAGGGTGTATGAAGGTGAGGTGGAGGGAGGGAGAGGGAGGGGCAGACCGAGGATGAGGTGGAGGGATGGAGTTGAGAGGTATATGAGGGAGGGGGGGGTGAGTTGGGGGGAGGGGAGTCAAATGGTGGGTGACAGAGTGACTTGGAGGCGTTTTGTCTGCGGCCACCCTTTGCGGGATTAGGGCGTCGGGCTATAGATAGATAGACATACTAAATGGCATTTTCATCTCATTAGTTTGTTGCATTAGATGCCCTACAATAAAAATCTGATCATTACAACCTCGACCTTTTCTAAATCCCGCTTGTTCTTCGCTTAAAATTTTATCAATTACTGGCTCTATTCTGTTCAACAAGATTTTGGAAAAGACTTTTGCAACTACAGGTGTCAAAGTTTTCCCCCTTCAATTGCCACACACACTTAAATCTCCCTTTTTTGGTATTTTTATAATCACTCCATTTTTCCACTCTTCTGGAATTCCACCATTATCCCAAGCCACATTAATAAGTTTTAAAAGCGCATTCATCAACTCATCATTTTCCACCTTAAGCATTTCAGGGAATATTCCATCCTTTCCTGGGGCCTTAAAATTCTTTAACTCCTTTATAGATTTTCCTACCTCTTCCAAAGTTATATCCCCTGTTTCTATCTGCAAATCTCTCTCGGCTGGCAAAATGTCCTCTTCAGCTGGGATTGGTCTATTTAGAACAGATTCAGAGTGTTCTTTCCACCTTCCTTTTATATCCAAATCTTTAGTCATCAAATTACCATTTCTGTCTCGTACAGGTATTTCCTTCCTTCTCTTTTCAGTCCCAGTTAACTCCTTTATGGCCTGATACGCTGCTCTTGTGCTCTGACCGTCATTTATACTTAATATAATTTCTGTCTCTGTCTCCTTTTCATCATATAGTCTCCTCTTATCACGTCTAACGAGTCTTTTTGCTTCAGAATGTAAACTCCAGTACTTTGCTCTAAGTACTTCAACTACCTGGCCATCAACATGTTGTTCTTCACTTCTTAACTTCGCCTCTTTCCTTTTCTGAATTGCATTCCATGTTTCATCTGACATCCACTTTTTCCTTCTCGCTTTTCTCTTTTTCTTAATAGTAACTTTAGCACTCTCATGCAAAACCTCTTTTACCTCTCTCCACATTTGATTAATATCATTGTCTTCAGATTCCATCAAAGTCTGCAGGACTAGAAACCTGTTCCTACATTCCCACCGAAACTCTTCCTTCGTGTTCTCATCACTTCTCAGCTCATCCAAATCATAATTATTACCTCCTGTACAATAACCATTAACGTTTCTCTTAAGTTTTATTTTAATCTTTGACACAACAAGTTAATGATCACTACCTACTGTATATCTGCCCCCCTCCTTACGCAAACATCTTGCAAATAACTCCTATGCCTTCTGCTAATTGCAATGTGGTCAATCTGGTTACAATATTTACCACATGGTGAAATCCAAGTAGTCTTATATATATATATATATAGATATATATATATAGATATATATATAGGTATATAGATAGATAGATAGATAGATAGATAGATAGATATAGATATATATATATATATATAGATAGATAGATAGATAGATAGATTGATATATATATATAGATATAGATTTATATATATAGATATATATATAGATATATATCGATAGATAGATATATATATATATATATATATATATATATATATATATATATATGGGGCATTTTCGTACGCTGAACAACGAGAGTTCACACCCAGCCACGGTAATAAACTTTGGGAGAGTTTTTCTGGCCACGTACTGCTTTGGTGGACATAAGGGGTGCTATAAAGTATGCTTGCACCCAGTCGGCTTGCGTGGGGGTGTTTACACTTGGTTCACAGACTACACACACACACATCCAAAGCCACTCCAACACTACAATTACACTTACTGTACAAGCACTTCTCACCCTACATACAATCTCTACCAGACATGGGCTGTATCGTCCCCACTTTGGTCAAGATAGGCCGGTCCTGCAGTGGACACTCAAACGGCTGATGATGATGATGATGATGATATATATATATATATAGATAGATAGATAGATAGATAGACAAACAGATTGATAGATAGATAGATATATACATACATATAGATATTCATATACATCTATCTATCTATCTATATACAGTAGATAGATAGATAGATATGTTTGTGTGTGTGTTTTTTTTATGCAAAGAAGAAGGAATCAAAGGCCAGGAGCCCGCAAAGTGTTCCTTCCAAGAAGAAAAAACAATATAACAGAGAGCCAAATTCAAGATCCGTTCATTTCGAGATGACTTCTCACACTGCATTTGAAAGAGTGGAGATCAAAGTAAGTAGGAAATACATACAAAGAGAGACAGTTCCAGATTTGACCTGTTGCATAAATGAAGGTCTAGGAGTAACGGTTAACTCTTGCTTTAGAGACTTGGACAGAAAAGGGATGAAAGTATGTTGTTAGACGGGTGCTACGCTCCCGTCGTAGAGTTGGATGAATGCAGACAGTTCAGAGGAGCAGTGACCATTGAAGTAGCAATAGAAAAGAGATAAAGATACGATGGTGCGGTGAAGAGACAGAGGGTTGAAGGGAGCCAGTAAGGGGAGGAGAGTTAATGAGACGAAAAGCCTTTGACTCCACTTTGTTGAAAACAAGCTGTATGAGTGGAACCTTCCCACACATAAGAGTTGTACTCTGCACAGAGGCGAGTAAAACCCATGTATAACATCAACGGCTGTGCAGGGGTAAAGGAGGTACAGGGTCGGCTTAGCACACCTAATCTCCTGGGAGCAGATTTTACAAGAGATGTAATATGATCTTCCCAATATAAATCCCGAGAGAATGAAACCCAAAGTAAGACTAAGGATGATGCAGGATTGAGATGGATATTATTAAACATTAGTGGGTACTCCTGTGGAAGATTCTGTTGGGTTGATAGGTGTAAGAGCTGAGTCTTTGATGCATTAAAAACAATGAGATTACTTTTATTGCAGTCAAAGATACAGGCCAAGTCAGACATTAGGGGTGTCATAGCCTAATCTCTTGTCTGTTGAAGTAACTGCTGAGATGGACGTTGCGGGAACCGAATGAAAATGTGAAGGGTGGAATCATCAGTGTATTAGTGGATAGGGTTAGATGTACTGTACAGCTTAGGTCATTGATGAATAAAAGGAAGAGGGTTGGTGATAGGACAGAGCCCTGAGGGACACCATTGTTGATAGATCCAGGAGAATAAATGGTGCCCGCTTACAAAATCAGTTATAGAACAACCAGAAAGGAAGCTATAGATGAACGCACAGATATAAGGATAGAAACCATAAGAAGGCAATTTGGAAATTAAAGATTTATGCCAGGCTGGATCTAAAGCCTTTTAGATGTCAAGTGCAATGGCAAAGCTTTCGCCAAAGTTTCGAAAGGAGGATGAGCACGAGTCTGAAAGGTAGGTGAGAAGATCGCCAGTGGAGTGTCCGTGGCAGAACCCATACTGACGATCAGAAAGAAGATTGTGATAGAAAAGATGCTTCAAAATTTTTCTGTTAAGTATAGACTCAAAAACTTTTGAGACACTGGATGTTAACCCGCCCCGTCCTGACCACTTTTCCACCACTGACATCCCCCAATCCTGACCATTTTTGGACCAAAATTTTTTTGGCTCAAACTTCCGGTTTTGGTGAGAAACAATGGCCAATCACAAAGAAAGTGTTCACCAGGGTCCATAAGTGACCTAAACAGGTATACCTTCATTACACCTGGTACCGTGTTCTGTGGAGGTGGTCTGTGGCTCTCACGTTTTCTATGGTATTATAAGTCTGGGAAACCAATAAAAGTAGGTAGATATCTATTTATTACAAACAAAAAAACATGTGGTACATGAGTAAATTGGATTTTATACAAAATTAGAGGTGAAATAAGCATTGTTCCATTGGGCGAACCGAGCGAAATCGGCCAAACTGTTCACTTCGCTAACATTGCTCATTCATCATACATATCATTTATTCAACTTACGTAATACATCTCCAATAACATTATACCATTTTCCACTTTGGAGAACTGTTTTTACGTATTCACAGGCCTTTCGATAATATTTAGCGTAATGTTGGCGCATATTTACGTAGTGAGTGAACTCGCTGTGACTGTTGTTTCAACTCGCATTGTGTTTTTTCAACCTACATAATACTTTTCCAATAACATTATACCCTTTTTCACTTTAGAGAACTGTTTTGAGATAGTTTCAGGCCTTACGATAATATTTAGCGTAATAATAGCGCATAATAACACAGAGGGTGAAGTTGCTATGACTATTGTTTCAACTTACAACCAATTTTTCTACTTATATAATACTTCTCCACTAACATTACACATGTTTACACCTTATATCATTGCTATCACATATTTGGAGACCTTACTATTCTACTGAGCGTCATATTATCGCATATTTACACAGTGAGTGTAATCACGATATCATTTGTTTCAGCTTACACTATTTTTCAACTCATAAATTACTTTCCCACTAACATTACACCCTTTTCCACTTTATATCATTGCTATCACAAATTTACAGACCCGACTGTTCTACTGAGCGTCATATTTTCGCAGATTTACACAGTGGGTGTACTCGTGATATCAATTGTTACAACTTACACCATTTTTCAACTTATACATTACTATCCTACTAACATTATACCCGTTTCCACTTTATATCATTGCTATCACATATTTACAGACCAGACTGTTATACTGAGCATCATATTTTCGCAGATTTACACAGTGGGTGTAGTTGTGATATCACTTCTTTCAACTTACACTATTTCTCAACTTACATAATATATTACCACAAACATTACCAACGTTTCAACTTTATATAAACCTTATCACATACTTACTGGCCTTACCATTATACTGAGCGTCATATCGCCATCCCACACAGTATCAGTAGTGTAGGTAGTTATGATACTCTTTGAAACAGGGCTGAAGGCACAACGCAACATTGCACTCTGCCCACTCGTACCTTGTGTCTATTCTCTGAGTGGCTGGTCTTACTGTCGAGTGCCTGCATACATGGCAGCGGCGCTGGGGTTTACGACGGTTTGGTTGGGACGGGATAGTGCTTGGGTACTGGCGTTCTGCAAAGCGTAGGGGAGTCTGGGCAGCCATGGGGGTGCGGGTGTGGTGTGTGGACCTGTCCTGTGCGTACCTGGCGATAATTTCACGAGACAGCTCCCTCACAACCCCTCAAAGGTCTCAGAGATTCCCGTTGTCATGCCGTGGAGGTAGTGTGCATTGAGGACCATGATGTCGAGCAAGTCGAAAAAGAGCTTTTTGTACCACTTCATAGTGGTCCTGGCACAGTCCACACTGGAAATCATGGAGTCTGACTGATCCACTTGCCTCATGTTGAGATTATAGTCAAGTACCAACTCAGGTTTCCAGACGTGGTGCCTCCTCTCGCTGCGGTGATCAATGGAGTCTGTGCGGTGCACCAGGGGGCTGTGTACAGTCGACAGGAGGCAAACTTCCCTGTTGTGGTTCCACAGGGTGGCAAGGATGTTATTTGCCTGGAAGAAAACCACCTCGTTCTTGTCAAGTTTCCTCCCTACCTTGACCATATGGTGACGGTTTCTCTTTACTGTACCACAGACTCCGGTGTCGTGTTGGTGGAGGAACCGAGCAAGAAGAGGGCTAGTGTACCAGTTGTCCAGGTACAACACATGACCATGATGAAGGTATTCCTCTATCATTGTCTTCACCACGGCCCCTGAGAGTCCAATACTACGATCTTCTGTTATGTCTGTCTGTGCGCCCATGTACAAGACTATGTCTTGCACATAACCAGTCTTACAATCACACATGACAAAGATTTTGAACCCGAAACGGTGTCTCTTGCTGGGTACATACTGGCGAAAGGAAATATTGCCTCTCCACAACACAAGACTCTCGTCTATGACGAGGTCTCTGTAAGGATAAAATGACAAGTGGAACATTTCCTGTAGGTGATCAAAAATAAGCCTAATTTTCCTCATTTTATCTGTGTTATTGGCATTAGCTAGGTTGTCTGCATCAAAAAAGTGGAGACGGCCGAGAATCTGCTGGAATCTATTATGACCCATTACCTTTCCAAGGAAAGGTGTGCTGGTCATTGGGTCAGTGGTCCAGTATGCAGGAATTTGATTTTTTCTGACAACACCCATCAAGAGAACCAGGGCAAAAAATAAGAACATCTCAGCAAGGGTTACAGGATAGTCATATTGTTGGGAGTGCCTGCTGGTTGTACCAAGACATTCACTTTCACGGCACTGGCTTCTTGCAAAAAGGTTCGTCTGCTCCACTATGCGGCCCACAAACGCCTCCCCAAAGAACAGGTGGAAGAAATCCACCCTAGTGGAGCCCGCATGCACAACTCGAGCCGTGCAACCTGAACCACCACTCCTCAGTGAAAGGGTGAATGATGGGAGTAAAATTACTCCCATCTTCCCAGTTCCACGACACACTACCGTCTCCAGCCTCGTCCCCATCGTCACCTTCGTCAGGGTGGGAAGGGGAGGGTGGTGGGGGAGGTTGGGAAGGTGGAGAGTGGCGCCCTTCATCACTCACACTTCTCTTCCCTCTCCCTTTTCCTTTCCCCTTTCCCTTCCCTTTCCTTCCGTTCCCCACATCCTGGGGCTGTGGGGAGGAAGTGAGGGAATATTGTGGGGCGAAAGACGTGCTAGGGAGCGGCTCCACCTCGCCTCCCCTATCCCCACGTACACCACATGCTCGTGCTGCCTTCCTCACGCCACTTTCCCTTTCACTGCTCACTCCCGCCACACCACTTTCCCTTTCACCCCGCACTCTCACCACACCACTTTCCCTTTCACCCCTCACTTCTGCCACACCACTTTCGCCTTCCCCAACCAATAAAGAAGGACCATACCTGATTTGCCTTCTCGCTGCTCCTTCTGATCCTCGAGGTGAAATTTTCTCCTTCCCCAACCACGAGGCAACATCACGTCCTACATCGCCGTCCTCGTCCTCGTCCTCATCAGAATCTCTCTCTAGGGGCTGGAGAGAGATCCGTGCATGTGTATGGGGTCCAGGCTGGCCTTCCCTCGCCTTGCGATACGGAACATACCGCTCTCTCCTCGGCGAAGGGACCACCTCATCACTGCTGGTTATTTCCTCCTCAGGCTGCACATAATCACGATCCTCCACATCGTCATCTAGTGGAGAATCACTATCTCCAGTGAAGGCATCCAGGGTGGATTGTATTTTGTCCTCAGAGAGATCTTTACGCGCCATGTCTGACCTGGGTCACAGCTAACAGGTGAGTGACCGAGACACGGGCGCGCACGGGTCACGCGGGGTCTGGGAGGCTGCCCACCTGGTGGCAGGTAGGGGAGGCTTGCCTAGGTGGGCGAATCGAAAATCTCGTGCGAATTTTGAAAATTGTGCAAATCATGGACTTTACAATTGCAGTGCGTTAAAGTACGTCAACGGGATTCGCAGTGACAAAACGTGTGGACGTTAAAGAACATTGATGGGATTCACAGTGACAAAACATGTGGACGTTAAAGAACATCGATGGGATGCCGTGGGTTAAAGCAACTGGGGGATAGTTAGAGGGTTGGAAATGGTCGCCTTTCTTTGGGACAGGCTGAATGAGAGCAAACTTCCAGGAAGAAGGGAAAGTACAAGTTAATAGACAATGGCGAAAGAGTTTACCTAGGCAGGGTGTAAACACAGAAGCACAGTTCTTGGGGACAACAGGAGGGACTCCATCAAGCCCATATGCCTTGTTAGTATTGAGACCAGTGAGGGCAGAAAGTACATCCGTTGAAGAAATTTTAATGTCAGCCATGAGGAAGTCAGAGGGGAGAAGTAATGGAGGAACAGCACCAGAATTGTCTAAAGTGGAATGGAAGGAGAAAGTAAGAGCAAAGAGATCTGCTTTATCAGTAGAAGAAATAGCTATAGAGCCATCAGAGTAGAAAATAGGAGGGAAAGATGATGAGGTAAAGCTGTTCGAAAGGTCTTTGGTAAAGCTTTTCGAAAGGTTTTTGGCAAGCTACCAGAAGAAGGGGAAAGAATTCAGGATGGAGGAGTTCAGAGAATTTAGTACGGATGAAAATATTTCTAGTAGAGCGAAGATCAGCCTTAGCACGACACTGGGCAGAAACATAAAAAAGATATGATTCAGGGGTGGGTTGGCTCCAGTAGCTTTTAAATACCCTTGTTTTGGTCAGCATTAGAACAAATGTGATTAAACCAAGGCTTTTCTGTATTAGTCAAAGTATATGAGAAAGGAATCTATATGCTTCCATGCTCGAGAGTATAACCTCTGTAATGCACAAGACACACTCAGATGGCTCTTGGTCATGGAAGCAATAATCATTCCGGGGAAAATGAAAGAAATACTGCTTGAGGGCCTCCCAATCAACAGCTCCAAAGTGCCACAACCATCGTTTCTTTCGAGGGTCCACAGGCCATACTGCAGCAATAGGACAGGTTAAGGTAATAAGGTTGTGATTGGAGAAGCCCAATGGAGAAGAAAGATTAACAGCGTAAGCAGAAGGATTAGTCGTAAGAAAGATGTCAAGTACATTGGAACTCTCTCCAAGGCTGTCAGGGATATGGGTAGCGTGCTGTACAAGCTGTACTAGGTCATTAAAGATAGAAAAGATGTAGGCTTGTTCACCAGGTGGATCAGTGAAAGGAGAGAAGAGCCAAAGGTGGTGATGAACACTGAAATCTCTCAGAATGGAGATTTCAGAGAAAGGAGAAATGCTTGGGATGTGTTCCATTGTAGAAGCAAGTCGACGAGTTTTTCATAGTGAGTAGAATTAGGGGATAAGTAAACAGCACAGATATATTTAGTCAAAGAAAGACAGCAAAGCCGAAGCCAGGAGTTGAGAATTCAGAAGAATCAGATTCAGGAACACGAGAGCATAAGAAGTCGAAGTGTACATATACACAGCAGCCACCTTTGGCTTTCAAATGAGTATAAAGTAGGATGATACAGAGAAGAGTTTGCTATCAGTTGCCTCAGACAGCTGAGTCTCCGTTAAGTAGAGAATGTGAGGTTTAGAGAAGTGGTGTTCAACAGAGGGAAAGTTAGAGGAAAGGCAGCGAATGTCGCGGAAATGAAGAAGTGAGTCAGACCGTGGTACCAAGCATCTCATCTGCACGTCATCGCGAGTGAGGTGGATGGTGGGGGCATTAATCCCCCTCCCCTCCTTGGAACTCCGAGGGTTGGTACAATGATGCCATTTTGGTTTAATTTTTGATAAGGTGTAGTGTGTCAGAGAGAAATTTAGAGGAAAGACAGCGAATGTTGCAGAAATGAAGAAGTGAGTCAGACTGTGGTTCCAGGCATCTCGTTTGGTCGTCATCGCGAGTGGGGCGGATGGTGGGGGCATTTATGCCCCGCCCCCCTCTTGGAACTCCGAGGGTGGGTACAATGATTTGATTTTTGATAAGGTGTAGTGTGTAATGTGCATGTAGTTTGGTGCTGACAGTTAGAGCGGCTTGTATTGGAAAGCATGCTGGCCTACTGTCTGTGTTACTGGAACACTGAAAAGTACAGGGAGGGGGGAAGGTCAGGAACTAGTCCTGAGGGCTGATGAAACGGGAGCTCCAGCTCTCTCTGTCATCAGCTTTCCATTCACCGTGTGAGTACTGCCCTGCTCGACTGATGCTGTATATATATATATATATATATATATATATATATATATATATATATATATATATATATATATATATATATATATATATATATATATATATATATATATATATATATATATATATATATATATATATATATATATATATATATATATATATATATTATATATATATATATATATATATATATATATATATATATATATATATATATATATATATATATATATATATATATAGTATGTGTGTGTGTGTGTGTGTGCGTGTGTGTGTGTGTGTGTTTGAAGGGTGTCATAGTATTTTGTATATAATGATGATTTGGCACGGTACAGAATGGCATATAACACACACGGTTTTTATACAGAATCATCCCGAATGGAACGACTTCAGTATTACAGACGAACAACTGTTTCGGATAGGGCACGATTTGTATGGATGCGACGATGTGGAATATCAGTACCTTCCATCGCTCAAGCCAGTGGGACGAGCATCAACACTGTTTATAGATGGCTGAGGAGGTGGGAAGAGGAACAAACCTTTTATGCAAAACCACCAAGTGGAAAGCCACGTAAAGAAGCGATACAAATTTGAACGTACGACCAAGTTCATAAGCAAGGATACACATGTGGTCATGCTGTCTGTTTTAGTGCACATTGCCATTGCAATATGGACAATTTTCATTTTCTGCCCGAGGCACTCTAAATATGTGAACCACGTAGCAAGTGATATAATTCAACATATTACCGGCATAGGACATTGTAGTAAACACGACTACATGTGTATCCATGCTTATGAACGTGAATGTGCCTGAATAACAACTAAGTTCTTCAAACGCTTTTTATTTACAATTCATGCAGCAGACATAATTTTATTTATCTTAGAGAAGTTCTTCTGAGTATAAGGGACTCATGAATGAGTTTTGTAACTCACCCACTCTGAAAAATGTAACCGAAGCTGAATAAATCGTGCGTAAATGACAAAAATAGACATTATCTGACTGAAGTTTACAATTCATAACAGTATTGCCAGCCTACCTGCAGTTCTCTTTCACCACCTCTGAAACTGGAGCGGGTGGCAGATAATGTTTTCACGTACTGTAGGTAACTTTAATAATAAACCTCAGATAAACGACTGTTCTTTTTTTCCTATTTCCCTCATCCTCATCGAAATTTCTTTCATGGCAGAAGGAAACTGACTGTAATGTAAACACTTAACATGGACCTACGGTATTTAACAGAATACTTAACAGCACGTATCTTCAAGGAAATTATGTTAACTTTGGTTCTAAAACGAATCAGTGTTTCTTTGGCCGAAACAGGCTGGATAGCATACGTATTAGCGACAGATGTACTGTAGAGTAGGGAAATTACTTGATCAAATGGCAGAAAAGTGATTTGATGCTCTTGTCACACAAAGGATATGAATAAGCGGTTCAGAGCCTGCTGCTTTGTTGAGTGGATTTTCGATTTTTTCGCTCGTGGGCATACCTAAAGAAGCACAACTATACCTATTATCTCGACCCATACAGAAAATATCATCTTTGTCCTCCCTTGCGAAACACACACACAACCACCCTGTTTACGATTATGAATAAATATTGGGAATAACACACACACACACACACACACACACACACACACACACACACACACTACCTGATATTTGGAAAAAAGCAAATATTGTCCCCTTATTCAAGAAAGGAAATAGACAAAATCCACTCAACTACCGACCAGTATCACTGACCAGTGTTGTAAGCAAGGTATTAGAAAAACTTATAAGAAAAGCTTGGGTAAATCATCTAGAAGAACACAGTATGATAACAGAAAGACAGTTTGGTTTCAGAAAAGGAAAATCATGTGTTACTAATTTGTTGAGCTACTATGACAGAGTAACAAACACAATACAGGAAAGGGAAGGATGGGTGGACAGTATCTATTTAGATTTCAAGAAAGCTTTTGACATAGTACCACACCAAAGACTTTTATGGAAACTGTACCATCAAGGAGGAATTCGAGGCAAACTGTTTTGTTGGATGCAAGACTTTCTCATAAAAAGGGAAATGAGGACAGTACTAAGAGGAAACTACTCATCATGGAAAGAAGTGACTAGTGGAGTACCACAGGGTTCAGTGCTGGCACCAATCATGTTTTTAGTGTATATAAATGATATAAACAGTAACACTGGAAATGAGAGCTATCTGAATATGTTTGCAGATGATGCAAAAATACAAAGGAGAATTACTAACACAGACTCTTGTAAAGAGCTACAAGAAGAATTAAATAAACTTCATGAATGGAGTAGTACATGGCAAATGGAATTCAATGTGGACAAGTGTCAGGTAATCAAGTTTGGTAAAAGTGGAAAAAGACCTGATTGGGATTATAAGTTAGGAAATAAAACCCTATACACATCAGAAAGAGAGAAAGACCTAGGTGTGATTATCAATAACAGACTATCTCCGGCTGACCACATCAGCGAGAAGGTGCGGAACATGTATACACTGCTTGCAAATATGAGAATAGCATTCACATACATAAATGAAGACATGCTAAGAAGGATAATAACATCATTCATTAGACCAACCCTGGAATATGCATCAGTAGTCTGGAGTCCTCATCTCAAAAAGCATATAGACAAGATTGAAAAATTTCAAAGGGCCGCTACAAGATGGATACCAAGCTTAAGGGACCTAAGCTACGAAGAAAGACTAAATAAACTGAATCTACCAACACTACAGGAGAGAAGGAAAAGAGGTGACATGATAATGCTATATAAATGCATATCAGGAAAGGAGAAAATAGACATAAATGATTACTTAACATATGGAGAAGCATCAGCAAGAGGACACTGCAAAAAACTGCATAAGAAGAGAGGTGATAAAGACGTAAGGAAATTCAGTTTCCCAAACAGAGCAATTGATCAATGGAATGCACTACCGAATGAAATAGTGTGTGCCAAAACAATTCACAAATTTAAGGATATGTACGATAAATATGGTCTAAGACACGGGACAGTACGAGCTTGACTCATTCCTGTAAAGATTCAATTAGGTAAGAACAATTAGGTAAGGTAAGAACACACACTCAAGATAAAAATAAATTTTTCTCTTGGTATCTTTACCTTTTGCTCAGATGTGTTGTACTGGTTTGAATCATTCGATGCAGTGCGACTTGTAGAAAACTGTGAAAACTTTTGGGAAGTGAATGAACATATTGGACAAGAGACTGACCTTCACTTCACGCTCTCATTCTCACACCTCATTTGTCAGTTCACCACCTGCTGCCGCGACGAGTGGATGCAGGAATTTTTCGCTAGTGACCATACCTAAACACACATAATTATACCCATTATCTCGACCCAGACAGAAAATATCTTTCTTCTCCCTTGCGAATACACATAACTACCCTGTTTACGATTATAAGTAAACACAGGCATAAACAAAAGTGAAGATAAAAAAAAAAAAAAAATTGTTTGGTATCTTTACCTCTTTGGTCAGGTTTGTTGTACTGTTTTGAATCATTTTACATATTCTTTGCCTTTTACAAGCATGACAGGAAAGTTTTCCGTGTTCACGTGATGCTTTCGTGGGTGGAAAGGTCTCCCTTCCCTTCCCAATAATCAGCTCGTGCTAGATGCGAATGGCAGGTCGTCTCACATTTCAACTCACTGTCCAGCCTGTACACTCAAGGGATGACGTTTATCTCATTTAGGTCTGAAAACAGACACTCGCCTCCCTTTTCCAACAAACTCCACCACCCAGACTACAAAAAGAAGTCGATACTACCATAAACGAAATAAACACCGAACAATGCAAAATAAATTCATGATATAATTTTTAAAACTGAAACATTGCATATTTTGTACTGAAAAACTTTAAAGTATGCATATCTGGTTATTTCACACCTCATCAGCACATTGATAGTTTTTTGGTTAAAAAAAAAGTGCGATGTTGCATCACTGCGATACCTATGTGAGACTAGTATCAGCTGCCTAAATTTACGCAAAATTTGCGTTCAATTCCACGCCACAGGATGGGTCTAGGAAGCTGAAATTTGCACTACCGGATGCATCGGAGCTTCCTTTGTAATACAGCAAGGGAAAAAATCAGTTTTCGAAACTTGAGAAAATGGCCCCGGCGTCGGCCAGGGGCGCATGTAAAATGCCGGACCTACGACCACGAAGGGGTTAATTAATATCCTTCCAAGTACTTAGAAACCTAGCTACGCTCACTTCCCTATTATACTTTTACTAGCCCACTGAATTATTCCTCAAGCTCTCAATGTACCTGCATTATTTGTATGATAATTGCCCTATTGCATTAGGAGACAGTTTTACTCCAAGAGCTCCAGCTCTCCCTATCATCAGCTTTCCATCCACCTTGGAAGCATCGCCCTGCTCGACTGGTGCTACAGTCTACTCGCATCACATACCATTTTTTTTTTTTTTTTTCAGTATTCGATTCTGTATACTGGACCTAAAATCTGGACCTCTCTATTTCATGATCTAAAAATGTTCACATATTTGTATACATTTAAAATGGAAACAAAGATACATATACTTTATAGACAGTGAGACTGTTTTGTGCATTTGCAATGATTTATCTTTTGCATTCTGTAGTTATATTTATAAATGGTGTTCGTTTTTCTAATAATTATGCATATTTCTTTCCATATTTATAGGTTAAATGAATATCTATTCCTGAAGAGATGTTATTTAGCTATATATGTACTGAGGTGAGTGCGTAAGTGTATGTAAATATTTTCATTATCTCTGTATGTCCAAGTAATGCGCGTGTTTTTGTGTGAATACGAATAATATATTTGTCTGCTAAGGAGATAATTATGGTTCAGCAGACTAGGCCACGCTAAATAAGGCTATGTATTTAATAACATGTCTAGCCTATGAAATGAACGGATCTACTCTCTCTAGTATTGTTTTTGTTTTTTCTTGGAAGGAACGGTTTGCGGGCTCCTGGCCTTTGATTCCTTCTTTCTTGCATTAAAAAAAATATCTATAACATAATGCCAATAAACTTCATAAACTAAATTTAAACAAAGCTACTACCACTACTTCTAAAACCACCACCACCACCACCTCTGCTGCTGCTACTACTACTACCACTACTACTACTACTATTCAGTCTGTGAGATGCAGTATATCCTAGAACCATTTGTTGGATAATGTTTCGACCTGAGAACTAAATTTCTTATTAATGAAAAATTCACGTAGGAACAAATAAACAAACAAATGCTACAGCATAATTGAAGATTAATCTAGAAAACAAATAAATCAGGAAGCAGTGCAAAGGCACAGCAAACCCATCACCAGCAGTCATTTTAGTGCTGATGCATAAACACAGCATGATATCTAATCAAAGATGTCACAACAGATTTGGAGTAAATCGGCTTAAAATTGATTTTATGCTCATTTGGAATTTTAGGCCCAACCCATCTTACACTGGTCTCCTTACCGCCAACTGGGGGAGGGGGAAGGGGAACCCAACCACTGTGACGAGGTATGTTATAGGATGCAGATTTGAAAGATGCAGATCTGGGTTTTGGTTTCATGTCCATGTAACGAATTTGGAAGGAGTTATGGCGAAAAAACTATTTTTTACTTGTATTTTTTGTTTGTTTACATTCTTAGGGCCTATTGCCTGGGCCTTGGCCCAATTTGGCCCGAAATTTAATCAGGTGTTCAGGAGATTATAGCACATCATCCGTGTAATTTTAGTCAAAATCGCACCATTCTTTTTCGCGTAAAGTTGTTGACAGACAGACAGACAGACAAACCGAGTGAAGAGTCCCAAGCCCCTCAGGGGGGGACGGATAATTAATGTTGGATTAACGATATAGGTCTTTTATAGTGTAAATAGGCTGTAACATGAAAGAAATCGCATTTCTCACAATGATCCAATCTTAAAATTTGTCAGAGTTACATTCTTCCTCTAAGCCTTTACAGCACTCTCCATACGAACCTGCCAACTCCACATGGGCTCACAGGAATGAAGGCCTACACAGTTCAAAATGTTTAAAGTTTCACTCAACCCTTCTACCTTTATATAATTTTTATGTATTGTGTGTGTGTGTGTGTGTGTGTGTGTGTGTGTGTGAAAAAAATTCATCCTCATTATTTTTTAAAGTTAACAAACAATTCTATCCCCTTGGTGCAGAAAGAAGAGTAGAGATGGTAGTGCTGTCCGAGAAGTGTGTTAGTGTGCTGGTGCTTGTTTTTGGTGCAGCTACACTCCACACTGACATTACCTCAGCACTCGCCCACTCGACAGCAGTTGTGCCACCAGAGACTGAACGTGACACTCCCGGTCACACTATCGACCAGCATGGCACGCAGCCTTCAGCCACGAGAACGAAGGATGTTGTCAACAGTTTTGCAAGTCCTGCACTCACCATTAATAATTCAGCAGTTTCGTCACTCTCATCATCTTCATCTAAGTACTGTGTAACTTGATTTTTGAAAAACACTTTGTGTAGGTATGTAATCTAAACTTGGCTCCACATTAGGGTATCACACTTAGGTAGGGGGATGTGTATGGAGGCTGGGGTGGGAGGTTGAGGGCAAGAAGGAGAACTGGTGATGGAGCATCGTTTCCCATGCTGACTGTGGAGAGGTAGGAAGGGGTAGGTGTGTTTGTATGTTTTACCTGGATTCACTTTTAATGGGTGGACAGTGGCTTTGTTCGGAAACGATAAATCCACCATTATGTAATGACATCAGTAAGAATAGACAACTGAATGTTTCGTGTCGAGTCAGTGAAGTTAACTGAATGAAAGTAAAAGGAATAAAAATATTAGCGTTAAATCAGTAAGACTATGTGGCAATGATATCAATTGAAAGTCCACTAGCTCTGAAGAGAATGCCATTTAGACAGGAACCAGAATATAGTATTTATATAGTATTTACATATATTCCTCTATATGACAGCCTAACATGTATGCAGTACCGGTATATAGTAATATTTCTGCTTGAGCTACTCTGATAGATAGAACTGTGCTATATTTACTGCATCCTGTCTTCTGAACTCCAATTGTCGCGTTAATACTGGGCCGAAACTTGCACTTCGGAGTGTGTGCGGGAGGGAAGGGTGCGAGGTTACTGTGTCATAAAAAGACTTTGTAGTTACTTGTAGCTGAAGTTATCTATTAGACTTGTGGACGAGCGGTTGTTATACTTGAGTTGTTTGTAAGTTGATAATCTTGGTTCCCATTTGTCATGCAATGACAGGAGAGATAAAGAAGAGTATGGGACTATTTTTATTTGTCTTGGAAATATTAACAAGTCTCTCACACACGAGTGAGTATAAGTAGAGTCCCTGTCTCCCTGTCTCGCTCTCTCTCTCTCTCTCTCTCTCTCTCTCTCTTCCAAGTTGCTAAGCCTTTCTCCCCACTACCTGCCGATTCTATGGCCTCTCTCCTTCTGAGCTCTCTTTCCTAAATTCTGGTGAAACAGGGGTCGTTTCACGTGTGCTCACTGTGGTTGGAAAGTTCTAGAAGCCTGTGTGTATGTGTGTGTATGGTCACTAGGCTTTGTTCACCTGCTGTTTTGCTGACAAATTAACTGCATCATCTCCTGACATTGCTACTTCCTAATCTGTCGTCAGCTTTTCCTCAGTGTAACTTGCAAGATCATTTCCCATTCCCAGGCTCGCATAGAGCTGTCTATCTGTCTATTTATCTATCTGTCTATTATGATTTGTAAATATAATATGGACTCATAACATTGCTCGGCCCATGCAGCTGAAAGTCCTCCTACAGCAATTATCATTGACATATGCTAATCTATTAGTACATAATATTGATTATAATATTGTATACATATAATATTCATAGTAAATAGTAGTTATCCAGTAATATTACATTTTAAACAAGTTGTATACATATTTGAATAAATGCATTAAAAGTAAACTATTTAACTGTAATACAGTATGTACTTGGGTTATTGTAGTGAAATGCATACATGCAAGAAAAAAAAAAAAGTTTAAAATTAAGATTATGGTAAGAGTTATTGATATTTCATTTAAAGATAATGGTACTGGTATGCCATACATGGGTCATTCTTCTTTGTATTTTTTTCTTATATATATATATATATATATATATATATATATATATATATATATATATATATATATATATATATATATATATATATATATATATATATATATATATATATTTAATACTATATACAAAATATGTACACTTCATTCAGGGGGGTTAACTTGGATGTTAACTCTCCCCCCACTAAATACTGACTCCAAATTAGCAATTCTTGCATGCATTCTGTGCATTGCGAACAGCAGTACTGCAAATACAATGCAGAAGATTATAAAGACAGTAGGTGCTGGTCTATACACATAATATGGGTTGAACATACTCAAACTCAAATCTTCCCAGGGCTTCATTGTTTCATTGATCAGTTGCATAGTTTCAAACTTAGGTGAAGTCAACTTAATACTTGTGCTCATGTTTAAGTCCATATCAGGCAGTGGGTGGAAATGTTTGTGTGTATGATTGGGAGTGGCGTAGTGATTGATGGTGGATAAAGTAGACATGGCTGGTGTAAATACCTTTTTCAGATTTTTCACAATTGTCTTCATTGCTGAGTTCTGTCCTGTGATGAATTTATCTTGGTATGTTAGTATCTGAGCTATCTTATTAAATTTGTTGTTTATTTCTTTAAGCTCATCCTCTGTAGCCAATCCAAAGATGTTCCCAAGAACTGCGCCACCCAGGTCGAACAAACCGCGCTTTTGGCGAGTACGTGTGATGTTGTTCCTGTCGCTCAGTACCTCTGTTCCATAAGATGGGAGATCTTGGATCATGATGAGCATAGTTGACTTTGCCTGTTCTAGTTTCCATTTCGCTAACTTTACCATTTCATTCACTTCCTTTGTGTTATGTGCTTGTGAAACATAATTTCCTATCATGAAGTCCAGAGTTCGCATCGGCGTCGCAAGGCTGTCTAGATAAGTAGGTAATTCATACAAGTAATCTAGACTTATTTCAGTACTCATGACGTCCTTAACGATTGTAGTCGTGGTCGTTGGAGCTATGAGGCATCCTTGTCATACTATGTGTTGGGGGTCTAAGTGCGCATATCCTCTTGCTATGTAGAGGAGAATCCATAGCATAAGTCCCTTCATCGTAACCTACCGAAAAAAAAAATTATTAATTTCCTAATATGGTCACGCTGTTGTCGATGATAGTGATGATGTGCGTTACGGTTGATTGTTATTTCATTTATAGAAGGAGTTTAAATTGATATTTAATTCTCGTAAATGATGTACTGTAGATTTGATTGGAACATTTGCACCTATGTTCGATTGTTTGGTATATGACCTTAATTTCTTTTTGTAATCATTGTTGTTTTCTTGCTTGGTTTCTTGAGGTACGTTCGCCTGTTCGGTTGTATCCGAGGCTGAATAATTATTGGATAATTCCCTTGAAACTCGTTTTAAATGGTCAATAGGAACTTGTTTCTCTTCGCCACTTGACAGTTACTTAATTAAAACTTTGCTTTTATGTTAATTACTCTGTATGGGCCCTCAAATTTTGGGGATAATTTATTGTCTCTCGTATGAATGATACCGTAAACAATGTCTCCTAAGCTGATAGGTGAATCTCTTGCCTTCTTGTTAAATGTCTCCGTCATTTCTTCCTTGGAATCGTTAATTGTTTTTTGACTCTTTTGTGTATGTCCTGGAATTCACGTAAACGGAGTTTAGAGTAATCATCGTAATTGTATATGGGCATACTGTCACCTTCTAGGAGCTCATATGGTAGCTTTTTATCTGTTCCATATATAATGAAATGTGGTGTGTCACCTATGGATTTATTTATAGGTCCATTAATTGAGGCTTCTACTCTGGGAATCCAATCATCCCAGCTTGCATAATTTTCAGAGAATGTGTCGTAGCACATCTAATACTTTTTTATTTTGTCTCTCTACCAATCCATTCGATGCTGGGTGATAGGCTAAAACGTTAACCTTTTTGATGTTGTATTGTTTACATATTTCTTGTAAGATCTCAGAATTAAATTCTCCTCCATTATCACTTATTAGTACCTTTGGGGTAGTAAAGCGACATATTACATTATCTGTTATTGCCTTTGCTACTGTCTCTGCTGTCTTATTTTAATTGGAGCAAAAATGACATAACGGGAAAAATGATCCGTTGCTACGAATAAATATAGGTTATTATTGTATGATAATGGCATCTTGAGTAACCAGCGGCATATGACCCTGGCAGTTGCGCCGCCAGATTTTAATTATTTGCAGTTTTTTGCATCTTGAGTAAATCAACAGCGACAACGTCCCATGTTTGATGTGGTACAGGGTAATTACCCATCGGTGCAGGTGTGATTGGGTATCCTTTGTGTTTCGCACACGATTCGCATGTCTATATGATTGTTTATATCTTTTCGTAATGAAGACCAGTAATATAACAGCTGGGCTTGGTTGAATGTCTTATCCTTTCCAGGATGTCCTGCATGTGGGCTGTCGTGTATCGTTCGTAATACTTGGGGTATCATGTCATTAGGTACTACCAACTGATTAATATTTCTTTGGCGTTTTGGTTGTTTAGAGTTAATCTTGTATAATGTATTATTGACCATTGTGAATTGTTCGAGTGGGACATGCAGTTTGGGTAATTGTATGTCATCTCCACTTTCTAACTTGTATATAACTTTAGACCATATTGGGTCAAGTCTTTGTGCCTTTGCGATATCCTCGTGGTTTGGGATATTTCCTTTGAGATCTAACGCCGCGACCTGAATTGTGTTCGGGTTCCTAGATAATGCGTCAGCTACTATGTTCAGTTTACCTTGTATATAATGAATTTGTACATTGTAGTTTTCAACTGTACATTTCCATCTTGCTCTCCTCCCAGAAAGGAGTTTTTCTTTAAACATACCCACCAGTTGTGTATGGTCGGTGAATAAGTGGATTTCGTAACTATATACCAAATCTCGAAACTTTTGTAATGCAAAAACCACTGCAAGTGCCTCTAAGTCTGTAGTGCAATAATTTTTCTCTGCACCTCTTGTTTGTCTGCTGGCAAATGCAATTGGTTGATTTTTTCCTCTTTTATCTTCCTGCATCAGTACAGCCCCTAATCCTTTAACTGATGCGTCTGTACAAATAAGAAATGATTTTGTGTAATCTGGATATGCTAAACAAGGTGCATTTGTTAGTTTAATTTGTAGATTGTTAAATGCCCTTTTTTGTTCTTCTTCCCATTGGAATACAGCATCTTTTTTGAGTAGTTGGAATAGAGGAAAGGCTATATGAGAGAACTGTGGTACGAATGACCTATAGTACCCAGCCAGACCTAAAATTGTCTAACTTCGTCAGTCGTAGTGGGTTCAGGAAAATCTCTCACTGCCTGTATTTTGTCATCAGTGGTGTGAATACCATCAGAACTTAATTTGTGGCCTAAGAAATTTATTTCCTTAAAGCAAAATTTGCATTTAGAAAGTTTAATTTTTAAACCAGCATCACTAAGCTTTTGTAAGAGTAAGTCTAATTTCCTGAGATGATCCTTAATATTCTTCGTTGCGATTATAATATCATCAAGATAAACAAATATTCCTTGTCCTAAAATTCCGGACAATACGTAATTCATAAGACACTGGAATGTGCCTGGGGCTGTCCTCAGTCCCATTGGCATTCTTGTATATTGATAATGGCCTCTGTTTGTTGAAAAGGCAGTGTATTTACGTGACTCCTTCGATACCGGAATCTGATAATAGCCGTTTAGGAGATCGATGGTCGAGAATATATTATTCTCAGGACCAATATTCTGTAGAACGTCGCTTAGCATTGGCATGGGAAATCTGTCTGGGATTGTGTGATTATTTAGTTTACGGTAATCTACTACCGAACGCATTTCTCCATTTCGTTTGGGCACGAAGAATAATGGGGTATTCCACGGGGAGACTGAAGGCTCAATAATTCCAAGTTTTAACATTTCATCGACATACTGATTTGCAAGTGTACGTTGGGAGTGTGGTATGCGGTAAGCTGGTACGAAAATCGGTGGTGTTTCTGGTTGCACATTAATCATGTGATTAATCAAGTTAGTACACTCTAATTGTTCTCCGGGCAATGCTACGGTGTCCCTGTGTGTTTCCAGCAGGGTTAACAAATCATTTTCTTCATCAAATTCACCTGAGTGAATTAAATTCTCTTTTATTCTTTCTCTATCCGTAGATTTTATCTCACTTGTCACTCCAGCTATAACTATTTCCTTCACAGGGGCAGGACATTTTTCAATATTAACTATGCAAGTCCCCTTTTTCAACTGAACTTCCCCATTCATGTGATTAATTATGAATATCTGAGTTTGCCCTTCTCGTTCGTATGACAATGCGTTTTATACTGACAATCCCTTTACTTTACATAATTCTTCTAAGACAAGAACAGTACTATTCCGTAATTTGCTCTTTATGGTAACTTTCATGTAGGAATTAGGTGGTATAACTAAATCATTAGTGAGATGGGCTGGAAAAATTGATAAATCAGTACTGTTATCTTGGTCACTAACTCTGGAGGATGGGGTTGGTGGTGGGACTGGATCTATACACTCATCTGTTTGTGTATGTTTGTTTAAGCCTTTAATATTACCAATTCTTTTTGGCTCTCTTTTACCAATCGGTGAGGGCTCTGAAGGTATTTCCTCTATGAATTCATTATCAAAGTCTATTCCATTCATTTGTGGGAGTATGGTTATGTTCTCAGTTCTCATGGATCTTAAGCCCAGTAACATATGAGCTTTAATTGCTAAGTTTTCAACGATATAGAAAAATGCAGAGAATGGTCTTGTAGTCTCTGTGAAACTGATATTTAATCTTATCATACCTTTCACTGTAATTTGTTGTCCATCGACCGTGTATAAATTTAAATCAGCTTCATCCAGATAAGTTACTTTCTTTTTATTTTTAAGAATTCTATTTAGTTCTTCATGTGTTATTAAGTTCACTGGAGAGCCTGTATCTAAAAATAAGGAAACGTTTTGATCCTCACATACGGCTGGTATCAAGATACACTCATTTCCCAACATGCCTCCTATGTGAATTTTAGACTTGTTTTTCTTTACGTTTGTTCGTTTTTTGTCATGACTTGGTCTTCCCCAGATTTGAACTTAGACACAATTTTTTCTACTGTTTTGCAGTCACTGGTCCAGTGCCCTTGGTATCTATGATGCCTACAGTAAGGACCAAATCCTTGTGTCTTTTGTCTATCCTCTTTTGCTTTGATAAAGCATTCATACCTTGTGTGTCCTGGTTTTGCGCAATAATGACATAGAATGGACCTATCCCTTGACTGTGACCTACGATGTGATTTCCCATAAGTAGTGTTGTTTATGGCGCGAGACCTGCTCGGGCTGTGCGAAAACTTATGAAACTGCCTGTAGCACAGCGTCTGTGATCGAGGCCTTGTCATGTTTGGTTGTTTGGTCTGCCTGCTTTCGGGTCGCGATCGATTTTGTTCTCTGTTTGGGGTCGGTGTAGATGTTTTCACAGCTGATACTGTCTCAGGTACCCTCATTCTACCAGAATGTGCATGTGTGTCGACCATACCTGCTTTACTGCACTGCATCTCTACCTCGTTCATTAAGTCTAGTAAGCACATGCCTGGGGTGTACGCGATCGTCTTGGGGATCTTAAGGGTCCTATCAGGTAATTTACACAAGGCAGCTACATAACCAATGATCTCCACGACGAGGTCTGGGGACATCTTTCCATCATCTGTTATCCAATTTGAGTTTTCCAAAGTAACTAACAATGTTCTTTTGATTGTGGAGACATCAGCAGTTATTTCACTGAGCACATGGTTTGTAGTGTGCTCCCTTACAGGATCTACAATTTTGTGTAATTCTGGAATTATACCTGGCAAGAAGTTCATACCTCCAGAAAATTTCTTCAAAAATTCAGTTTTAAATTCATCATATGTCCTAGCCTTATGGAGCTTATCTGAGCGCAATAAATTGCTTGCTGGAGATTTTTCCTGGCTTATGCAAGATGAAAAAATAGCAATTTTCTCTTGTTCATCTAGTATGTGGTGCTTGATGAACATTTGTTCGCACTGACTGACTAATGAAATGACATCAATGCGATCTTTGTCTGTGCCAGAGAATTTTGGGGCAGTTTTATCCTCGTGATACACAAACACTTGAGGTGTGGTTGTTAGATCAGCGGTATTTGTTTCTTGATTCATTTTCACTGTTTACTCTGTTAATTCAACTTGGACTTGTTTATCGTTGTGTGAGGGAATGGTGGAATATTTACGACCGGACCGGTGAACCCTGTTAAGTATATTGGCATACGTGTGCAAGTCAGCGACAAAGTCCTCACTTGCTACGTCAGAGGAGGTTTCCCACTCATCATCTGAAACTCCCGTATTTGTTTCTTGGTCTTTAGTTTGTGGTGAGGTTTGTACAAGGGGTGGGTTGCCTTGGTGCTCTCTTAATTGTGAGTCTGTTGTTGTGGCTAATTGTGTGTCATCTGGTATTAACGTTGGTGGTGGCGAAAATATTCCTGTCATTAAGATATGGTGTTATGAAATACGCCTTTTGTTTATTTATGTTCTAACAAAATAGATGAGTAAATAAGTTGAAATAAATGATAGACAGTGAGTGTATAAGTGTATATATGGAAATAAGTAAAAAAGTTGCATATAGCTAATTTTAGCACTGAGAAGAAATGAGTAAGTATAATTTTACCCACTTGATACAGATCGTAGAGGTGTGTCGATACAAAAGTCGATCTCGGAAGAAAAATGCAGGGTTGATTGAAGATCTCTTGATAATTCTAGTGCTGTGTTGATGGACGATATTACTCAGGAAATTCCATGGCCTCGTGCTTGTGGTCGTTAACAGCTGTCACAGGCAAACCTCAGCATAGAACGTCGAATTTCCAACTCAATACTGTGGAAATAAATGAGTATGAATAGGAGTTATGTGAATAATGAGTAATGAGTAGTGGGTGAGAAGTGCCTGGTGTCAGTCACACGTTGCTTGGCGTGGCAAGCTCGCGTTGTGATGTCATCTCAGCACATGGTGACGTCGGCTTCCCACACTGGTAGCTGTGGTGAGTAAATGGGTAGCGATGAGTAACTTGAATGAAGATGAGTGAGTAAGATGAGTTGTGAATATGGACTTGGTATTTGCTTCGTCGTCTTGACCTCTTCACTCCTGCGTCAGCGGTGGAGGTTGGGGGACGGTAGCAGAGAGAGGAGGGTGAGGTCTGGTAGTTGTGAATTGTGAGTCGTGTCTCACTTTCCGTTTGTATGTTTTGTTTTTCTTCCTCGAGGTATTCGTGGTCCTTTTTTCTTGTGATTTACTCGTTGTAGGATGAAGACTGCCGCTACTTGTAGGTGCGTGTAGATTATACAGACGACTCGTAGAGTTTTTACTTGTAGTTGATTGTAGATGGTTGTAGTTCGTTGGTTCGTCGTAGAAATTTCAAGATTGTTTGTATCAGTACTTTGTTAAACTACTTGCAAGGCGTCGTGTGATCACTTCTAAATCAGCGTGATGATCGTGGAAACGGAGGGGGCTGGTTGGAGAGAATAGTGTCAGGACCTGGTTGTGAGTTGTTGGATGTGAGAGGTATTTTTTTGTTTTCAATCTTGATATTTTGTTGGAATTCACTGTTGATTCGTAGACAGGTTCGTATACGTTCACTGCTACCAAATGTCATAAAAAGACTTTGTAGTTACTTGTAGCTGAAGTTATCTATTAGACTTGTGGGCGAGCGGTTGTTATACTTGAGTTGTTTGTAAGTTGATAATCTTGGTTCCCATTTGTCATGCAATGACAGGAGAGATAAAGAAGAGTATGGGACTATTTTTATTTGTCTTGGAAATATTAACAAGTCTCTCACACACGAGTGAGTATAAGTAGAGTCCCTGTCTCCCTGTCTCGCTCTCTCTCTCTCTCTCTCTCTCTTCCAAGTTGCTAAGCCTTTCTCCCCACTACCTGCCGATTCTATGGCCTCTCTCCTTCTGAGCTCTCTTTCCTAAATTCTGGTGAAACAGGGGTCGTGTCACGTGTGTTCACTGTGGTTGGAAAGTTCTAGAAGCCTGTGTGTGAGTATGTGTGTATGTGTGTGTATGGTCACTAGGCTTTGTTCACCTGCTGTTTTGCTGACAAATTAACTGCATCATCTCCTGACATTGCTACTTCCTAAACTGTCATCAGCTTTTCCTCAGTGTAACTTGCAAGATCATTTCCCATTCCCAGGCTCGCATAGAGCTGTCTTTCTGTCTATTTATCTATCTATCTATTATGATTTGTAAATATAATATGGACTCATAACAACTGCAAGATAGAGTTACCACTTAATTCATTTATACAAATCAAAATGCACTTTTATATTACCTGTTTTACAAGCAGATGTACATCAGTATAGGCAAGTATATAATCCTAGTCAATGAAACATGAAATCACTGTCCAAAACGACTTATAAGTAATCATTGATTTCCCGAAAATCAAGGAGCTGTAGAGCCCCACCCCCCACCCCTCACATCAATTTCGTGCCCGAAACAAATGCATGATGTTAAGTTTATATGACGATACACCATTACCAACCCTCCATGTTTGAATAATGATCAAGCTGGTTCCTGAAATGGCTGTCCTCACGAACTTGTTATTTCGATCATAGCCTGTTTCTCAGTTCTACTTTTCCATGTGATTTGCGAAGAAATACCACAACATTAAGCACATTTCCTAGAGACAGGGATAATCACATCCTGGTATACTTCCCTTGTATTTTATTGTTACATCATGGCGGTTAATACTTGTAATACTGTACTGAATGCAGTACTTTGCTTTACCGTTACATTTTAACGTCATTTGAGAGCATGAAGACAACTTATTAATCGTGCATTTGTATATCGTGTTTCTGGATATACCATTTTACATAAAATACATGATACTTGTAGCAAATTGAGAATAATCAAATGTAACAAGCACTTCACCTGAATTCATTATTTCTGAACACATTTAGTCCATACTTGCAAGTGGGTATGAATAGCTTGTCCAGCCGCTTTCACTTGCAAGGATGGCCTGGAGCTGCTCTTGCATGCTGCTACATATTTGAGTATATGGCTGTTACCGGAACAACTTCCAGTGGATGCTGGTGTGTTCCTTAAATTGCGACTACGTTCTTACCCGAGCAAGCTCCCAGGTGTTTATTCCCGTAGAGCAGTGATTCCCACAATTTGTTCCGCAGCACACTACCGTGTCGCCGTAATATCCATAGTGTGGCACAAAAATTGCTGAAGATGTGAGTCTGGACAATTGCCAATTTTCCTTATATCTGGAGATATTCTATGGGGTTCATGAATAAGTCTTTGTTTGGTCAGTCATCAGCTCAAGATTCCCCTGCTTTGCAAACTACGTCCGAATTCCTCTGTCTTGATGAATAAAGCATCGATCATGAACATACGAAATGGAAATTGCCACTCGCTTAGACTACGGGAGAAAAACTCGTCCAGATTCTGTAGCTGTCACTCTGGTTAATGTAGCCCACCTTTGCAGCGTGATGTAATACTAGATGTTGTATATCATCCATTTACTATTGGCTTCTTACAAGATGTTGACCACGTGATGTAAGGGATGTTAAATAATTACTTAGTGTTTATTGTTACAGATATCAGGGATTTACTGACACCATGCCAATCATTGTCATTTTCATGAATCAAGTGTAAAACAACGCTTCCAACAAGTGCTGTCAGCACACATACCTGGTAATACTATGTGTCCAACAATGAATCCTGCCATGAGACATAGAGCAATATTTCTTTCTCGTCTATAAAGATAATCAAGGCAGACCAAGAAGGCTTGCTCGGCATCAAAAGGTTGCTGTGCATACTTTAACACTTTAGCCTCCTTATCCGATGGTCTTTTGTAAGCAGTTCTTTCCTAGTTGGGGCGTAGGGATGGATACAGTCCTTGCAGATGCCACGCTTCACAGAGGTGGATGACACTTCCAGTTGAAGGGTTTCGTTGAATGCAACTGCATTCATAAATGGGTTGACAGTGGCAATGGAAGTTGTCTACTGTCTTGGTCTAAAGTGGTTTGCTTTGGTGGTCGTTCCATCAGCAGACCACCCAGGTTCCCATTCTCTTCCCATATGCTCTGGGCTATTTTTACTGTGCCTAACAGTCCTTGTAGATCAAGCCGTACAGTACTATGAATATATATAAGAATGTGAAAAATATTATTTCAAAGTGAGATGAATTAAATATAGATGGAATTGCCATAAACTCCGACACAATTGTGATTACAGATTAAACAGCCGAGACAATTGCCTTATGGGAGAAGTATCTATAAAACCTGAAATATCTGAAAAGTCAGCACCGCACAAAAACAGGCAGGGGGGTCTTCATGTATACTGAAAATCACAAATTTAACACAGATCAGCAATAGGATGTTGAAATATACGATTCCTTGTATATCGAAAATTTCACAGAGTAATAAACCCATCCTTTTCGGTGTTGTATAAAGTTTGAACAGGTTAGATGAGGAAAACGATAATTGCTGTAGGACGAAATGAAGTCGGTCTTAAAAAAAAAAATGGACAGCGTTATTTTAGGGGACAGGAGACCTTGATAATCCGAATATTGATTGAAAAAAATCTTGTGCAGACAAAGAAGAGAACAAGTTGTTAGAACTGATAAACGATGCATTTTTACGTCAGGTAGTAAACACACCGACGTGTGGTGGTACCTTGCTCGACCTTACCCTAACAAGGTGAAAATTTAGCAGCAACGACCACAATATCATTAGACCTGAAAGTAATATAAACTGTAGGACCAGTATAAAGAGGCTCTTAGTTCTGTCTACCTATTGCTAGACGCCCTAATCCCGCAAGGGGTGACCGAAAACAAATTACCTCCACGTCGCCTTCTTCCCTGCCATTTCGATGCCCTCCCCGCAACGTACACCCACTCTCGCATATACCTCTCCACTTCATCCCTCCACCTCATACTTGGTCTCTTTCTTCTTCTTCCCACCTCCACCTCACATACACTCTCCTAGTTAGCCTCTCACTCTCCATACTCTCTGCATTGCCTAACAACATCAAAGTATTTTTCCAAACGCTTTCAATCTCATCCACATCCACACCACAACGCTCCTTCTCTTCCTTATTTGTCAGTCTTTCGCTCTCTTCATGTATTTTCACATGCTTCTCTCAGATAGCTTATTTCCACTGCTAGCACTCTTGACTTGTGTCCTTTCAACAAGGACAAAGCTTTGCTTCTTTATGTTAAAGTGGGAATCACAGTACTGTCATGCAGCGACTTTTTTACTTCCATGCTCACTTCCCTATTTTTTATAACTACTTTCAATTAACCAGCAACTAGCGACCCTTCCCTGCTGAATTTTTTCAAGAACATCATCCTCTAAACTTCCATCCTTACTCACCACATTACCCGAGTAATTAATTGCACTCACACTTTCCATTTCCTCACCATCCTGAATCACTGTGCATTCAGTGACTTCATTTCTCTCGAAGACCACAACTTTACTCATTCCTACATTCACCTGTAGATAGCGTTTCTTACATACTCTTCCAAATTCATACACCAAGACTTGAAATCCCCCTCTGTGGTCACGTAACAGTACACTATTATCTGCAAACAACAGAACAGGAGGTATCCAAACGCTGCCCTCTTTCATTAGGGCCGCCCCAACATTCACTACCCTACCCTGTATCTCATTTATAACTCCATCTATATACAAACTGAAAAGCCTTGGGGAATCAGTCCAATATTCAGAGAGAAAAATCAACTCATTTTGCAGTTCACACGCACTGTAGCTTTAGTGACCTCATACATAATCTTCACAGTATTCAACATTTCCCATTTCCTCCATATAGTTTTAATGTTTTCCACATTCCTTGCCTATCTCTGTAATAAGCTTTCTTCAAATCCATGACTGCTGCATCTCTAGATACTTTTCAACTAAACACCTTAGAATGAATATCTGATCTACACAACCTCTTCCCTTCCTGAAACCCCCTGTTCCTCTCCAACTGCTTCTTTTATTTTCCTAACTCTGTCAATAATTATCCTATCATATACTTTTCCCATTACACTAAGGGGACAAATACACCTATGATTACCACATTCTTCTTTTTCCCGTTTTTTTTTGTACAGGGGAACAATTATACCAGACTTCCAATCTTCCGAGACCCTACCTTTCTCCCAGGACAACCCGCACATCTTCCATGTCCATTCTGCTACTATCTCTACTCCGTGCCTAAGCATTTCACTACAAATTTCATTCATTCCTGGGTCTTTCTCCGTTTTGACGTTGTTCATTGCTTTCATTATTTCCATCCTGCTGACCTCTTCCTCCCTTGCCATCTCCCTTTTTCTCCCATTCATTCCCTAGCCACTTATACTCGCGTTACTTTCATTCTCTATGTTTAACAATTCATTAAATTGTTCTCTCCATCTGCTCACTTATTCTCCCATCTCCATCAGCAACCTGACGTTTTTAAATTTCACTCCCCCTCCACCTTCTTTTTCCGCTTGTCTAACTCTTAATTTCCTTCCAGAATATTATCTTACATCCCCCCCACTTTACACTCAAATTCCTTGCAAACTCCTCATTCACTCTCTTCTTGCTCCCTCTTGCTTCTCTTTTCACCTCTCTCTTCACCACATGTACTGTAAGTCTCTCTTCCGTCCCTCAATTTCTTCCATGCCTCTGATTCCCAATGTATGCTTTCTTCTTTTGCGCCACAGGTTGTCCCATCTCTTCATTCCATCATGCTTTACCTTGCACCCCCTTTCGTCTTCTCTACACACCACACACCACCTCATATACAGCACAGATTCAGTCTGTAAATATACCTTGCATACACCTTCCACCTCCCCCATTTGAACCAAATCATTTTAAAATCATTTTTACCCATTTGCTCATCGATTTCTCTCATATATTCCGCCTTTTATTTCATCCCCCTGCAACCTTTCTACCCTCTTTGTATGGACTGCTTTCTCTTACCTTTCTCATCATCCATCGCATTTGTACCTTGACTCTCACCACCATTAAGTGGTAGTCAGAATGTCCACCTCCCCATCCTGTGTATGCTCTTGCATCCAGCACATACCTTCTCATTCTCTCATCTACACAAACACACACATAATCAATCATTGCCTTTTGTTCCTTCAGCTCACCACCCACCCTTTGTGCCTAAAGAGGGTATTTGCTATCACCAGTCCCCTTTCTGCACAAATGGCGACTAGAGCACCACCATTCTCATCCACTCTTGCACGAAACCCCCACTCATCAACTGCTCCAACCACCTTCACATTCCCTATTTTTTCATTGATATCTTCAGTCAAAAACACTTTCGCACTCCTTCCAAACTTTTCCATGCATCCTCCCACATTTGCTCAGAGCTCTTCTTTCACCCTGCTTGCACGGTCTTCTATCGGCGCATATACACACCCAATCGCCCGCCATGCTTGTACTCATACTTTCGAACTTACCCATAATATTACAATGCTTGAACCAACTGATTCATACGCTCTTATATTCTCCTTCCATCTCTTGCCTACAACAATACGTACACCCTCCTTTGCTCTTTCATTCTCACCTACTCTCACACATATACCCCAATCCATACTCCCACCCTCTCACACTCTAACCTTTGTTTCTAATTTCATAAAAGATTACTTCAGTAATCTGAGAAAGGATATTGCCACCACCAGCTATATTAAGTTACTGTAGGTGGATGACGTGAAAGAAATGTGGAAAGTATTTAGTTATCAACTATTGTCTACCGAAAGAAAAAATATTCCTATAATTATCCGAATATATAATCGCACTAGTGAACCAGCCTGGATGAAGTTATGATCTGAGCTTCAAAAAATAAATTCATTGCCTGTGAAAGCCGACGCAGAAATCAGTCTGTACTCCTTAAGCAAGGAATTACCACCCATGACTATTGTATCGTAGCATATAAAACTAAAATGGTTCACACATGCAAGTCGAATGCAAGTAATATATGAACAATCAGACTCCTCACGCCACTGTTTTCCACCAGTGCATCTTTCCTCTCTCTCCTCTGCCGGACAAATGAGGGGTCAGTTTCAGTGGTTCAAAGGATTCAAAGCAAGAAGGTGAACTCTGTGGGGAAGGGCTCAAACGTCTGGTAGTACATCCTACATAGTGGTAACTTCTTTCTCTGGTTTATTTTTGTTCTCTTCGAACGATTTTGTACTTATTAGGAAAGAGAGTTTTATTTAGATTGAGAAAATAACTTGAAGGTGCATAGAAACATATCAGCAGGCTTCAGGCGTTCAAATGATTCGAAGGAGGATGGTGTGTTAGGCGAGGTAGGGTTTCAACAGCCGGTATTTAACACCCTCATTACAATTACATATATCTGTAATATGTTCGTTCTATCTGTCAAAGATAATTATTGATTTCTGTGGGTTAGATGAAACCTATACCAGCTCCAAAAAAATGAGACGGGGTTCCTAATTAAAATTACATCTGAATAGTGAAATCGGTAACAGAGGGTTCAAACAGCCATTGTTTAACCCATCACTGTGCTGACTTTCCCTGCATTTTGTTATTGTTCCCTCCATTTTTCTTAAAAATCATTAAAGATACTTGAAATGAAAAAGCGTTGATAATATATCCTTCATTAACCCTTCTGATTAAGGGTCTTTCTCAAGTGGCAGCAAATCGTCCAGAGGTCAAGTGGTTAAAGATGTCATCTGCAGCTCGATTTTGTGACTCTAGACAAACTGTGTACAGTATGGAGGCACCCATGTAGAAAAGATATTGCACCCAGCCTCATTGTAGGCGAAATAAGTTAATAATAATAATAATAATAATAATAATAGTAGTAGTAGTAGTAACAGTAGTAGTAGTAACAGTAATAGTAGTAGTAGTAGTATCCAGGAAAATTCATCACCTGCACCCACAGTTAGTTTAATGGGTGAATATATTGCTTTGTTCGATGACCTTGTCCTTTGACCCGTTATTCTTAATATTAAATGATTTCATCCTTGCCGGACCCTCAGCCACCAGATCTGTTCTAAATTGGAGCAAAAACTGTTTAAGTTAACCTTACCCCATGGCTTTAACCATTAATCTGTTGTTGTCAACATCAAAACTCTTCATCCTTGGTTGCCCCTGAACTCCACCAAAAAGTTTGGTTTAAATTGAGTCTGTCTCTTGGCCTTGGCCTTGATCTTGACATGTGACTGACTGTTTTCTAATCCGAATCACTTTCTTTCTTTACTTTCAGTCATTACATTAAGTTTAATCTCTATCAGTTAAGAACTGCAAAATTAACCTTGCCCTGTGACCTTGACGTTTGACTTGTTCCAAGAAACATTAGGAAAACTCCATCCCTGGCCCACAACCTTTACAGTAACTTTGGTCCGAACTGGAGACAAACTGAATTACTTGGTTCACAAATAATAATAATAATAATACGTGCAATTTTGATATTAAAAAACAGGCCAACTGCATACCCAGCTCTACGAAGAAGTGAAAATGAGACGGAGTGCAAGAGTGAGTAAAAGTAAGAAGTAAGTTAGTGTGAGACAGTGAGTGAGTCTGTGAATAAGAGTGTGAGTGATTATGTGAAACTGAGAATGAATGTGAGTATAAGACAGTGAGAGTGAAAGTGTGAGTAAGAAATGTTAGTGAGTTGAAGAGTATGAATGTTCCTGCCAAATTAAACCGAGTGTGCAATAATGTTAGGGAGCCATTTATTTTTATACGGCAGTTTATGGAGCACTTTTACGTCTGTGATCAGCTTCCGTTCCACAATACAAAGTGAAGTTAACAACGATACATAAAGGTCCGAAATAATGAGATATACCAATTAAGCTTCATATATTTTCAGGACCTCTGGGCATGTTCAAATTTCACACTGTCAGTTTTGATGATACGGGCTGAGTGTGAACCAGATGAGAATGCATACGTTTGTGAGTGAATGAAAGCAAGAACAAGCCGGTAGGCAAAGATGACCAGCTCGAAGCAGACCATGTAGTTCTCATTAACGTCTATAAGCGTGCAGTTTCATTCGATTCCATCCACCCACTGAGTTAGAGGACTCGCAATTCACGGAATGACCCACCAAAGGATCAAATTATAGGTGGCGCTGCAAGCGACCGGAAGTGAGTTTCGACACTAAAAATAATTTCTGCTTGGAAGTACCCAGGTATCATGGCCCTGGCTTAATAATCTTCCGAACCTTAACATTTGCGGGAGCAAGGTTATAATTTCAGCACTTTTCATTTTTTAGCACTTTATGACCTTTGACCCCTGACCTGGAGGATATGGGTCATGCATGCACGAAGCACACTAGTAGTACTCATAAACTCCTATAAGCATGCAAAGTTTCGTTCAATTCCACCCTCCCACAGTGGAGCTAGGGAACTTGAAATTCGCGGAATGGCCCAGCAGAAAGCTAGGTGACACTGGAAGTGAGTTTCGACACTACATGTCATTTTAAATGGAGGTACTCCAGTGCAACATTCCACCCAAGAATCATGACCATGGCTTAATAATCTTCGGATCCTTAGCATTTCACGCGACCATAGTCGTCATTTTAACGACTTTCACAGTTATTGAATTTGATTATATTTAACCTCTGACCTGGCCAATGTAGCACATCGGTGTACAGAAGATAGTTGCAGTACTAGTCACTATCTATAAGCATGCAAAGTTTCACTTAATTCCATCAAGCCATTGGAGAAGTAGGGGGGGGGGACATTTCTGAAAATCGGTACTGCTTGCTAGGGACGCTGAGGCCAATTTTCTCGGGGTTCCTACTCAAAATCTACAGGATTGAGAGAAAAAATGGATGGCACACTTCTGATAGGGAATGGCCTCAACATTACGCCTAATAAAGTCAGAGCTTTCTATGCCCATGAGTAATGCTTGTACAGCTAAAAACGTGAATAGTACATCCTGTATCCCAAAAGTTTTCGAGTCTACACATAATAGAAAAAATTTAAAGCATCTTTCCTATTGCAGCGATCTGTCTGATCGTCAGTGTGGGTTCCGTCAGGGACGCTCCACTGGCGATCATTTCACCTATCTTTCAGACTCCTGGTCATCCTCCTTTCGGGACTTTGGCGAAAACTTTGCCATTGTACTTGACATCTCAAAGGCTTTTGATCAAGCCTGGCATAAATCTTTTACTTCCAACTGCCCTCTTACGGTTTCTATCCTTCTATCTGTGCCTTCATCTATAGCTTCCTTTCTTGTCGTTCTATAGCCGCTGTTGTAGACGGCCATCGTTCTTCTCCTAGATCTATCAACAGTGGTGTTCCACAGGGCTCTGTCCATTCACCAACTCTTTTCCTTTTATTCATCAATGACCTTCTAAGCTGTACATCTAACCCTATCCACTTATACGCTGATGATTCCACACTACACCTTTCCATTCAGTTCCCACAACATCCATATCAGCAGTTACTTCAACAAACAAGGGATGGGGCTATGGCACACCTAATGTCTGACTTGGCTCCTATCTCTGACTATGGTAAAAATAATCTTGTTGTTTGTAATGCATCAGTGACTCAGTTTTTACACATATCAACCTGACAAAATCTTCCACAGGAGTACCCACTAATGTTCAATAATATCCAGCTCAATCCTGCATCATCCTTGAACATGCTTGGGGTTTCATTCACTCGGGAGTTATCTTGGAAAGATCATATTACATCTCTTGTAAAATCTGCTTCCAAGATTAGGTATGCTATGCTGACTCTGTACCTTCTTTACCCCTGCAAAGTTGTTGACTTTATACACGGGTTTTATTTGCCCTTGCATAGAGTACAACTCTCATGTGTGGGGAGGCTCCCTAAATACAGATATTCCCAATAGGGTGGAGACTCATTAACTCTCCTGATCTTACTGGATCCCTTCAACCTCTGTCCCTTCGCCGCACTGTTGCATCTTTATCTCTTTTCTATCGCTACTTCAATGGTCACTGCTCCTCTGAATTGTCTGCTTGCATCCCTCCACCTCTATGATGGGTGCATAGCACCCCTCTAGCAACAAACTCTCATCCCTTTTCTATCCAATTCTCTAATCCAAGAGTTAACCGTTACTCCCAGTCATTCAATTATACAACAGGTCAACTCTGGAACTGTCCCCCTCTGTATTTCCTGCTTCCTATGATCTGCAGTCTTTCAAACGCAGTATGTCCAGGCATCTCGAAATGAACGGATCTTGAATCTGGGTCTCTTTTGTCTTGTTTTTGTTTTATTTCTTGGAAGGAACTGTTTGCGGGTTCCTAGCCTTTGGTTCATTCTTCCTCGCATAAAAAAAAGGTTTCTCGGCCTTTGCTAGGCAACGGGTAGTTGCCTAGCAAGCAAAACCATGCGAACACTACTGGGTCATATGCTGATCAATGTATCCAAGTTTGGTTAGAATCGGTTAATTCTGAAGGGCAGAAGTGCCTTCAGGAATTAAACAAGACAAGCCAGTAGACGGCAATGGCCAGCTCTAAGTGGACCAAGCTTTGTCAGCACTGGAAGTGAGTTTTGACACTAGTCATTTCTGTATGGAGGTACTCAAGTGCAACATTCCACCTAAGAATCATGGCCCTGGCTTACCAATCATTGGAAACTTAGCATTTCGCTCAAGCAAGGTCATAATTTTAGCACTTTTCATATTTTCTTCACCTGATGACCTTCGACCCCTGACCTAGCGTATATAGGTCATGCATGTACAAAGCACACTTGTAGTACTCATTACTGTCTACAAGCATGCAAAGTTTCTTTCTATTCCATCCACCCACTGTAGAGCTAGGGAACTTGGAATTCGTTAAATGGCCCAACATCCAAGAATCATGGCCCTGGCTTAATGATCTTTGGGGCCCTAACGTTTCGCGTGAGCACAGACGTGGTTTTAGCTATTTTCACCATTCTGGCATTTTATGACCTTTGACCCCTGACCTGGCCAATGTAGAACATGGGTGTGTGATAGATAGTTGTAGCACTAGTCAATGTTTATAAGCTTGCAAAGTTTCATCCAGTTCCATTGAGACACTGGGGAACTAGGGAGGACATTTTTGAAAACCGGTACTGGTTGCTAGAGACACTGAATCCAATTTTCGCAGGGTTGCTACTCGAAAGCTAGAGAAGAGAGGGGAAAAATGGATGGCACACATCCGATAGGAAATAACCTCAAGACTATGCCTAAAGAAGTGAAAGCTTTCTACGCCCATTAGTAATTCAACTACAGCTAAATATGTAAAAGTACGAAAAAGCGGGTTTTCGGCCGTTGCTAGGCAACGAGTAGTTGTCTGGCAAGCAAAACCTTGTGGACACAACTAGGGCATAGTCTGGTCATTATGTCCAAGTTTGGTCAAAAATGGTTATTTCTGAAGGATACTGTATACTGTAAGTGCCTGCCACAATTAAACAAGAAAGCAAAAGAAAATACAACTGACCATAAGGGCAGCATGGAGCTGGCCAATAGTAAGAAAGACAAGCTGGCAGGCAGCGATGGCAAACCCTAAGCGGACCAAGCTTTGTCAGCGACTGGAAGTGAGTTTCAGCACTAAAAATCATTTCTATATGGAGATACTCCAGGGCAACATTTCACCCAAGAATCATGTCCCTGGCTTAATAGTCTTTGGAGCCTTAGCAGTACACGTAAGCAATATTAGCACTTTTCATATTCTCTACAGTTGATGACCTTTGACCCCTGACCTGATGGATAGGTCATGAATTTACAAACCACACTCCTAGCACTCATTAACGTCTATAAGCAGGCAAAGTTTCATTTGATTCCATTCACCCACTGTGGAACTAGGAAACTTGAAATTTATGAGATGGCCCACCAGAGGCACAACTTCTAGGTGGCACTGGACTGGAAGTGAGTTTCGACACTAATTGTCTTTTTTGTGTGGAGGTACTCCAGTGCAACATTCCACCCAAGAATCATGGCCATGGCTCGATAATCTTCGGAGCCTTAGCATTTTGCGCGAGCATGTTCATGATATTAGTTTTTTTCACTGTTTTTCCATTTGATTACCTGTGACCCCTGACCTGGCCAATGTAGAACATAGGTGTACATTGGAAAGTTGTAGTACTAATCAGTGTCTATAAGCATGCATACTTTCATTCAATTCCATCCAGTGGCTGTGGAGCTAGGGGTACATTCTTGAAAACTGGTACTGGTCGCTAGGGACTCTGAAGCAGAGTTGCCACTCGAAAACTAGAGGAGAGAGGGGAAAAATGGATGGCACACTTCTGATAGAGAGTGACCTCAAGATTACACCTTAAGAGGCCAAAGCTTCTATGCCCGTTAGTAATACTTTTACACCTCAAAACCTAAAAGTATGAAAAAGGCGCTTTTTTCGGCCGTTGCTAAGCATTGAGTAGTTGCCTAGCAACTAAAACCTTGCAGACACAACTAGGTCATAGGCTGGTCATTGTGTCCATGTTTGGTCGGAATCTATTATTTCTGAAGGGTAGAGATGCCTGCCACAACTGAACAAGATTTCTGGATATACTGAAGCCAACCTACGCAGGGTTGCTACTTGAAAACGAGAGGAGAGAGTGGCAAAATGGATGGCACACATCCAATAGGGAATGACATCGAGATTATACCTAAAGAAGTCAGAGCTTTCTACGCCCTTTAGCAACGCTTCTACAGCTCAATAGGTACACATACAAAAAAAAAGCGGGTTTTCGGCCTCTGCTAGGCAACGAGGCACAACTACAGTATACTCAGATTTTTTTTTTTTTTATTGTGGCGAATATGTGCTTGAGAAGTTGGTGATGATTGGCTGAATGCTTCATGTTCGAATAACATTGTTGTATTTCAGCTAATTGCTAGGTTTTGATTCTCATTACTCGTAATTATTTTAAAAACAGATTCGGACATGTTGCACTAAACCAATTACCACTACCCTGTCAAGTGCATCTTCGCCACAATTAAACAAAAATGAGTATAAGTCCCAAGCCGGTAATTGTGTCCAAGTTTGGTCGGAAACGGTTCATTCTGAAGGGCTGATGTGCCTGCAACAATTAACCAAGAAAGAAAGAAAGATAACACGACTAACAATAATGGCAGCATGGGGCCGGCCAAAAACGCGACTAAAAATAAGGGCAGCATGAGGTGGCCAGTGATCGTGACAGGAACAGACTGAGTCAGTATGTGTGAGTGAATAAATAGAGAAATTGTGGGCATAAAGAACTGTGCAAGTTGATGCATGAGACTGAATGTGCTAGTGAGTGAGTGTGCACGATCAAATGTATGTGCAAGAGTGGGAGTGCGTGTGTGAGTTGTGCTGTGAGTGACTAATTTCAATCACTGCACGACTTTCCCTAAAACTTTTATCTATTTTCACATCCATTCCTTTCTCCTAAACTTTCACAATCACTATTTCTCTCACACTCTCATTCACTCTTACATTCACTGTCTCCCACTCTAACTCTGTTACAATGAATTACACCAGTAGATCTCTCATACATTCACACATTCTTATGCTAACATACACTTATATTGACTCTCACAGCTAGTTGCTCTCACTCACTCGCGCACTCAGTCTCCGTCTTTTGAACCCATTCCTCCTTCTCGTATATATATATTCCAGAGGGTTGAGCATGCACTTCGGCTCTATTTTCAGAAGATAACTGCCTCAGATTTACAGAGCAGTTTATTATTATTATTATTATTATTATTTTACTTCTACTACTACTACTACTACTACTACTACTATTAATAATAATAATAATAATAATAATAAGACAGTCAAAATAATCTCCATCCATTAGGGTATTTAATTGTGAAGATCAAAACCAACCTTCATAATTCAGTTTGCTATTTCGAATTCTATTGTGAAGGTTAACCCATCACGTCCCGACCACTTTCGCACCTCCAACACCCCCCAGTCCCGACCATTTTTGTTTTTTTGTTTTTTTTTTGGTTAAAATCTCCGCTTTGGTGAGAAACATCGAAAATTCATAGAGAAGTCGCTCACCTGAGGTTTAAAATACTCGATACAGGTAGGAGTACCTCCTTACCTTACAGGGTTTTCTATCAGGCTGGCTGCAAAGAAAACGAGTTCTATGGGAGGATAATCATTCCACACCACTCCTAAACGGTATTTATTTATTTATTTGGTACGAATTTATATGTAGTATGAGAGTATATTGGTTTTCAAACAGTAATATAGGCATTATAAGCATTGTTTCACTCACTAACTCATCACCATTCCTGACCTTCTTTTGCCACATTACCTGATCATCATTTCTGACTGTTTCTTCCTCTAATGCTATGTAAACTTTGTCCTCCACATTGTCATCGATTGGGGAATCACTCTGGCCATGAATGTCTTTATTGGCCAGGTCACTGGTAACAGGTGAATTGCTGAGACAATGGCGTGCGGGGGAGGAGGGGGAGGTTATGCAGTGTAAGGCATTGTCCCTGCTTGGTATCTTGTAGAGGAATAGAGGAAGGTGTCTCATGTATACTTACGAAAAATCGCGCGCGAAAATTGAAAACTGTGCAAATTAGGGACCTTGCAATTGCAAAATGTACCAGTACATTGACGGGACTTGCAAATGCAAAATGTTGCAACGTAACCATACGTCGACGGGACGTCTCAGGTTAACACTAACCCTCATATTACAATCCGATGGCCCCAAGCATGCCAGCGGCTGTGGTTACCAATCATCTAGAGCTACTTTTATTACTTTATTTTATATCATTAATATTACTGTGGTAATAATGACATTAATCTATGGGAATCGCTTGTCTATACAGCTCTACACCACAGTAACTTCGTAATACATACCCGCCAGAGAGACAGGCCTGAGGGCTGATGATCTTGTGCCCTTGAGGCATTCGAGTGCAGACCTTACGAGGGAAATGACAGTTGACATCTCATTTAGGCCATAACAGAACTCTGGGGTTGACGCTTCTTCTCAGAAAGAACCTCTGCCAATCTCAAGCAGAACCTCACTGCCTCTGGACCAATTCCACTTGATGCTGTGAATACAAGGGGGGTGAATTGACCAAGGTCCACATGATGGATCCTTGCTTGATAGTTTGTTTTTTTACTTGTTCATTCCTTTTGTATGCGGCCTCGAGAGGCAGTTCATGATGACAGGCTGCCATAGAATCAGATATCCTAATGTCGAAGAAAGCCCTCTTCTCATGTGTCCAAAAACCTCCAGCACTAACATCCAATCTTGCATCATTTGATGTGTTTGCTGTTGTGTGGGTGAAGTTCTTGCCATCTAGAGGTAGCAGAGGTGTCTCTGTGGTGACATCACGGCATATTTCATGCAGCATTGTCGCAGTGAGGTCGCGTACCTCATGTCGAATGCACCATTGCATGGTCTGCCTCAAAGACAGTGCCACAGGCACAGTGTTGAGGTAGGTTCTCTATTGGCCACCCATATCTCATGGCTGTGGCATCAATAAATTCTTGTCTGTTGAAGTGAAAACTATTTGCCTTGAGAGGCAGGGTTGTCGGTCAATTCGATGCCCCAACCTCCGGTGCCTTTTCAACTCTTCTGCACTGATCTGCTGTAAGTTGTCTGGTTATGTGCTGAAGCTGTTCATTTTGTCTTGCTTCTTGCTCTTTGCTTATCTGTGTCTTTATATTTTTCTGCCGTTGTTGGTCGATTTCGCTTGTCTCAACCTGGGCACAGTTCTCCTGTGATGGGGATTTAGTGAATTTCAATGTTTGTACATTGCCATGGCTGCTGGATTTACAGTTGGCCTGGGTGATGGTGATACAAGATCCTTCTTTTCATGTGTGGGGATGTGGCCATTGGGAGGAATGATTCCCTGATAGTATCCTCCCGTGGTTGTAGCAGCGACTCGATGTCAGGGATGGTCCGCATCACAAAGGTCCATTAGTGCTTTCTACCATATGTAAATGTGGTGTATGCTGCATGAGGTTCTGTTTTTGCATGATCAGATAGTACATGTATTTCTTCTACCCATGTCTTACCTTATCACTCACATATTTGTCTTTGAATTCCTTAGTTCCAATCACAGCACCTAGATGTCTCTGACCTGCTTTAGTCACTGTCACGTTTGTGTTTCCAAAGGCCTCTTGTGCATCGTGAGAGTAAGCTGGTTTCATGATCAAGATCGACTTACCTGCATTCGGGTAGTGTCCTATTTCAGGGCCATGAGATTTTACCCCTGGGGGTAGGGGGGGTTTTCAAGAATACTCCTCCAGTCTCCCTGCTTGTCGTAAAAGGCAACTAAAAGGGTTGGCGGAGGGTTAGTGACCCTCCCCGGAAAACAACTAATTAAAAAGACAAACAATAAGCCTCGGACAAGGACTGACCAAAAGATGATGACCAAGGCCCAGACAAAGGACATGGTAATCGGAACGTGGAATGTAAGGGGAGCTAATGACGAGGTGAAAGATTGTCCAGGAGCTTGAGGGTGCGAAAGTTGATGTATTCGGATAACTGAAATGAAATGGAGAGGTGAGAGTGTGAGAGAATGGGAGTATGGATGGGATATATGTGCAGGAGTAGGTGAGAATGAGAGGGCAAAAGAAGGAGTATGTATAGTTGTGAGTAAAAGATGGAAGAAGAGCATAAGAGAGTATGGATCAGTTGGGTCAAGGATTGTGTGGGTAAGATTGAATGTTGGAATACAAATGTGGGCGATTGTGTGTGTGTGTATGCACCAACGCAAGATCGTACAAGCAGAGTAAGAGAAGAGTTCTGGACAAATGTGGAAGTGTGCATGAAAAAGTATGAAAGGAATGAGAGAGTGTTTTTGATCGGTGATATGAATGGTAAAGTAGGGAATGTGAAGGTGGATGGAATAGTTGGTGAGTGGGGTGTGCCTGCTGAGATAGATGAGAATGGCAGTGCGTTAGTGGACATTTGTGCTGGGAGAGGGTTGGTGATAGCCAATAACCTCTTCTGGCACAAAATGATTCACAGGTATACATGGGGAGTGATGAGAAGGGTGGGTGGTGAACTGAATGAAAGGAAGGCAATGATTGATTATGAGTGTGTGGATGAAAGGATGCCAAAATGTGTAATGGATGCAAGAGCTAATAGAGGTTGGGGGAATAGACTTTCTGACCACTACTTGGTGGTGGCCAGAATCAACGTCCAATTAGGATGGAGAAATAGAAGAAGGGAAGGACGGGAAGAAGGAGTATTTGTAAGGAGAGTGGAAAGGTTACAAGAGGATGAGAAAAAGGCAGAGTATAAAAGAGAAGTGGAGGAAAGATTGAGCAAATATGAATTGGAGCCGATGGGGGACGTGGAAGGTGTGTGTAGGATATTTACAGAAGAAATATGTGCAGCATGTGATGTGGTGTGTGAGATGAAGAGAAGACAGAGGGGTGTGTAAGGAACAGCGTGGTGGAATGAAGAGGTGAGACAGGCTGTGGCACAAAAGAAGAAAGCATACAATGAATGGATGAGAAATAGGAGCGTGGAAGAAATTGAGAGGCGGAAGAGAGAGTTATGTGCAGAAAGAAAGAGAGAGGTGAAAAGATTAGTAACAAGAGAGCAGATGAGGAATTTGGAAGGAACTTGAGTGTAAAGTGAAGGGACTGTAAAAAAATGTTCTGGAGAGAGGTGAAAAGAGTAAGCCAGGGTGGAAGTGAAGTTAGCAGGAGAGTGAAAGATAAAAAAGGTAAATTACTAGTGGAGAAGGGAGAAAAAGTAAGCAGATGGAGAGAATACTTTAAGGAATTGTTGAACATACAGGATGGAAGTAATGCGAGTATAAGTGGCTGGGGAATGGCTGGGAGAAGGAGGGAGGTGAAAAGACGGGAAGAAATCAGTGGATAGAAGTTGTGGAAGCAATGAAGAAAGTTAAATTGGGGAAAGCCCCAGGAATTGATGGAGTGTGTGGTGAAATGCTGAAGTATGGGGGCGAGATAGTAGTAGAATGGATGTGGAAAATGTGCAGATTGGCCTGGGAGAAAGGAAGAGTCCCAGAGGATTGAAAGTCAGGTATAATTATTCCCTTGTACAAAGGAAAAGGGGAAAAAGAAGTGTGTGGTAATCATAGGGGCATTTTTCTTCTTAGTATAATAGGAAAAGCATATGGTAGGATACTTATTGACAGAGTTAGAGAAAACACAGAGGAATTAGTTGGAGAAGAACAGGGAGGCTTTAGGAAAGGAAGAGGTTGTGTAGATTAGATATTCATTCTTAGATCTTTAGTGGAAAAGTTTCTAGAGAAGGGAAAGAAGTTGTATGCGGCTTTCATGGATTTGGAGAAAGCATATGACAGGGTGGATAGACAAGGATTGTGGAAAGTATTAAAAATATATGGAGTAGATGGGAAATTGTTGAATGCTGTGAAGAGTATGTATGATGGTGCTAAGGGTGCAGTGCGTGTGGATGGTGAACTGAATTAATTTTTCTCTTTGACGGTTGAGTTGAAACAGGGATGTGTCATGTCTCCATGGTTGTTCAATCTGTACATGAATGGGGTAATAAAAGAGGTACAAGGTAGGGTAGTGGATGTTGGAGTGGCCCTGGTGAGAGAGGGTAGTGTTTGGAAACTCCCTGTATTGTTGTTTGCAGATGATATTGTGTTGTTGAAGGAAGACGAAGAAGAGCTGCAAGGCTTGGTGGATGAGTTTGGGAGAGTGTGTAAGAATCGGAATCTAAAGGTGAATGTATGGAAGAGTAAAGTTATGGTCTTTGAGAGAGGTGAAGTCAGTGAATGTACAGCGAGGTTGGATGGTGAGGAATTGGAAAATGTGAATACGTTTAAGTACTTGGGTAGTGTGATGAGTAAGGATGAAGGTTTGGAGGGTGAAGTGCTTGAAAGAGTACAGCAGGGAAGAAAGGTTGCTGGTTCCTTGAAAGCAGTGATAAGAAGCAGGGAAGTGAGCATGGAAGTGAAAAAGTTACTACATGACAGTATTGTGATACCAACTCTAACGTATGGAAGTGAAGCTTGGACTTTGCTGGAAGGACACAGGTCAAGAGTGAGAGCAGTGGAAATGAGTTATTTAAGAGGAGCCTGTGGAGTCACATGGAGAGTCAGGCTGACAAATGAGGATATAAAGGAGCGTTGTGGTGTGGATGTGGATGTGATAGGAAGCTTTAGGAGGAATACACTGAGGTGGTTTGGCCATGTGGAGAGGATGGAGGGTGAAAGACTGACGAAGAGTGTATGTGAGTGAGGTGGAGGGGGGAAGAGGGAGGGGGAGGCCGAGGGTGAGATGGAGGGGTGGGGTGGAGAGGTATATGAGAGAGGGGTTTGTGAGTTGGGAGAGGGGCAGTGAAATGGTGGGGGACAGGGCGACGTGGAGGGGATTTGTTTGTGGCCACCCTGAACGGGATTGAGGCGTCTGGCAACAGATAGATAGATAGAGATTTTACGAGGTTTCACCATTTCCTCACCTCTTCCACCTGCCAACCTCTGTGAGACCATCTGCATAAGCTACTTGTTTTACATTGGTGGCCTTATATTTGATCTGTTGTTGCAGCACTGTCATAGCCAGGGCGTACATAGCCATGGCAACTGGATCCCCCTGGATAGTTGCTTCAGTGGATTGGATTACGCCAACATCATGAGCAACTGTCTTATCCATAATGTAGAGGTCCTCTTTATCTTTGTAGGTATTATCCACATATTGAGCAAATGTTGGACATTTAACCTTGATGCTGTGCAGCATTGCATCTCAGTTGATGGAATTAAATGCGTTTGAGGCATCAACTGGTAATGCTGTGTTACATTCCTCTTCCTCATATATTTTCCTCATGGAGTGAACTGCTGCCTCACCTCCTGCCTGCTGACCTGCACACACTTAGAGTTTGCCAACTGCCTGCTCAACATCGTCTTTCACAACCTCCATGATGCATTTTCCTATATTCCTTCTTAAGACTTCACCCACCCCGATTGGCCAGCATCCTAGATTCTCATCAAGAGGGATTATCTGCAAGCCGTCAGTGCTTTGATGTTGTTGCACTGACCACAAGCCAGCTTCCTCGCCGGTGAGGCAATAGTGTTACACAGGTCTGTTGCTGCCTCCCCAAACATGATAGCTACTGAGGATTACTCACCAAGATTTTGCATCCATACCTGAAGGTCCTGCCCCGCCTTGTGTGTGTATTGCCTTCTCTAATGTCTCCGGTTATACTGTCATATGATAGGACTGGGTGGAGTGTAGTTCCCATCAAGCTTTGACTGGACACTTACTTGTCGTGCAGTCGGGTGTTTTACCTTTAGTTGTTGCATTGTTTCTTCTGTCAGGTTAAGTACTCTGTTTGATGATTCAGCTGACAGGGATCTTGTCGCCATTGAGACCTTCCTTTGTCTCATCTGCCAAAAATCCTTGCCACATCATTGGTGTTCTGGTTCCTTCTGCCTGGGTTGCTTATTCTCATCCGCAAGACCCTTGCTTCCAGCAGTAGGTTGTCAGCTTCACCTATTTTCCACCTGTCAACCCACGTTCGCATGGCCTTAATATTTTCTGTGACACTTACCCTTGGACTGGTCATATTAAGGAAGAGATGTGGTATCAGTGCAAGAACCTTAAGAGAGAATGAGGCAGTAGGTGAGTTATTATTGTAATGTGCTATTAAATGAGTCATTTCCTTGATCATGTCAATTGTAGCACTTGCACTGGGGAGGTTCTAAAAGGCTACGGTACTTGGCGACCATTCAACAATTTCATTTTATGTTGTGATCACCGAGGTTACTGCATTTTCTCTTGATTTGCCCACCCTGCATGTACGATGACCCTTTCACCTAGGCCTGTGAGGCTGTTCTGTTTCCTAGTTGTGTGTGTCACGACCGTTCTTGGGACGTATAATACCAGGATGATTCCCTCATTCATGCACTTCTTCATGGTGGTCTTCATTCTAAGTGTCATTTTTGTTATAAATTTCATAATGTTCATCTTAACTACTATTCACTTTCCCATGGTGAATTAGCCCACCCATACCTCCAGATTTCTCGCATCTTAGCGTCTATCCCTATCCCTCGCATCATCATGGGGACTTTCACCATCATGCATATCCGTGTGATCAATAATATTGTCAGTGATTGTCTCATTAATCTCCATGTCACCATTCTGTCACCTGCCATGTTGGAAGCCATCAAGTGCTACTTCTGGTGAGCTGTGATTCCCAAACACATTCATACAGAGGGGTCCCAGCCTACAATAATTTTTTCTACGCTGGAAAGAAGGAACCAAAGGCAAGGAGCCTGCAAATCATTCCCTCCAAGAAAAAAAAAAAAAAAAAAGAGCCAAATTCAAGATCTGTTCATTTCGAGTTGCCTGGACACACTGCGTTTGAAAGACTAGAGATCATAGGAAGTAGGAAATACTTTCTGCTTGCATCCCTCCACCTCTATGATGGGTGCGTAGTACCTGTCTAGCAACAAACTCTCATCCCTTTTCTGTCCAACTATCTAATGTAAGAGTTAACCGTTACTTCCAGTCCTTCATTTATGCAACAGGTCAGCTCTGGTACTGTCTCCCTCTGTCTGTATTTCCTACTTCATATGATCTCCAGTCTTTCAAATGCAGTGTGTCCAGGCATCTCAAAATTAACAGATCTCGATTTGGGCTGTCTTTTCTATTGTTCTTTTTTTTTTTCTTGAATGAACTATTTGCGGGCTCCTGGCCTTTGGTTCCTTCTTCCTTGCATTAAAAAAAATTGAGTCTTTCACGCAAAACCCGTTGCATCCTGTTGATGTATGGGTACATCACAACTTTTATTCATGCTCAGACCTGACGACTTACTGATACGTTTTGCAATTGTGAGGTCCATCATTCTCATATTTTTCAAATTTCTCTGGTTATTTTTGGTAGCCAGCAACACTCCCCGACCCCACATGACCCCAGTGCACAATTTTCTTGGCAACTCACCTGCTAGCAGTGACCTGGCCAGTAAAGACATGTCATGCCACAGTATGTTGATGTGTTTGGCAAGTGAAACAATGCTTATATTGCCTATGTTATTGTGTGAAAACCAATATATTCTTGTACTACATATAAATTCGTACCAAATGAACAAATATCTACCTAATCTGAGTAGGTTGCAATAGTTACCCCTACCATAGAAAACGTGACAACAGCAGCACGTGCCCAGAGAAGACGGTACTAGGTGTTCAGAGGGACACCTCTATGGTGCACTTATAAGCTCAGGTGAGCACTTTTTTTTGCACTTTCCAATGTTTCTATAAAAAGCGGAGGTTTGAGCCAAAAAAAAACTTTTCAAAAATCTGCCAGGATTGGAGGGGGTCATTAGTGAATAATCTGCCAGGACACAACAGGTTAAAAAAACAAGATTTTTTTTTTTTACCCCAGTCAGAGATATGAACCAAGTCAGACCCTCATTCCTTGTTTGTTGAAGTAACTGCTGAGATTTCCAGCTTCTTGAGGTCACCATAGGAACAGCACAATTCGGTTGTGCAATGCATACTCTGTGCCAGGCAGGTTGAATACAGCTGCTCTCCCAACTCCCACCATCCATGGCATGATATGCATTGGGGATCATAATGCCTGACACCTTGCTTTGGGGGACCTTTCTGCCACCGTTAACTGTAATGGGAGTAAACTTCTTGAGTATATTCGTTGTATTCAGCTCACCTGCTAGGACACTGGTGGGGCCACACATTCTCGAGGAGGCACACTAGATCACGTCCTTACATCTGGCCTCATGGCGTCCCGGGTCAGGTGTTCATCTGTCCCTGTGCTCTTCTCTGAACACATTGCTCTCAGCCTTCATTATTCCCCCTTTGCTACACCTTCTACTGTACACAGACGCACTTGCATTGCAATCCCACCCAAGCACTGCCCTACATACATCTCCTGTATGACCAACCTTCTTCCCACGTTCGACCCTCATTGTCTTGAAAAGTTGTATTCATCACTTGTCAGCTCCACGCATGACTTCTACGCCCATTATGACTTTGGAGTTAAAGGAAACCTGCTGCGATGGATACATGGTTACTTGGCTAATAGGTCCTCTCGTGTTCTTTTTAAGGGTGCATACAGCACTGCTAAGGATTTCGAGCATGGTTCTCCACAAGGTGGTGTCCTTAGTCCTTTTTTGTTTAATATCCTCATACATCATCTACTCGCCCTCCTTCCTGACATCCCTGGAACCACAATTACTTGCTGTGCTGACGACATCTGCATTCACTCAAATTCTCCAGCGGATCTGCAATGTTTTCTCTACTTGTTTCACAAGTTGGCTTCCAAATGCAGAGTCATTATCTCTCCAGAAAAGAGTAGAATCTTCACTTCCCATCCAGCAAGAACACTGCCTGTATTCTCTGTTGGGGATTGTATAATTCCTATGTGCACACAGTACCTTTATCTGTGGGTGCCTGTACAGATTTCTCTCTCCATTCCTGCAAGACAGAGCATGCATCTGATTGTTCAGGATCTGCTGATCCGGCTACAGCGGCGCCTAAAACCTCTCAAGTGGCTCACTAATTATGCTGCTGGGGTGTCTACTCCTATAGCACGAACCATATACATAGTTTTCATTCAATCAGTTGTTGATTATCTCTCCCCTGCTCTTTGTCAACTTTCCAGAACAGCCTTACAACCTCTTGAGAAGTTCCAAAACACAGTAATGAGACTCCTCCTGGGCTACCCTGGCTCAACCAGAATTGTCAACATGCAACTTGAACTTAACCTACCACTTGTTGAGAGAATATACTCCGTGGTTACATACTTCAGCGTTAAGTGCATGCATTATCCTCACCTTTTTCCCCACTACTCTCACATCATTCGGACTTCCCTTGATCCCACTGCACCAAGGTCTCTGCTTCGCGGTGGTGGCTGCACACTAGTTAATACTGCTGTGTTCAAGCGTCCGACGGCTAAACATCAGCGTATCAATGCTTGCTGAGGAGGTGGACTATGGCATTCCACCTTGACAGACCCCTGTGCTTGCTATCTCATACACTCTGGCCTCCAAGACTGACCTGCCTCAGCTTCAGAAACAGCTAGCTTTGGAGACCATCGCCAGGTTGTCATCTTGCCTCCCTTTGGCCCACTATATCTACACTGATGGATCCCTGCAGGAGGATTGCAGTGCTGGCTGTGCTGTATTTTCCACAAGTCTGGATCCACCTCAGGGGAACTGGTTGGGCCGTTAACTGCCAACCTCGTCGAGCTCTACGTATTGTGAAGTACATGGACTCCTGGATTCAGTTACTCTATTAATATGGACAAACAACAGCAGCTTGGTCATCTGTGACTCACAGCCAGCCCTCCATGCCCTCTCCTCTCCCAGGCCTGCATATCAACACCTCGTTATGCAGATACTCCGTCAACTGGCCACTGCCCGTGATCGTTCGCTGGTGGTGCACTTTCTGTGGATTCCCTCTCATAATGGTCTCACAGCCAACAACACCGCTGACCTCCTTGCAAGGACTGCCTGTGGACTGCATCCGCCCACTGTGGATGCTACTAATGCCTCCCCCATTTGCTACAAGCAGATAATACGCAGAGCAGCCCACTCCCCTATTCTCCACCGTAGAAATGCTGAGAGTTCTCACAGTGGGTCTATCCAAGATTATGACCACTTTCTTTCTCGTCCCCATAGATATCGTCACAGTGGTCTTATGGTTCGTTGACATAACGTGATGTGTGCCAGCCTCAAACTGAGCTACCAACCTGTATGCCAGGTGGCTGGGGAGGGCAACGCATCTCATTTCTCCTCCTGTAAGCTGTGTTACGCACCCAATGCCAACACCCTTGACCATTATTGCCTGCAATGTCCACTTGTCTCTGATTTAATACCACGTGGACTCACATTTGTGGACACTTGTAAACATTTGTTGGAAGATGATAACCTAGATGTTATTCTCATACATCATCCACACTTTGGTGGGTGTTAATTTGTTATAGGTAGATAGCGTGTTCTGCGTGGCACGAGTTCCCCTGTACTCACCTCACATATGGCCGCATAGCACAGTAATAGGTTTGTCGCCTTCAGGTGTAATAAATTAATGAAATCAAAATCAAACTGCTGAGATGGACAATGCGGGAACCAAATGAAAAAATGAAGGGTGAAATCATCAGCGTACGAGTGGACAGGGTTAGATATTCAGCTTAGAAGGTCATTGATGAATAAAATGGAGTGAGTTGGTGATCAGACAGAACCCTGATGAACACCACTTGATAGATCTAGGTGAAGAACGGTGGCCGTCTACAACAGCTGCTATAGAACGACCAGAAAAGAAGCTATAGATGAAGGCACAGATAGAAGGAGAAAAACCGTAAGAGGGCAGTTTGGAAATTAAAGATTTATGCCAGACTCGATCGAATGCCTTTGGGACGTCAAGAGCAATGGCAAAGTTTTCGCCAAAGTCCCGAAAGGAGGATGACCAGGAGTCTGAAAGGTAGGTGAGAATATCACATGTGGAGTGTCCCTGATTAAACCCACACTGACGATCAAAAAGAAGGTTGTGATAGGAAAGATGTTTCAAAAATTTTCTGTTAAGAATAGACTCGACAACCTTTGAGACACAGGATGTTAAAGCAACTGGGCGATAGTTAGGGGGTTGGGAATTGTCACCCGTCTTTGAGACTGGCTGAATGAGAGCAAACTTCCAGCAAGAAGAAATGGTAGATAGACAAGGGGAAAGAGTTTACCTAGACAGGGTGTAAGCACAGAAGCACAGTTCTTGAGGACAGCAGGAGAGACCCCATTTGGCCTATATGAATTGTTAGTACTGAGGCCAGTGATGGCAGAAAATACATCAGCTGAAGAAATTTTAATGTCAGCCATAAGGAAATCAGAAAGGGGAAGTGATGGAGGAACAGTACTAGAATCGTATATGGTGGAATTTGAGAAGAATGTCTCAGCAAAGATATCTGCTTTATCAGTAGAAGAAATAGCCACAGAGCGATCAGAGTAGAACAAAGGTGGGAAGGTTGATGAGGTAAAGTTGTTAGAAAGGTTTTTGGCAAGGTGCCAGAAGGAGTGGGAAGAATTCGAGTTGGAGAGTTTAGAGCATTTGGTACGGATTATTATTATTATTTTAGCACAGCTAAAAACAGACTTAGCACGATTCCGGGCAGAAACATAAAAAAGATGAGATTCAAGGGGGGTTGGCTCCGGTACCTTTTATAGGCCTTGTCCTTGTTGTGGACAGCATTAGAACAATGGCGATTAAATTGAGGCTTTTTTGCATTAGTCAAAGGATATGAGAAATGAAAGTATGCTTCCATGCCCGAGAGAACAAGCTCTGTAATGCGCAACGCACACCCAGGTGGCTCCCGGCCATGAAAGCAAAAATCATTCCACGGAAAATCAAAGCAGTACTGCCTGAGAGCCTCCTAAACAGATGCTCCAATGTGCCGCAACCGACGTTTCTTTGGAGGCCGTGCTGGAGCGATAGGACAGGAAATAATTTTGTGATCGGAGGAGCCCAACGTAGAGGAAAGATTAACAGTATAAGCAGAAGGATTAGTCGTAAGGAAAAGGTCAAGTATGTTGGAACTCTCTCCATGGCGGTCAGCACTAGGTCATTAAGGGTAGAAAAGATGTAGGCTTGTTCACGAGGTTCACCGACCTGTTTGTTGCACATGAGCACCTGATACACTTATGCTGCCTACTGGAGTACTGACAACAATTCAGTGGCATAGCCATGATGTTCATAATATACTGCAGTACAGTACTAATAATTATAATACGGCTAATTCTTGTTGTTGTTTGAAAAGGAAATTAATTATAATGTTGGTAGAAGTGCTGTACTACTATTTGGCATTTAAATTTAAATTTGATATTATTGGAAAAATCTGTATGTTTACATCTATTTCTGCATATAATATGACGATGTTATGAAGCAATTTGTTCATTTTTTCTTATTTTTTGCATAACATTTAATATCTGATTTGTCTGTCTTTTACTAAAAATTAATTGAACTAACATTTAAAGTTTGAAGTAAAACACGCTTCTTTGTTTAAGATTAAATTGGCAGCTAATGAGTATTGTGCAAAGGTGTGGAGCCTTTTGTTTAGTGGTCTTCAGGCATTACCGTGAACAGGTGAGAGTGGTGTGGTGTTTGGTGTAGCGGCAATGTGTGTGTGTGTGTGTGTGTGTATGTGTGTGTGTGTGTGTTGTTTAGTAATATTGGGACTTCAGACGTTATGGTGTAGGATAAGAATGGTGAGGTGTGTGGTGTTGAGACAGTATGCGCTCGTGTTGCAGGGAATGATGTGTAATGCATGGTTGTGGTGTGGTGTGGTGAAATAGGGCCTCTTTTAATGGAACTAGATGTTTAGGCGTTATGGTATAAGGGTGAGAGTGGTGTGGTATGTGGTGTTGGGACAACGTAAATGTTGGTGTTGCAGCAGTTGACGTGTGATGCTTGGTTGTGGTGTGGTGTGGTACAATAGAGCGTTATTTAATGATACTGAGTTTTTAGGCATTATGGTGTAGGGGTGAGATTAGTGTGGTGTGTGGTGTAGGAACAGTGTTTGTTTTGGTATTGCAGCATGCGATCTGTGATGCTTGGTTGTGGTGTATTGTGGTGGTTATGATAAGTTAAAAGCACTTTGATTTGAAGGGCACATTGGCTTAACTGGGTTTAATTAGTATTAATTATAAGATAGTGATGGAAATTTTGTGAGGGCTTAGTAAGTAGTTGTAGTATGTTATAGAGTTTATAATTATTAAGTCTGTTGTACTGAAACTATAGTAAAGTTACTCTTAATATTTCTGTATATAATAGTAATACTGGATCTGAAACTAGTGTACTATAATTAGATCTGTTGTTATTCTAGTCAAGATTACATTTATTAACTATATATATTAAAACTAACGTTCTAATTATTACTATGCTATTTCCTTTTATATTTAATTATTAATTTATCTACTCTGCCTATATAACATGTGATGAGATTTTTCATAATTTATATTTTACACTAATTTAAGAACAGTGAGTGAGTGTGGACCTTGCAAGAGGGGAACAAGTCAAGAGTGAGAGCAGTGGAAATGAGTTACTTGAGAGGAGCATGTGGAGTGACGAGGAGGGACAGGTTGACGAATGAAGAAGTGAAGGAACGTTGTGGGGTAGATGTGGATGTGGTTGAAAAGATTAGGAGAAATACACTGAGGTGGTTTGGACATGTGGAGAGAATGGAGAATGAAAGACTGACTAAGAGGGTGTATGTAGGTGAGGTGGAGGGAGGGAGAGGGAGGGGTAGACCGAGGATGAGGTGGAGGGATGGAGTTGAGAGGTATATGAGGGAGGGGGGGGTGATTTGGGGGGAGGGGAGTCAAATGGTGGGTGACAGAGTGACTTGGAGGCGTTTTGTCTGTGGCCACCCTTTGCGGGATTAGGGCGTCGGGCTATAGATAGATAGATAGATAGAGTGAGTGTGTGCCTGTGTGTATATGTTTTCATTACAGTGTCATCTAGGGTGTGTGCAAGTTTCCCTACCTAAATGTTTTTGTATGCCACACATCTATACCTCCTGGCCATGCTGGTGGTTTGTATGTAGGTGATTGTTGTATTGTAAATGGTAGTCCTTGTCACTTTTACTGAGTGGCACAGTGTTTATGAATCGTATGATTGGGTGGTGTGTATGTTAAAGATCAGTGGCTGTAAGATGCCTGTTATACGTTAGGAAAATGATATTAGTGCTCCAAGGATAATGGAGTGAGCAAGAGGTGTGTGACAGGCATTCCACGTTTCCTTGTTATTTGTTATCACAGTTAATAACTGAAAAATAGGCTTCAGAGAGGTATCTATATTGTAAATGAGGGTGGGGATACCTATATTGTGAGTGTGAGGGGCAGCGCACATCTGGTGGTGGATCCCTGGTGGCTGAAGAATTGTAATGTATGATGTTGACAGTCCAGATAACTTCTCGGGGTCAGCACCTCGCTTGCTAACCGTCCCTCCACACACACCCATCACTCTTCCGCCCCCTTCACATCGTAATTTTAACACTTTTACACATATTCCATGCTTTATATTACAGATACTTAAAAATTTCTTCCACATAAATCGATGTCCACTTTATGATGGAGTGGGTATCAAGTTCTAAGAACCTACAGTCATTTTACTATGATTTCGAGACGATAATACTGCTGCTGCTACTTCTACTACTACTACTACTACTACCTTTTTTTTTTTTTTAATATCACCTCCATTCATCGGGGAACTATACTGTGAAGATCAAAATCAACCTTCCTAATACAGTTCACCATTTGGAGTTGAAATGTGAAGGTTAACCCTAACCCTAATTTTACAATCCGTTGGCCCCACGCCCCAAGCACGCCAACGGCTGTGGTTACCAACCATCTGCTATTACTTTTATTACTTTATTTTATATTTATTAATATTACAGTGTTGATAAAGACATTAATCTATTGGAGTTGCTGGTCTGTGTGACTCTCGATCAAAGTAGCTTCGTAATCCATACCCGCCAGAGAGACTGGCCTGATGATCTTGTGCCCCTGAGACACAGGAGTGCAGACCTCACGAGGGAGAATGACACTCGACATCTCATCCAGGCCATAACAGAACTCTACGGTTAACGTTTCTACTCAGAAAGAACCTCTGCTAGTCTCGAGTAGAATCTCACTGCCTCTGGACTCATCCCATCTGAGGTGAACACATGGGGAGTGAATCGACCGTGGTCCACATGTTGGATCCTTTCTTGATAGTTTCTGTTTTTTTCTTGTTTATTCATTTTGTGTACAGCTTTGAGAGACAGTTCACGACGATATGCTACCATGGGATCAAATATCCTGATGTCGAAGAACGCCCTTTCCCCACGTGTCCAGAAACCTCGGGCACTGACATCCACTCTTTGATCATTTGCTGTGTTTGCTGTTCTGTGGGTGAAGTGCTCATCGTTTAGGGGTAGCAGAGCTGGCTGAATCGTAACATCATGGTATATTTCCTGCTGCATTTTGGCAGTGAGATTGTGTACTTCATCGTGTTGGATGCAAACAAAGCCTCCCTTCTTGCAAACCATTGCATGGTTTGCATCAAAGGCAGTGCAACAGGCAGTGTTGAGGTAGGTTCTCTATTGGCCACCCATATCTCAAGGTTATGGCGTCAATAAATTCTTGTTTGTTGAAGTGGAAGCCTTTTGCCTTGAGAGGCAGGCTTGTCAGTCAATCCAATGCCCCAGCTTCCTGTGCAATATCAACTCATCTTCACTGGTCTGGTGTTAGCTGTTCGGTTATGTCCTGCAGCTGGTCCTTTTGTCTTGCCTCTCGCTCCTTGCTTATCTGTGTCTTTATATCTTTCTGCCTTTGGTGGTCAATTTCACTCATCTCAGGCTGGGCGTAAATCTTCTGTGACAAGGAGTCAGTGAGCCTGAGTGAATGGCTATGTTCATAGCCTGCCACGGCTGCATGATTTATAATGCCAAGGCCTCCCATCGTTGCTGCTGCTACTACTACTACTACTACTACTACTATTACTACAACTACTACCCCCCTCCCCTCTGGGGGTAGGGGGGTTTTCAAGAATACTCCCCCAGTATCCCTGCTTGTTGTATGCGGTGACTAAAAGGGTTGGCGGAGGGTTAGTGCCTCTCCCTGGAAAACAGCTAACTAAAATGATGAACAAGAAGCCTCGGACAAGGACTGACCAAAGATGACGACCAAGGACCGGACGAAGGACATGGTACGGATCGCGACATGGAATGTAAGGGGCGCGAATGATGTGGTGAAAGAGAGAGAGAGATTGTCTAGGTGGTTGAGGGTGCGAAAGTGGATGTATGTGGAGTAACTGAAACTAAATGGGGAGGCGAGAGTGTGAGAGAATGGGAGTATGGATGGGGTATATGTGCAGGAGTAGGTGTGAATGAGAGGGCAAAAGAAGGAGTGTGTATTGTTGTGAGTAAAAGATGGAAGAAGAACACAAGAGAGGATGGATCAGTTGGCTCAAGGATTGTGTGGGTAAGATTGAAAGTTGGAATACAAATGTGGGCGATTGTGTGCATGTATGCGCCAACGCAAGATCGTGCAAGCAGAGTGAGAGAAGAGTTCTGAACAAATGTGGAAGTGTGCATGGAAAAGTTTGGAAGGAATGAGAGAGTGTTTTTGATTAGTGATATGAATGGTGAAGTAGGCAATGTGAAGATGGATGGAATAGTTGGTGAGTGGGGTGTGCTTGCTGAGATAGATGAGAATGGCAGTGCATCAGTGGACGTTTGTGCCGGGAGGGGGTTGGTGATAGCCAATACCCTCTTCAGGCACAAAATGGTCCACAGGTATACATGGCAAGTGATGAGAAGGGTGGGTGGTGAACTGAATGAAAGGAGGGCAATGATTGATTATGCATGTGTGGACGAAAGGATGAGAAGATGTGTAATGGATAGAAGAGCTGGGGGAGTGGACTTTCTGACCACTACTTGGTGATGGCCAGAATCAAGATCCAAGTAAGATAAAGAAATAGAAGAAGGTAAGGACGTGAGGAAGGAGTAGTTGCAGGGAGAGTGGAAAGGTTACAAGAGGATGAGAAAAAGGCAGAATATAAGAGAGATGTGGAGGGACAATTGGGTAAATATGAATTGGAGCAGATGGGGGACGTGGAAGGTGTATGCAAGATATTCACAGAAGAAATATGTGCAGCATGTGATGTGGTGTGTGGGGTGAAGAGAAGACTTCAGGGGATGCAAGGAACAGCATGGTGGAATGAAGAGGTGAGACAGGCTGTGGCACAAAGAAGAAAGCATACAATGAATGGATGAGAAATAGGGGTGTGGAAGAAGTTGAGAGGCGGAAGACAGAGTTATATGTAGAAAGGAAGAGAGACATGAAAAGATTAGTAAGAGAGAGTAAGAAGAGAGTGGATGAGGAATTTGGAAGGAATTTGAGTGTAAAGTGGAGGGAATGTAAGAAAATGTTCTGGAAAGAGGTGAAGAGAATAGGACAGGGTGGCAGTGAAGTTAGTAGGGGAGTGAAAGATAAAAATGGTGGATTACTAATGGAGAAGGGGGAAAAGTGAGCAGATGCAGAGAACACTTTAAGGAACTGTTGAACATAGAGAATGGAAGTAATGAGATTATAAGTGGCTGGGGAATGGCTGGGAGAAGGAGGGAGGTGAGAAGACAGGAAGAAATCAGTTGGACAGAAGTTGTGGAAGCAATGAAGAAAGTTAAATTGGGGAAAGCCCCAGGAATTGATGGAGTGTGTGGTAAAATGCTGAAGCATGGGGGAGAGATAGTAGTAGAATGGACGTGGAAGATGTGCAGATTGGCCTGGGAGGAAGGTAGAGTCCCAGAGGATTGGAAGTCAGGTATAATTATTCCCATGTTCAAAGGAAAAGGGGATAAGAAGTGTGTGGTAATCATATGGACATTTGTCTTCTTAGTGTAATAGGAAAATGTATGGTAGGATACTTATTGACAGAGTTAGGGAAATGACAGAGGAATTAGTTGGAGAAGAACAGGGAGGCTTTAGGAAGGGAAGAGGTTGTGTAGATCAGATATTCATTCTTAGGTCTTTAGTGGAAAAGTTTATAGAGAAGGGAAAGAAGTTGTATGCAGCCTTCATGGATTTGGAGAAAGCATATGACAGGGTGGATAGACAAGGATTGTGGAAAGTATTAAGAATACATGGAGTAAATGGGAAGTTGTTGAATGCTGTGAAGAGTATGTATGATGGTGCTAAGGGTGCAGTGCGTGTGGATGGTGAACTGAGTGAATTTTACTCTTTGAAGGTTTGGTTGAAACAGGGATGTGTCATGTCTCCATGGTTGTTCAATCTGTACATTGATGGGGTAATAAAAGAGGTACAAGGTAGGGCAGTGGATGTTCGAGTGGCCCTAGTGAGAGAGGGTAGTTTTTGGAAACTTCCTGTACTGTTGTTTGCAGATGATACTGTGTTCTTAAATCAAGACGAAGGGGAGCTGCAAGGCTTGAGTTTGGGAGTGTGTGTAAGAAACGGAATCTAAATGTGAATGTAGGGAAGAGTAAAGTGATGGTCTTTGAGAGAGGTGATGTCAGTGAATGTACAGTGAGGTTGGATGGAGAGGAAATGGAAAATGTGAGTACGTTTAAGTACTTGGGGAGTGTGATAAGTAAGGATGGAAGTTTGGAAGGTGAAGTGCTTGAAAGGGTACAACAAGGAAGAACGGTTGCTGGTTCCTTGAAAGCAGTGATAAGAAACAGGGAAGTGAACATGGAAGTGAAAAAGTTGCTACAACACAGTATTGTGATACCAACTCTAACGTATGAATGTGTAGCTTGGACGTTGTTGGAAGGACGCAAGTCAAGAGTGAGAACAGTGGAAATCAGTTTTTTAAGAGGAGCCTGTGGAATCACATGGAGAGACAGGCTGACAAAGAGGATATAAAGGAGCGTTGTGGTGTGGATGTGGATATGATAGGAAGCGTTAGGAGGAACACACTGAGGTGGTTTGGCCATGTGGGGAGGATGGAGGGTGAGAGACTGATGAGGAGAGTGTATGTGAGTGAGGTGGAAGGGGAGAGAGGGAGGGGGAGGCCGAGGATGAGATGGAGGGATGGAGTGGAGAGGTACTCGTATATGAGAGAGCGGATGTGTGAATTGGGAGCAGGGAAGTGAAATGGCGGGGGACAGGGCGACGTGGAGGCGATTTGTTTGTGGCCACCCCATACGGGATTGAGGGGTCTGGCAATAGATAGATAGATTATTATTATTATTATTATTATTATTATTATTATTACTATTATTATTATTATTATTATTATTATTATTATTATCATCATCATCATCATCATCATCATCATCATCATCATCATTATTCTTATTATTATTGATGGTAACTTTGTTATTATTATTATTATTATTATTATTATTATTATTATTTGAAGATGGTTTGGCAACACATCAAGCAAAGTGTCATCACATAGACTGTAACAATTACTGACATATATTTCGGCCATATAAACTCCTTTTTAATATCCGTGCTACACATCAGTGTTACCGGCTGTGCTTCACATCCTCTCACAGTGAGACAAAATCTGGTTTCGTTGTTGCACCTGTCCTCTGTTGTACTCTAATGTGGAAGCACATACTATATATCGTCACCCTCATAAAGAAACTGCCTTAAGTCGTTTTTTTCTACTTTTCGGGAAATCGAGAATAACCGGTCTCATTTTCTTAATTTTTCTGTGGCTTAGGCAGAAACTTGAGGCGCATTATAGACCACTCACACCCTAGATCTGGCAAAGGCAGCTATACCAATAGGTGCGCCACGTGGTGAAGAATTGATTTAGGCAAAAATCCAGAAATCGCCGAAAAATTACTTAGGCAGTTTCTTTATGAGAGTGACGATATTCGTTTACATAATTTTGTAGGATCAGTCCCATCAGTCAAAGGACACGTATTTGTGTATTACTCCCACCGACCAAAACTTGTTTTAGTTAGCTTAAGAAAGACGTATCGTACAGTGTTAACGATGGCCATAAATAACCCCTTAATTTCAAAAAGTGTCTTAAGCTAATACTGTATTATCGAATGAAGGCAGCAACAATAGTCTGATGTAACGTCGGCTTCATGATGAAAGAGTTTATGTACTGTTCACTTTTCAGACACTTTTATGAATAGATGTTATTGCCTGCATTTTTGCATGCATACTTTATGCTTTCCCTGATTCCAACAGAGTGTCAAATTTGTTGTTGGGAGCTGACATGATGGGAAGAAAAACTGATGAGGAAGAGTCCCTGGCAGAGTTGCTGCGATGGATAATGGACAGGGAGCTTCCTGGCTGCTCTCTGCTCCTTGCCTTAGACCCCAGCTTCTTAACAACATCTCTTGTCAACCAGCTGAGTTCAACACATTACTTCATGCAGGTTATGTACTTTGCATAACTTCTCATGATTCTGCACGTAGGGTATTAGAGTACTTATTTTTGATATGTCAGACGATTTTTTAAGTTTTGGGAGATTTCTGAAAATTGAGGTGATTGCGAGAAGACTAAAAGCAAAGATAACACAAATCCAACTTGATCGCATCTGCTTGTAAATGTTCTGCGAGATAGATTTTTTTTTTTTTTTTTTTTTTGTCAGACGTCTCCACTTTATTCTTTACAAATTACTTTCAGTGTATGGATATGAATATGGAAGATGTGCAGATTGGCCTGTGAGGAAGGTAGAGTTCCGGAGGATTGGAAGTCTGGTATAATTATAGCCCTGAACAAAGGAAAAGGGGAAAATGAAGTGTGTGGTAATCGTAGGGGCATTTGTCTTCTTAGTGTTATAGGAAAAGTATATGGTAGGATACTTACTGACAGATTTAGGGAGATAGAGGAATTAGGTGGAAGAGAACAGGGAGGTTTTAGGAAGAGAGGAGGTTGTATACATCAGATATTCATCCTTTGTTCTTTAGTGGAAAAGTTTCTAGAGAAGGGAAAGATGTTGTGTAAGGCATTCATGGATTGCTGAAAGCATATGACAGTGCATAGGTGGACAGACGAGGAATGTGGAAAATATTAAGAATATATGGAGTAAATGGAAAGTTGTCGAATGCTGTGAAGAGTATGTATGAGTTCCCTATGGAGGCAGTGCGTGTGGTTGGTAAACTGAGTGAATTTTTTTGTCTCACTGTTGAACTGAAACAGAGATGTCATGTCTCCATGGTTGTTTAATCTGTATATGGATGGGAATATTAAAGAAACGCAAGGTAGGACAGTAGTTGTTGGAGCAGCCGTACAGAGGGCAGAGTTTGCAAACTTCCTGTTCTGTTGTTTGCTGAATTGTTAAGTGAAGAAGGGGAACTGCAAGGCTTCGTGAATGAATTTGAGAAAGTGTGTAAGAAACGGAAGGTGAATGTAGGGAAGAGTAAAGTTATGGTCTTCGAGAGAAATGAAGTCATTGAATGTATAGTGAGGCTGGATGATGAGGAAACAGAAAATGTGAGTGCATTTAAGTATTTGGGTAGTGTTATGAGTAAGGAAGGAAGTTTAGAGGGTGAAGTGCTTGAAAGGGTACAACAGGGAAGAAAGGTTGCTGATTCATTGAAAGCAATGATAAGAAATAGGGAAGTGAACATGGAAGTAAAAAAGTCACTGCATGAAAATAACTCTAACGTATGGAAGTGAAGCTTGGACCTTGTTGGAAGGACACAAGTCAAGAGTGAGGGCAGTGGATATGAGTTATTTGAGAGAAGCATGTGGAGTTACATGGAGAGACTGACAATTGAGAAAGTGAAGAAGCGTTGTGGTGCTGATGTGGATGTGATAGAAAGCTTTAGGAGAAATACATTGGGGTGTTTTGGCCATGCAAGAGGATGAGGAGCGAGAGACAAGCGAGGAGAGTGTATGTGAGTGAGGTAGAGGGGGGGAAAGGGAGTGGGAGGCCGGGGATGAGATGGAGGGGTGGAGTGGAAAGATACTATATATGAGAGAAGAGGGTATGAGCTGTGAGTAGGGCAGCAAAGTGGCGGGGGACAGGAAGACATGGATAGTGCGACATGTAGCCACCCCATACGGGATTAAGGCGTCTGGTAGTAGATAGATGAATATCACTATACTAGAAATTAATGATCATAAATATACTCACATGATACGTTCCATATTTCGATTTTATTATTTACAGTTAATTCCCGTGTTTAGAGACACGGCATGGCCAGTCTCCATTATGGCCATAGACAATCTTCACTCGACCTTATTTTTTTTTTAATGCTAGGAAGAAGAAGCCAAAGACCTAGAAAACCACATTTTGTTCCAGAGAGAGAGAGAGATTCGCAGCCTCCCGTAATCCATAACTCAGTGTGATGCACTATCAAGAAAACTTATAGTTTTGCAAAATGAATATTATCAGAAATAATTTTACAAGATACATGAAGCAACTCGACAAAATTATATCATTTTGTGAGATTGTGGCGAGTATTAATTACAAAAAAAAAAAAAAAAAAACTGGTAAGTAAGGTTTTACATCTCGATCGTCAGTATATTTAAGGAACTGTTCATGGCGGGTAGGCGTGAAAATAGTGTAAAAAGAAAGAATGAACAGTAAAGTCTTGCCGTAAGGCAGCTGTCTGTTTGTTTATATTTGTATACAAGGTGGTCCAACAAAATGTTCCCAATTCTGATTAAACATAATTTTATTCTGAGTGGTTACCTTTTGAAAATTTTGTAAGAATGCTGTCATAGAGGCATGAAAGTTTGGTTTGGTGCATTCTGTCTTCAGTCCCATCGCAATTTCTGAACACAGTTCAATAATTAATTAATAGCATGTTCAAACCACGCGCCACGTCACTGAATCACAGATCAGTTTGTGATAACGCTGTCTGACATTTCACGTGGAATCCTCTTGATTTCTCGACGAATGTCCACGAGGCGCCTAATTATGAGTCTACTAGGAACTTTTCTTCCTGGAAAGTCCTAGGAACATTTCTTCCTGGAAAGTTCCTCCTAAATTGCCGTTGAGTGACGAATGTTGATTTTGACGCAAAATAGGCATCAACAATCTTGACCCTCTCCTGCACTAAATATCGTGTTTGGATTCATTGATGCTGGTAGTCAAAAATTTAAGGCTCCAACTATGGTTCATATTAAAATAAAAAAAAGAAAATATTAATTTTCCTGGAAATAATAATTTAAGAGTTGGTAACATTTTTTTTTTTTTTTTACCACTTGGCGTCATGGAAGCCTGCGAATTTTCTGCTGCCAGCCACTCGATCTTGTTCCTGTGTTGTATGTTAACAACAGATTAAAGACGATTTCTCCGAGGATGGTCCGCTGAGGTTTCTTCTCTCCATTCCACAGAGATTAGAAGTAGCGTTGCCTGACTTTGCACTGGGCAGTCAAGGCTTACTCATGCGTTCTTAATATGTATTGGGTCAGCGCATTGTGATGAATGCCTGGTTCCCCTTACTGTCCATCAGTTGCTGGTCGAGTGTTCGTGTCTAGGGAACGTGCGTCAGAGATTTGTTCTTAGGCATAGGGTGGCAGATGACGCTTACTGTCTATCTTCTATGCTTGAAAAAACTTCTAGCCATCCGACTGATTTTCTTTTCTTTTTAGGAGGCCGACGTCCTACATGGTTTATAATTAACTGATTTTCTTGCCGTTCCGTTCTTTATTTCATTTACTATTGAAAATGATGAGTTTGCTTTGTCATGGAGGTTGAAGATTTAAACTTTTTTTTTTTTTTTTTTTTTCGCCATATGACAGAGTTGTTCTGGCTCCAAATTAGTATTTAACAATTTAATTCATTTCCTGTGTTTCAGTGATCTATGTGGCATTTGCCTCTCTGAAAGCAGTGCTTGACCTTTTTTACAGTGCATGGGTTTTTAACAACTGCATTTTGCAATGAAAATATCACACAACGAAGGCAGATTCGCCCACTAACTTTTTTTGTTCTGTAAAATTCTGTCAGGATTTTGGAAGCTAGTCTACATAGCATCACTTACCGGTAGCATATTCAAATGCTTGTAGTCTCAATAATGTAGATGCCACATAGAGATATCATATCTGAACATCCAAAAAAAGGGGACGCTTAACAAAGTAGTGGGAGGAAAAGGGGGGGGGTTGAAGCATTAAAAACAACTTGTTTTGATGGTATTAATGTGTCATGTGCTGTGCATTGCATACTGTCATTGTTAAGCATCTGAATCTGTTGTGGATTAATCACTGTTGTAATTCGTAAAATTGTATTCAATTGGAGCCAGGGGAGGTGACTATATTACCGGTTCACGACGAAAAGTGAAGCACAAAACGAATTATAACAGTCCAGGACTGAACTGGCATGCACGACTCAATTGCTCTCTTGACTGAATATCTTGTTCCTACATCTGTACTACAGTATTACCAGTTTAACATGGTAAGTTCTGGTGAAATGTATAATGGGCATAATTCCGAACAATTATAGATATTTAGAAATTCCTCACCGACAGAGATAAAAGAACAGAAACGAGGACTCCGGGAAAATACGGACGTATGGCAGTCCTAATGGCACAGTAAGTGTTGATTATTTATGTATTATTCTCGTTTCAGCCTTTAATCGACCCGGTTATTTTGGGTGTGTTCTACAGCTGGACATCATCTGTGGCAACACCTCTTCTTCTATGACACTTCCGTCTGAAATCTGAAATAACAGAAACATACCTTCTATCTACCTGGTAGTCAGGACGAGAAAAAGTAATATACTCGAGCCAATCACTGGCTGGCAACTCAGTTTTGCCATGGCCTCACTGCGTAACAGGCTTACTGCCATTCCAGCACTTGTCTTTCAGGAATGTGAGGCTGAAACTAAGGTGTGTGGTTGGAATTTGTTTTATTTAAGACTGAATTGCTTGAGGTCGTGCTTAGAATTTAATTGCTTGGGGTCTATGATAGGTCGAGTAAGGTCAGGGCAAGCTAATATCTTAAATGCACTGTAATTTAAAAATTTTGGGAAGTGGGAGATAATTCAAAAACTCGTCATATCCAGCGAAAAGGAAAGTAAATATCGAAAGATTCTCGTAAGAAAATATGAAAAAAAAAAAAAAAAAAAAAGATTTATCGCTATATCGAATATGAGCTGAAACAAGAAATTTAGGATTTATTTCATTCCTAAACGTTGCCTATGATTATTAGCTACTAAGCCTAGAATTTAAGTATATCTAAACAAACCAGGAAATTACCCTTGAAGGCCAACCTTCGATGGATTCAGCATTTCCATGTTCTTTCTTTGTCATGTGTCTAGATTAATAAAAGGATAAATTACTGACAGTCAGTTACATTTCAGAGATTACATTTTTCTTGGAATATCCAGTAAAGATGTATCAGAGAAAATTATCAACCGGCACAGGGTTGTTAGTCTTTTTTTTATTTTTTTTAATGTGTCCAACTCTGGGCAAAGATTCCAGGGCCTACTTCTCGGAGATAGTGGCCTATCCAGAGGCCCAGTAGTCCTCCACCTCCACATGTTACCACTTCGGTGCTAACACCCACCGTCCACATTGAATACATGCTAGGGCTGTCTCATACAGGACTAGTGTATTGGTATTAGCGTGGGTGCTTTAACGACATGTCGGCGGGGCTTCTGGTAGATCAGGAAAGTCTGCTTTTATGAAATTCAAATCCTTAAACTGTTCCCTGCCCCAGCCAGGATTTTAACCTGGGTTCATTAGGACTACAGGCCACCTCTCTACCGATTCAGCCCCGGCCTGCCTGATGACATGATGGCAGACCCAAAACCCAAGACTTTGACCAGGGACCGGAGAGTAGTGAGTTCGCACCGCATCTGAATAAGCTGCTAATCCAGAAAAGGTAGCACTCTCCTGCCACATAGCTGGTTGTAGCGGCCGTGGCTCAGTGGGATAGATCACTCTGACCGAAGGTCCGGAGGTTCGAGTCCACCCAAGGGTCATTGGTAGACATCAGCAGGGGCATCCGGTCATAAAGTGTCACACGCTCCAAAACATAATTTCTCTACCCGGGGACAACACCTTAGCCCTTATCGACAAAAGGGGGCACGGGGTTTAAAAAAAAAAAATAAAAAAACACTACTACTATTACATTCCAGTGTGAAAGTGCTATATGTGAACAGATATATGATGGCTTGCTAGACTTATTAAAGAATTTAAGATGGCATAATACAAATGGAAGTAGCATTCACTATGTATTTAATCATTATATATATATATATATATATATATATATATATATATATATATATATATATATATATATATATATATATATATATATATATATATTGTTACGGAACAGAGAAAGATAACGTACACTTTAAGTGAGAATACTAAGAGTCACTACTGTCCCGTAAAGTTCCAGGTTCAAAACAAAAGAGTTAGGTAAAATTACAAGTTAAAGTTTAATGCTCAAACTAACAACAAAACATTCAGGACTCATAAGGATAATGTAATGGCAAATAAACAGGTTAAATATATGGTTAACTGCAATAGCCTCTATTAACACGAAATTAGCAAGAGTAAATTTATCTAAGTCAGCCCTGATACAATGAGATACCAGATAATTTTTTTTTTTTTTTTTTTTTTTATGTGTCCGACTCTGGGCATAGGCTTCACAGCCTGCTATCAAGGCCCAGCAGTCCTCCTACATACCATACACCTCTAAATGTCACCACTTCGGCGCTAACACCCACCGTCCTTATTGAATACATGCTAGGGCTGTCTCATACAGGACTGGTGTATTGGTATTAGCGAGGGTATTTTTACGACATGTTGGCGGGTCTTTCTGGTAGATCAGTAAAGCCTGATTTAATGAAATTCAAATCCTTAAACTGTTCCCTGCCCCAGCCGGGATTCGAACCTGGGTCCGTTAGGACTGCAGGCCACCTCTCTACCGACTGAGCCACCGCCTCCCTCAGTGAATGCCAGATAAATTATTACAGATACAAACTATTATAAAAATTGACTGACACAAAACCCAACATTAATCAAAAACCTCACTAGGCCTAAGAATTAACCTTATGCTACACAGTACAAGAAAAAATGCAATAACACTTATACTCAAATTACACACAGCTGCTAGATGTTTGGAGATTTCTTGAGCACTCACAATAATAATATCTGTACAGGGGAGGACAGAGATGTGAACAAAATGAGGAGCAGATCTAAGTGGCAATGATGCAGAGACTGAGCTCATTATATAGGGGCCAGCAGAGCTTGATACAACTTGTAAGAAGGACGCGCAAATGAAGCCATGGGGACAAAAAGCTGAAAATCCCGCTCTGAATAACAGAGAGAACGACTTACTCTACTATAACGGTAGAAGGGGGGACTGAGGCAGAACACGCTCGTGATCAAACATGCAGCATACTGTGCGTTAAAATTACACAAAGGATGATGAAATCATAGGCTATGTAACACCTCCCCACAAAGAAAAAGAAATTTACAAAGGAAATTTCTTATTACTCTAAAACAATCTGTCTAAAGTCTAGATAAGCAATCTGCAATAACATTTTCTTTCCCCTTGACATGTTGTATGACTAATGAATACTCCTGAAGAAGTAGACTCCATCTTGTCAATCTCTGATTTTTATCTTTAAACTTACTGAGGAATTTCAGTGGGTTATGATCGGTATAAATGACTATGGGGTCAAAACCAGAACACAAATAAAATGAAAAATGCTGTAAACCCAAAATCAAGGCCAAAAGCTCTTTCTCAATAGTTGAGTAGTTCTTTTGAGGTGGAGTGAACTTCTTACTGTAATAAGATACAGGGTGTTCAATACCCTGATCATCCTCTTGCAGTAAAACAGCCCCAGCTCCTGTATCACTTGCATCAACAGCCATCTTAAAAGGCTTAGCAAAATTTGGAGTAGCGAGCACTGGCTGACTTAATAGAATAGCTTTAAGTTTGTTGAAAGAGGATTCACAGTTATCGGTCCAGACAAATTTAACTCCCTTTTTCAGTAGGTCTATAAGTGGTGATACAAGAATTGAAAAGTTAAGAACAAATCTCCTGTAATAACCTACCATTCCCAAAAATCTTTGTAGCTCTTTCCTACTTTTAGGTCTGGGAAAATCACCTATAACCTGAACCTTAGCTCCTGGTGGTGCAACATGTCCATCACCAATTACATACCCAAGGTACTGAACTTTAGCTTGACCAAACTCACACTTTGATAAATTAGCTACAAGATTAGCATGAACTAAACGGTCAAGAAATTTACTGACATGGCATAGGTGATCTTTCCAGTTGTCACTGAAGATTAATACATCATCAATATAAACAACACACCCTGCCAAACCCTCTGTTACAACATTCATGAGCTTCTGAAATGTGGCTGGTGCATTCTTCATACCATATGGCATTACTGAACATGCAAAATTCTTTCCTAGTGTTACAAAACATGAGATCTCCCTAGCACGTTCAGTCATAGGTACTTGCCAGTATCCCTTTAACAAATCAAACTTACTTATGTACCTAGCCTTTCCGATCTTGTCTATGCAATCTTCCACACGAGGGAGAGGGTAAGTGTCTGTTTTAGATATCTGATTAACACGTCTGTAGTCGATGCAAAGCCTCTGTGACCCACCTGGCTTAGGGACTAGAGTGACAGGAGAACTCCATTCGCTCTGACAGGGCTCAATCATCTTGTGGTCCAACAGGTAGCCAAGCTCCTTCTGGATGAGAGGAACTTTCACTGGGTTCACACGGTAAGGAGGCAATTTAATTGGCTTTGCGTCTCCAACATCGACATCATGCATCAACACAGTGGTTCTTCCGGGAGTAGCACGGAACACTTGCGGGTACTCCTGCAGTAATGCCGAAAACTCCTGCCTTTCCTTGGGAGGTAGATGAGAAAGCTTAGTCTGGAGATCATTCATGATATCAGGATTCTTCCCCAAACTATCACTCAGGCTCATGCTGCATGGGAGAGCTTCACTTGCAGACTCGGGTGGAACAGCTACAGTGCAGACTGGATTATTTTCGTCCCGCCTGTGATATAACTTTAGCATGTTGATGTGACATAGTTGCTTGCTCTTTCTACGATCTGGTGTGGCGATGACATAGTTGACATCACTGAGTTTCTTCTCCACGAAATAAGGGCCACTAAACTTGGCTTGAAGAGGTTGCCCATGAACTGGTAGCAGAATCAAAACCTGATCTCCTGGCTGAAAGTGGCGTAACCTGGACTTCTTATCATACCAAGTCTTCATCTTCTCCTGAGCAGCTCCTAAATTCTCTCTCGCCAGCTGTAAAGCAGTGGACAGCCGTTCTTTGAACTTCATCACATACTCCAGCAGGTTGACGTCATCTTCCTCCGACAGCCAGCATTCCTTGAGTAACTTAAGGGGTCCTCCTACTTCATGGCCAAACAGTAGTTCAAAAGGTGAGAAGCCCATTGATTCATTTGGAGATTCTCTTGCAGCAAACACAACGAATGGAAGACCTTTATCCCAGTCTTTCTGATGTTCCAAACAGTATTTCTTGAGCATCGATTTGAATGTTTGATGATATCTCTCCAACGCTTCTTGGGTCTGGGGATGGTAAGCTGAAGACGTGATCTGGGTGATGCCCAACTCTTTCAGAGACTGCTTGAAAACATTTGACAGGAAATTACTTCCTCGGTCTGACTGTACCTCCTTGGGCAGACCAAACTTTGTGGAGAACCCTAGCATTTCCTTAACCACGTTCTTTGCTGAAATATTTCTAAGTGGAATGGCTTCAGGATAACGAGTAGCCATATCAATCAGGGTCAACACATAAGAAAATCCTGAAGAAGTCTTAGGAAGAGGGCCCACAATATCCACCAACACACGGGTGCAAGGCGCCTCAAAAGGAGGAATGGGAACTAGAGGTGCAACCTTTTCGGTCTGATTACACTTCCCCACAACTTGACAGGTGTGACAAGACTTACAATACCAGGAAACATCCCTGAAGATACCTGGCCAGTAGAAGTGTTTCAAAATGCGTGCCACAGTCTTCCTCACTCCAAGGTGTCCTGCCAAACTGGTATCATGAGCCACTCGAATGATATCCTGCCTACAAACACGAGGGATGACAACTTGATGTACAACCTCCCATTCACAGTCGGCTGATGCTGTTGGGGGTCTCCACTTCCTCATAAGTACTCCTGACTTTACATAATAACAAGTAGAAGCACCGGCTGACTCTTCTTCACTGTAAGCAGAGTTAGCTAGACCTTTCAACTCAGGGTCAGCAACCTGCAACTCAACCAACTCTTGACGAGACAAATTATCAACACTACGGGGTACTGCCTCATCTGGTGAGTGGTCCAAATTAGCAAGAAAAGTGTCAGCTAGGATAACATCATCATCATCATTATCCTCTAAATCACCAGTAACTTTAGACTTAGCCCTAGTGACAGCACATGCAGGGAACACATCAGGGACATCACAATCCTGGGCCGCAGCCACTGGCTCACTAGACAACTGAGGAGCTGGACACACTTGACTTCCACCAATATCATTTCCAAGTAAGAAAGTTACACCTGACATTGGGAGTGTCTCAACCAACCCAACCATAACGGAACCATTAACAAAACCAGACTCTAAATTCACTCTGCACAGAGGGACAGAGAAGTAATTATTCCCTACACCTTGTAAGATTACAGTTTCATCAGAGGAATTAACATTAGAGCCTAGAACACTGGTCAGCATAAGGGATTGGCAAGCACCTGTATCACGATATATTTTAACTGATTTCCTGTCATTACTGTCCAGAGGACTGAGAAAACCATCAGACAGGAAATTAGCACATGAACTCTTGAGAGTGTCACCAACGTTACTGCTCAAAAGAGGAGCTCCATCATGAGAATTTAATTTACCCCTCAAAGCAGGTTCAGTTAACTCAGTTAAAGAATTCTGGGAACTCTCAAGGGTGGACACTAGACCAATTGACTGAATATTTAAAGACTCCTTTTTGTTCACATGACGCTGTCTCCTGAAACATTTCTCCGTAGTATGACCAAGCTTACTACAATAAGTACATTTACTTTTCTGAAATCTAGAGGTGAAGCTGGTATTTACTTCCTGAGAAACATCATCTTTATTCTCTTTCCTGTTACCTGTACTCTGAGTAGAGGCAACGTACTTACTCTCAGCTTTCCCTTTTTCTCTAGAATATCTCTTGTGAGTGAGAACATACTCATCAGCTAAAACTGCAGCATCAGACAAATTATCTATTCTTCTCTCATCAAGATATAGGCTTACATCTTTATAAATACACCTTTTGAAGTCCTCCAGCAAAATCATCTGCTTAAATTTGTCAAAATCAGAATCCACATTCTTAGAATTTAACCACTGCTCTAACAGATCTTCTTTGATTTTTGCATGCTCAACATGGGATTGCTTATCTTGCTTATAAGTTGTCCTAAATTTTACTCTATAAGCTTCAGGAACAAGCTCATAGGCCTTAAGAATCAAGCTCTTAACTACATCATAATTATCAGATTGATCCTGAGGCAAAGATGCATAAGTTACTTGAGCTTTACCGGTGAGAACAGTTTGAAGGAGTACTGGCCAATACTCCTTGGGCCAGTTAAAACCTGTAGCTACCCTCTCAAACAACTGAAAATACTTTGTTAAATCAAATTCATTAAAAGGAGGGACAAGTTTAACATTTTTAGCCACATCAAAATCATCAGAGCTAGATGATCCAGTTCCACCTTGTTTCATGCGATACTCATGGTCTGCCTGAATCCTAGCAATTTCAACTTGTGCCTCAGCCTCCCTAGCACGGGCCTCCTGCAGGGCTAGCTGTAACTTAGCTAATTCAATCTGCGTTTGCTCATTTGGAGGAGTTACATTAAACAAGCTTTCATTAATCATGTCAACAATCTGATCTTTAGAATGATGAGAGCGAACAACAATTCCCAATTGTTGAGCAACAAGCTTAAGTTTATTCTTTGTTCTGTTTTCTACATCACACACTGTTTGCACATTTGAAAAAAAATCTTTGGCTTCATCAAGCGTAGTAATAGTAGACATAATTAATAAGTAACAGTCACAAAATATCAAGCAATATCCTTATGATAATATCCTGAATATCCTGATAAGAGGTCGCCAAATTTATGTTACGGAACAGAGAAAGATAACGTACACTTTAAGTGAGAATACTAAGAGTCACTACTGTCCCGTAAAGTTCCAGGTTCAAAACAAAAGAGTTAGGTAAAATTACAAGTTAAAGTTTAATGGCCAAATAACAATAAAACATTCAGGACTCATAAGGATAATGTAATGGCAAATAAACAGGTTAAATATATGGTTAACTGCAATAGCCTCTATTAACACGAAATTAGCAAGAGTAAATTTATCTAAGTCAGCCCTGATACAATGAGATCACAGATAATACTCAGTGAATGCCAGATAAATTATTACAGATACAAACTATTATCAAAAATGACTGACACAAAACCCAACATTAATCAAAAACCTCACTAGGCCTAAGAATTAACCTTATGCTACACAGTACAAGAAAAAATGCAATAACACTTATACTCAAATTACACACAGCTGCTAGATGTTTGGAGATTTCTTGAGCACTCACAATAATAATATCTGTACAGGGGAGGACAGAGATGTGAACAAAATGAGGAGCAGATCTAAGTGGCAATGATGCAGAGACTGAGCTCATTATATAGGGGCCAGCAGAGCTTGATACAACTTGTAAGAAGGACGCGCAAATGAAGCCATGGGGACAAAAAGCTGAAAATCCCGCTCTGAATAACAGAGAGAACGACTTACTCTACTATAACGGTAGAAGGGGGGGACTGAGGCAGAACACGCTCGTGATCAAACATACAGCATACTGTGCGTTAAAATTACACAAAGGATGATGAAATCATAGGCTATGTAACAATATATATATATATATGATTAAAGAGAACAAGGAGTGAATGAGAACATTGTAAACCTGCTCGAAAACATATATAAAGAGGGAACTGCTACAGTTAAATTACATAAGGACTCAGAAAAAATTAAGATTGAGAAGGGCTTGCGTCAGGGAGATACAATTTCACCAAAATTATTTACAGCATGCCTAGAAAGTATTTTCAGAAAGCTAGACTGGGAAAACAAAGGAGTGAACCAGGGCCGTGCAGAGACCGTTGGAGGGGCAGGGGCTCAAAAGTTAAAAAGGGGCACATGGAGCATGAATTTGAGAAAGGATGCAAAAGTATACCTGACTATAACCGGTTGAATTGTAGCAACCCATATTCATAAAGATAACATCGAATCACAACATACCACATCATTGTTCATACTCAAATTACTCATGTATAAATTAGTAGACAGAGGCCAGTAATAATAAAAATTCATATTTCTGAAATCTTAAATGTTTATTGTTTCAATCCATCCTGCATTTATTAACAGACATCATAGACATGAATGATGTATTCATAATTATTTTATAATGTTATTAATGTAACTAAATGTAACTGATTAATGAGAGAAAGAATAGAGATTAGAGGTCACTAAGGTGTGTGTGTGTGTGTGTGTGTGTGTGTGTGTGTGTGTGTGTGTGTGTGTGTGTGTGTGTTTACACATCACAGTGGCATCTTCTCTTGCAGTTACAACAGCAACTTCCTGTTGCCCATGCTCTTAAAAATATCAATGACTTCACTAAGGTTGACTGGAATATCCTTTTCAATCGCAAGTAAAAGAAGCTCCGACAACCTCTCCTCTGTGCAAAGGGTGCGAAGTTTTGTTTTCACCAGCTTCAGTTTTGAGAAAGAACGTTCCACAGTAGCTGTAGACACCGGAAGGGTGCCGTAGGTCTTCAGCAGCTCAGTCAAGTTAGGGAAAACCACATGTGCATTGTTATCTTTGACCACTGTAAGAATAGATGTCACACTGATGGGTGAGGGGCATGAGTATGATGCATGGAAGACCTTAAGTTCTGTCTGCAATTTGTCTACTTCAATGTTATAGAACTGACAGGGTTTCTTCACAGCTTGCAGTGCTTCTGTTGGAGGATTTGCTGTTTTCCAGTTCTCTGGAACTGTCAGGCTGTGGAAAGCATTTAGGATTTCCCAAGTGGAGTTATCTTCTCCTTTAAAGCGTCTCCGAAGCTCATGTGTCATTGTGTCCACAAAAACGTAATACACTTTAACCCGATAGTAGTCTTGCAAAGAAGGGAAAGTGTGATCAACAGTAGCTGTTGTGGCAGTGAACTTGTACTTAGCTGGCATTTTCCTCCTCCTAGCTTGACCAGGAATCTCAGTTGGAGGGTCCAGGCCCACTGAAGCAGCCTTCTCTGTAGCCTGTTTATACATATTATCAAACTCCTCCTCTGTTCTGCTGTGCGCCAGTCCCTGTAAAACTCCATTAACAACTTTGTATGCTGCACCCAGGTCCATGTCTTTCTGCTGCAAAGCATTAGAAGCCATCGCAGTTACCTGGAAGATTGGACAGGTGATTTCCAAACACAGGAAGAATTCAAAGTTGATGCTCTTGAGTAGAATCATTGCATAGAGTCAGGAGGGACTTGCTGTGTCATTTCCTCAAGAAACTGCATGACAGTTGGGAGGACCTTCCTCAGAGTGCAAAGGGCTGTTTCTCTGCAGGCCCACCGCGTGTCTGACAGCTTCTTTAGCTCCAGTGGACGCCGATCAGGGTACATCGTCTTCTGCATTTCAATAAACGCAGAGTGTCGTTTAGATGAGTTGGCCACAAAAGCATAAAGTTTCTCAACTAAGTTAAAGAAGCTGACAAAACAGATGTTCGACTTTGCACTTTCAACTAACACCAGATTAAGGCAGTGTGCCTAGCAGTGTACGTACAATGCCTTTGGATTTCTTTTAAGGATTCTTGACTGAAGTCCGTTAAAGCGTCCGCTCATGTTTGCAGCACCATCGTAACCTTGACCCCGGATGTTTTCCAACTTCAGATTATTTTCTTCAAGTAGAGCTATCACTAAGTTTTCAAGAGAATCTCCCCTTGTGTTATGAATGTTACACACCTGAAGAAAGCGCACATTGATTTTCATGTTATGCACATACCTAATGACAAAAGAAACCTGTTCAGTGTGTGCAGCATCTGTGGTTTCATCCATGAGAATTGAAAAGATTTTGCTCTCTTGGATTTCTTTCTGGATCACTCTTTTTACTGATATGGCCAAAGCTCTAATCATATCATTCTGACTTCTGTTGGAGAGGAGTGAGACAAGAGGTCTTTTAGCAGGTCCTTGCTTCTGTTTTACCGATTCTAAGTGCAATTTAATTATACTGTCATATTTACCAAATAACTCTACCAACTCTATGAAATTACCTCGATTTTGGCTTGACGGGTTCTCATCGTCTCCTCTGAAAGGCATGCCCTGTCTTGCCAGGTAAAGTGTGGTGGCTAGTAAACGGGACAAGATTTCTCTGTTTTTTTCTCTTTCCCTGTCTTTAGCAGCTTGTGATGCACGGTCACCCATTTCGAAAGCTGCCTCCAGTGATCTCTTTTTTGAATTGTTCCACCTCACCATACTACACATGTGTGATTCTGAGGCACTGTGATCTTTAATTCTATCAAGAGCCTTTCTCCACTGATTAACTCCTTCTGATTTCCATGTTTTCCGGCTTGTGTATTTTTCTTCACTCAAAAAAAGACGACAGCTGAAACAAAACATTGCGTCAAGACTTGGGGAGTACTCTAGCCATGTGTTGTTCTCATACCATTTCTTTTGAAATGACCGCCCTTTTTCATTTTTTGGAAAGGATGAGAGTACTGGTTGACAGGGTCCGGTACTGTTGCAAAACTGAATGAAGGAATCATCACATTTGATGTTATGTTGTTGGACATGGGCAGGATCATTTGGGTGGGTAAGTTCAAGCAGGTGTGAGAATGTTTGCCTCCCTCTGGTATCTGCCTCCTCCTGGCTTGCTGCTCCCTCTACCTCCACAGTTTGTGTAATCTGTAATTCAGGCTCTGCCTCTCTCACTCCAACATCTTTCTCCTGGATAGCTGTTTCCTCTACCTCAACATTCTGTGTGGGCTCAATAACCTCTGACACCCTTCCAGGCCTTCCTCCAGCCTCTGTCTCCTCCTGGCTCTCAGTTTCCAGCAAGCTCTCATTTCTCTGATGCACAGTGTCTTCTTCTTTCTCTTCTTTTTCTCCTTCCATTCTCTCATCTGATTCGTCATGACTCGCTCCCAGTCCATCTAGAAACAAGGTACAATCTGCTGTTACATTGTCTATCGTGAATGGTGGGATAATTATTGATTGGTATTGTTATTGAGAACAACATTGAAACTGTGTGTAGTGAGGCAGGATGGAGGGTGTAGTGAGGCAGGATGGAGGGTGCAGTGGGGCAGATGGAGGGTGTAGTGGGGCAGATGGAGGGTGTAGTGAGGCAGATGGAGGGTGTAGTAGTCTGTGACTCTGCAATGTAAATAGCTAGCTGGTACAAGTAACTGTTATTCTTACCTTTTCTTTTCTCTGTCATCCAGCTGGTAAGTGATCCACTGCCTTTCGCGGCCTCACACAGCTCCTTTTGTTTTTGTTTTAACCTCCTCTCCTTACGAGGCATCTCTCAGACTCTGCACAATGAAATGCCGCATATGCGATCGTTAAACTACAATCTGATGCATATAAAACACTGTACACACACAAACACACTGGGACAGGGAGACATTTCATCTTCAAACATTGTACTGTATAGCCACAAATTTAATCCATTCAAAATCTGCCCTTTATTACCAGAGACCGTTTAATAGTAATTCACTGCATCTTGTAAGAATACACCATCCATGCACAAACGAATACCACTGCAAATGCAAAACATACTCACCGGCGGCAGAGTCGGCAGACAAGATGTTTGTTTACCCCCTCGGATCTGCACTATCACTGTCACCCGCGGCCCTCTCCAGCAGCTTTGATTAGCAGCTAAACAGTCCCGTGACGTGTTCTGGACGCGTCACACTGTGACGCGACCAGGACACGTACGATTACGGCAGGCTAAAATGTGTGGCTGTGGTGTAACTGGTGTTCCTTGTTTTTTTTTTCTCTCTCTCTTTCAACCCAACCGGATACCAGCTAAAAGACAAACGTCAAACAACGAGAAAAAAGACAAGAAAATGGCAATGCAAAATTGCGAATCACTACAACTGAGGGCAGGGCACATTGTGGATCACGTGATCGAGGTCGACCAAGGTAGATCTAAATTATTATTTTTTTATTATTATTTTGGGCTGCACAGACGGATTTTCACACACAAAAACTCTGACAAAAGGGCACTTTGGGCATCAAGGTTCAAAGGGGCAGGGGCTCAAGCCCCCTCCGCCCCCCCCTCTGCACGTGCCTGCCTTGCTGGCTTCCAAAAGTCTTGACGGTTCAAAAAATCAGCTCCTTCTTGAGACTGTCCCTCGCTGTTGATTCGCCTAAGCCAAGTTCACGTCCAATGTTTGAGTTTCTTTTACCATGCTTATTCAACTATATAACCTTCATTTTCAGCTCCAAAATGATTCCCATATTCTTGGAATGAAGTGGTGGGCCAATACTGTACCAGATGAGCAAGAGTGGGTCTTGTACATTGCTAAAAACACCACAATATGAGAGTGCAGTGCGGGCAGACAGAGGCTGAGAGTCCTGAAACTTGACTTGAGGGATCCCGTGAAGGAGGAAAAGGGCAGGAAACCTATGAGCCATCTGGTGGTCGCTTCGGATACTACCATTTTGACGGGAACACCGTTTTTCTCTTGCTTTCAGATGACGGATTCGCATTTTAGGAACACATTTTGTATTTTAACTTTTTTTCCTGAGTCGAATTCGCATATATGTGTTTCGCATATTGAGATCCCGTATATTGCAAGACCCTCAATGTAGTAAGTCCACGTGGTTCATGGCTTCTTTGTTCGTAAGAGAATGTTTTTAAATGTGCCACTTTCAAGTGACCTTGAACCATTGTTTCCTTTAAACAAATGCTTCCTGTAGCTATATATCTTTTGTAAGAAAAAATCAGCTGTTCTCATAACAATGATCTGAATGTACAGTGAGCGCCAATTGTCGTGTCGTGAAATTTAGTGAGAACATAAGGATGCCAATAATTTGGTGTATGGATTATTTTTTTTCTTATTCATTTGTTTTCCTTCTATTCTGTTATTAAATAGAATATATTCCACAATCTGGTAGGGCTTTCATAATGTTTCCCGAATTACATTTAATCTTCTGACAAAACCGTGTCACTGCTATTGGCGCTCATTATACGGGAATATATTACATACTATTATTTTTGTATAATAGTTTCAAAAATTTTCCATTGCTACATATTATTGTCATCATCCCATCTATTATTTGCCTGTATTTTAGTGTTTTGAGGTAAAAGAAGGGAATATATATGAGAATTTGATAAATGTTATGTAAACTTTGTCTGTAGAGCACGGAAGAGTGGCTGCGCATGATAGGGATGACTGGAGAGAAATTGTGAATGAATAAATGGTGACGCAGCCCCGAGGCGACATTCTCCCGCATTTGATCTGATCAGCTGATCAGGTCAGGTGCAGGTAACGGGATGAGTCCATTATGATGTAGCAGGGGTAATCCAGCTCTACTGTCGGGCCCTGCTGCGGATGTCACTGATTGCATTGCGCTGTTGAACCTCGTGCGGTGTGGCGTGGTGAAGATCTCTGTCCCTTCTCCTCTAGGGGCTAAGATACGTATAAATGTGTATGTGTGGATGAGTAAACTGGGAGTGTGTTGTCCTGTCTCGGCTACCATCTTCTCTTTGGGGGAAGCAGCCTAGGTATATAGATAGACAGATTTTGTGCAGATTTAGTATAATGTATGGGAATGGTTCTAGGGTAAAATGCTTTATACTGTATAATATAAAGCAGCAAATGTTCGATGAAGCACACATGTAACTGTGAACAGTTAGCAGTGTACTGGATAAGTTATTTAATAATTCAAAGGAGGAAGAAAATTCTCTCATCGTAAAAGAATTTTGTGCACTGACGGTTAACACGAAACGTATATCACTCATATAGTCCAGAAGGGAAATTGTGAAATGAATTACTCATCATTATCATTTTCCTTTTACGTAAATCACTGCAGGCTAAAGCTTTCTCCGTTGTCAGGTAAGTATGGAGTGATTTTATTTACTCTTCTCCCTTTTCAAGTAATATTTCTTACCAGCATAGATTGATGACGTTCATTCCTGTAACCTCTAACCATCCAGAAAAGTTGCTGTGCTATAACGCAGTTCAAAGATCTTAAAAATAATCGGGAACTATACTGAATTTGGATAGACGCCTGATTAATGCTCGTATTATGTATCCATTTGTAAAAAGAACGATGCTTCCTGTGTCTTACTGACATGCGACCAAGTAGGATCGGCTCAGACATGTCATATATGATGTTCATCATCCTCAGTATGACATTTAATGGATCCTGGAATATGACGGATGAGAGCTGGGTTCACAGATTACTCGGTGCGTTACCGTAACCCATCAGCGCCCAGTGTCCTCAGTATAGAACGGAACTGGGCATTTTCAAAATCTAATAAAGAAGGGAACCCCGAGGTAGAGGCCTATGAGCTTCCCGACTATGAGCCGACAGGCGGAGGGCGGTACGCTTAGCACCCTTCCAGCAAAATCCCTCGCACTGGAAATCTGGGGGCCAATGGGTTAAACAAAGGAGACAGGTGGATTGGAACGATATCTATCTGTCTTTACCTCAATTTCAGTACGTATATATGCATATACCACACACACACACACACATATATATATATATATATATATATATATATATATATATATAGATATATATATATATGTGTGTGTGTGTGTGTGTGTATGTGTGTGTGTGTGTATGTATGTGTGTGTGTGTGTGTATGTATATTCCATAAACATTAACCTTTATCCTTAATTACGATATGAGTAGGGTACGGGGCCACAAAACCTTGGCTATAATTGTTGCCATCGATCAGTAAAGACAACGAGTAAAACTATTGTATTACTTATGAAGCTACTGCGTTGCCAGTGTTTATCAAATTAAAATTATAATGTGTTGCATGAACAGTGGGCTAAAGATATTTCAGGTTTTCGAGGGGTATCATGACCTCAAATGGAGAAAATCTTAACATTATCAAAAATTCAGTGGTGGGAAAGCCACTACATCGTGCCTATTCAACTGGCGGCCTGCGGTCCAAATCCGGCTCTTGAGTGGTTTTTGCTTGGCCCTTTGACCGACTCAGAAGAATGAAAATAAACAAAGTAACCAACATAAAGCAGACAGTTTTGCCTTTTTCTTTTTATTCATGTATTTAGCAAAAACTGTAAACGCAAATAATATACGATTTTTTTTTTTTTGTTTCTTATTATGAATACGTGTTAGATAGAGGGAAATGTAGGGGTAAAATAATGTATGGCCCTTTGTTAATCAGTTTCATAATTCGGGCCTACTCTTAGCGTAGTTGAATAGCCCTGCAGTACGTCAATATGGCCGGTGTTGTTGAGCCGTATTCTCGTTCACTTTCCTTAGTGTTTTACCTAGCATATTAGAGCTTAGTCTAATGTTTCCCTACATATGATCCTTATCTTCTTACTATTCGACACTGTTTACAAGAGAAAGATTCAGTTTCACACAAATATGTGAATCTGCAATGTGGAAAGTAAATCAATGAAGAAAACGTGTTACGAAGCCTCTTAGGGCAACGAGAGTAGTCCTTATTCTCTTTTGGAAATGCGAAGAAATCTAGTCAATGAGATTGTCCCTCACTATATTAGGTGGTTGTGATTCGTGATGAAAGGGATCTGCTAACACCATTATGGAGCAGCAAGCTGTGTCGAGTCTACCTCTTCCTGCTCCTCGGTCCACAACATCTGCTGTCTTTCGCTGATCAACACCTCAAGGCCTGGGATTACTATGGCAAGTAAGTGGACGTAACTTGATTAACCTGTACAGTACCTCTGATTAACATTTTGAGCCAAAGCTACTACTATCTCTCCCCCATGCTTCAGCATTTCACCACACACTCCATCAATTCCTGAGGCTTTCCCCAATTTAACTTTCTTCATTGCTTCCACAACTTCTGTGCTACTGATTTCTTCCTGTCTTCTCACCTCCCTCCTTCTCCCAGACATTCCCCAGCCACTTATACTCGCATTACTTCCATCCTGTATGTTCAACAATTCCTTAAAGTGTTCTCTCCATCTGCTCACTTTTTCTCCCTTCTCCACTGGTAATCTACCATTTTTATCTTCCACTCCCCTGCTAACCTCACTTCCACCCTGTCTTACTCTTTTCACCTCTTTCCAGAACATTTTCTTACAGTCCCTCCACTTTACACTCAAATTCCTTCCAAATTCCTCATCCACTCTCTTCTTACTCTCTCTTACTAATCTTTTCACCTCTCTCTTTCTTTCTGCATATAACTCTTTCTTCTGCCTCTCAACTTCTTCCACGCCCCTATTTCTCATCCATTCATTGCATGCTTCCTTCTTTTGTGCCACAGCCTGTCTCACCTCTTCAGTCCACCACGCTGTTCCTTGCACCCCCCTCCATCTCTTCCTCCCACACACCACATCACATGCTGCACATATTTCTTCTTTAAATATCCTGCACACACCTTCCACGTCCCCCATCTCCTCCAAATCATATTTGCCCAATCGTTCCTCCACTTCTCTCTTATACTCTGTCTTTTTCTCATCCTCTTGTAACCTTTCCACTCTCCTTGCAACTACTTCCTCTCGTCTTTCCCTTCTTTTATTCCTCCATCTTACTTGGATCCTAATGCTGGCCACCACCAAGTAGTGGTCAGAAAGTCCACTCCCCCAACCTCTATAAGCTCTTGCATCCATTACACATCTTCGCATCCTTTCATCCACACACACATAATCATTGCCTTCCTTTCATTCAGTTCACCACTCACCCTTCTCATCACTTGTCATGTATAACTGAGGATCATTTTATGCTTGAAGAGGGTATTGGCTATCACCAACCCCCTCCCAGCACAAATGTCCACTAATGCACTGCCATTCTCATCTATCTCAGCAGGCACACCCCATTCACCAACTATTCCATCCACCTTCACATTCCCTACTTTACCATTCATATCACTGATCAAAAACACTCTCTTATTCCTTCCAAACTTTTCCATGCACACTTCCACATTTGTCTAGAACTCTTCTATCATTCTGCTAGCACGATCTTGCGTTGGCACATACACGCACACAATCGCCCACATTTGTATTCCAACTTTCAACTTGACCCACACAATCCTTGACGCAACTGATCCATACTGTCTTATGCTCTTCTTCCATCTTTTACTCACAACTATATATAAATATATATATATATATATATATATATATATATATATATATATATATATATATTTATATATATATATATATATATATATATATATATATATATATATATATATATATATATATATTGTTACATAGCCTATGATTTCATCATCCTTTGTGTAATTCTAACGTACAGTATGCTGCATGTTTGATCACGAGCGTGTTCTACCTCACTCCCCCCCTCCTCCCTTATAGTAGAGTAAGTCGTTCTTTCTGTTGTTCAGAACAGGATTGTCAATTCTTTGTCCCCATGGCTTCATTTGCGCGTCCTTCTTGCAAGTTGTATCAAGCTCTGCCGACCCCTAAATAATGAGCTCAGTCTCTGCATTATTGTCACTTAGATCTACTCCTCATTTTGTTCACATCTCTGTCCTCCCCTGTACAGTTGTTATTATTGTGAGTGCTCAGGAAGTCTCCAACCATCTAGCAGCTGTGTAATTTGAGTATAACTGTTATTGCATTTTTTCTTGTACTGTGTAGCATAGGGTGTTAGTTCTTGGGCCTAGTAAGGGTTTTCGTGATTCATTTGTTCTTATGTCAGTCATCATTAATAATATTTTGTATCTGTAATAATATATGTTGCATTCACTGAGTATTATCTAGTATTGTCATTTTATCAGGGCTGACTTAGATAAATTTACTCTTACTAATTTCGTGTTAATAGAGGCTATTGTAGTTAACCATATATTTAACCTGTCCATTACATTATCCTTATGAATCCTGAATGTTTTGTTGTTAGTTTGAGCATTAAACTTTAACTTGTAATTTTACCTAACTCTTTTGTTTTGAACCTGGAACTTTACCGAACAGTAGTGATTTTTAGTATTCTCACTTAAAGTGTAGATTATCTTTCTCTGTTCCGTAACATAAATTTGGCGACCTCTTATCAGGATATTCAGGATATTATCATAAGGATATTGCTTGATATTTTGTGACTGTGATTTATTCATGATGTCTACTATTACTACACTTGATGAAGCCAAAGATTTTTTTGTCAAATGTGCAAACAATGTGTGATGTAGAAAACAGAACAAAGAATGAACTTAAGCTTGTTGCTCAACAATTGGGAATTGCTGTTCGCTCTCATCATTCTAAAGATCAAATTGTTGACATGATTAATGAAAGCTTGTTTAATGTAACTCCTCCAAATGAGCAAACGCAGATTGAATTAGCTAAGTTACAGCTAGCCCTGCAGGAGGCTCGTGTTAAGGAGGCTGAATTTCAGGCAAAAGCTAAGGAGGCTGAGTTTCAGGCACAAGTTGAAATTGCTAGGATTCAGGCAGACCATGAGTATCGCTTGAAACAAGGTGGAACTGGATCATCTAGCTCTGATGATTTTGATGTGGCTAAAAATGTTAAACTTGTCCCTCCTTTTAATGAAACTGTTTTAACAAAGTATTTTCAGTTGTTTGAGAGGGTAGCTACAGGTTTTAATTGGCCCAAAAAGTATTGGCCAGTACTCCTTCAAACTGTTCTCACCGGTAAAGCTCAAGTAACTTATGCATCTATGCCTCAGGATCAATGTGATACTTATGATGTCGTTAAGAGCTTGATTCTTAGGCCTATGAGCTTGTTCCTGAAGCCTATAGGGTAAAATTTAGGACAAATTATAAGCAAGATAAGCAATCCCATGTTGAGTATGCAAAAAGCAAAGAAGATCTTTTAGAGCAGTGGTTAAATTCTAAGAATGTGGATTCTGATTTTGACAAATTTAAGCAGATGATTTTGCTGGAGGACTTCAAAAGGTGTATTAGTAAAGATGTAAGCCTATATCTTGATGAGAAAAGAATAGATAATTTGTCTGATGCTGCAGTTTTAGCTGATGAATATGTTCTCACTCACAAAAGATATTCTAGAGAAAAAAGGAAAGCTGAGAGTAAGTACGTTGCCTCTACTCAGAGTACAGGTAACAAGAAAAAGAATAAAGATGATGTTTCTCAGGAAGTAAATACCAGCTTCACCTCTAGGTTTCAGAAAAGTTAATGTACTTATTGTAGTAAGCTTGGTCATACTACGGAGAAATGTTTCAGGAGACAGCGTGATGTGAACAAAAAGGAGTCTTTAAATATTCAGTCAATTGGTCTAGTGTCCACTCTTGAGAGTTCCCAGAATTCTTTAACTGAGTTAACTGAACCTGCTTTGAGGGGTAAATTAAATCCTCATGATGAAGCTCCTCTTTTGAGCAGTAACGTGGGTGACACTCTCAAGAGTTCATGTGCTAATTTCCTGTCTGATGGTTTTCTCAGTCCTCTGGACAGTAATCACAGGAAGTCAGTTAAAATATATCGTGATACAGGTGCTTGCCAATCCCTTATGCTGACCAGTGTTCTAGGCTCTAATGTTAATTCCTCTGATGAAACTGTAATCTTACAAGGTGTAGGGAATAATTACTTCTCTGTCCCTCTGTGCAGAGTGAATTTAGAGTCTGGTTTTGTTAATGGTTCCGTTATGGTTGGGTTGGTTGAGACACTCCCAATGTCAGGTGTAACTTTCTTACTTGGAAATGATATTGGTGGAACTCACGTGTGTCCAGCTCCTCAGTTGTCTAGTGAGTCAGTGGCTGCGACCCAGAATTGTAATGTCCCTGATGTGTTCCCTGCATGTGCTGTCACTAGGGCTAAGTCTAAAGTTACTGGTGATTTAGAGGATAATGATGATGATGATGATGTTATCCTAGCTGACACTTTTCTTGCTAATTTGGACCACTCACCAGATGAGGCAGTACCCCGTAGTGTTGATAATTTGTCTCCTCAAGAGTTGGTTGAGTTGCAGGTTGCTGACCCTGAGTTGAAAGGTCTTGCTAACTCTGCTTGCAGTGAGGAAGAGTCAGTTAGTGCTTCTACTTGTTATTATATAAAGTCAGGAGTACTTATGAGGAAGTGGAGACCCCCAACAGCATCAGCCGACTGTGAATGGGAGGTTGTACATCAAGTTGTCATCCCTCGTGTTCGTAGGCAGGATATCATTAGAGTGGCTCATGATTGCAGTTTGGCAGGACACCTTGGAGTTAGGAAGACTGTGGCCCGCATTTTGAAACACTTCTACTGGCCAGGTATCTTCAGGGATGTTTCCTGGTATTGTAAGTCTTGTCACACCTATCAAGTTGTGGGGAAGTTTAATCAGACCGAAAAGGTTGCACCTCTAGTTCCCATTCCTCCTTTTGAGGCGCCTTGCACCCGTGTGTTGGTGGATATTGTGGGCCCTCTTCCTAAGACTTCTTCAGGATTTTCTTATGTGTTGACCCTGATTGATATGGCTACTCGTTATCCTGAAGCCATTCCACTTAGAAATATCTCAGCAAAGAACCTGGTTAAGGAAATGCTACGATTCTTCACAAAGTTTGGTCTGCCCAAGGAGGTACAGTCAGACCGGGGAAGTAATTTCATGTCAAATGTTTTCAAGCAGTCTCTGAAAGAGTTTGGCATCACCCAGATCACGTCTTCAGCTTACCATCCCCAGACAAAGGAGCGTTGGAGAGATATCATCAAACACTCAAATCGATGCTCAAGAAATACTGTTTGGAACATCAGAAATACTGGAATAAAGGTCTTCCATTCGTTGTATTTGCCGTATGAGAATCTCCAAATGAATCACTGGGCTTCTCACCTTTTGAACTACTGTTTGGCCATGAAGTAAGAGGACCCCTTAAGCTACTCAAGGAATGCTGGCTGTCGGAGGAAGATGACGTCAACCTGCTGGAGTATGTGATGAAGTTCAAAGAACGGCTGTCCACTGCTTTACAGCTGGCGAGAGAGCATTTAGGAGCGGCTCAGGAGAAGATGAAGACTTGGTATGATAAGAAGTCCAGGTTACGCCACTTTCAGCCAGGAGATCAGGTTTTGATTCTGCTATCGGTGCATGGCCTCTTCAAGCCAAGTTTAGTGGTCCTTATTTTGTGGAGAAGAAACTCAGTGATGTCAACTATGTCATCGCCACACCAGATCGTAGAACGAACAAGCAACTTTGCCACATCAACATGCTAAAGTTATATCACAGGCGGGACGAAAATAATCCAGTTTGCACTATAGCTGTTCCACCCGAGTCTGCAAGTGAAGCTCTCCCATGCAGCATGAGCCTGAGTGATAGTTTGGGGAAGAATCCTGATATCATGAATGATCTCCAGACTAAGCTTTCTCATCTACCTCCCGAGGAAAGGCAGGAGTTTTCGGCATTACTGCAGGAGTACCCGCAAGTGTTCCGTGCTACTCCCGGAAGAACCACTGTGTTGATGCATGATGTCGATGTTGGAGACGCAAAGCCAATTAAACTGCCTTCTTACCATGTGAACCCAGTGCAAGTTCCTCTCATCGAGAAGGAGCTTGGCTACCTCTTGGACCACAAGATGATTGAGCCCTGCCAGAGCGAGTTGAGTTCTCCTGTCACTCTGGTCCCTAAGCCAGGTGGGTCACAGCGGCTTTGCATCGACTACAGACGTGTTAATCAGATAACCAAAACAGACACCCACTCCCTCGCGTGGAAGATTGCATAGACAAGATCAGAAAGGCTAGGTACATAAGTAAGTTTGATTTGTTAAAGGGATACTGGCAAGTACCTATGACTGAACGTGCTAGGGAGATCTCATGTTTTGTAACACTAGGAAAGACTTTTGCATGTTCTGTAATGCCATATGGTATGAAGAATGCACCAGCCACATTTCAGAAGCTCATGAATGTTGTAACAGAGGGTTTGGCAGGGTGTGTTGTTTATATTGATGATGTATTAATCTTCAGTGACAACTGGAAAGATCACCTATGCCATGTCAGTAAATTTCTTGAGCGTTTGGTTCAGGCTAATCTTGTAGCTAATATATCAAAGTGTGAGTTTGGTCAAGCTAAAGTTCAGTACCTTGGGTACGTAATTGGTGATGGACATGTTGCACCAGCAGCAGCTAAGATTCAGGTTATAAGTGATCTTCCCAGACCTAAAAGTAGGAAAGAGCTACAAAGATTTTTGGGAATGGTAGGTTATTACAGGAGATTTGTTCTTAACTTTTCAATTCTTGTATCATCGCTTACAGACCTACTGAAAAAGGGAGTTAAATTTGTTTGGACCGATAACTGTGAATCCTCTTTCAGCAAACTTAAAGCTATCCTATTAAGTCAGCCAGTGCTCGCTACTCTAAATTTTGCTAAACCTTTTAAGATGGCTGTTGATGCAAGTGATACAGGAGCTGGGGCTGTTTTGCTGCAAGAGGATGATCAGGGTATTGAACACCCTGTATCTTACGAGTATTACAGTAAGAAGTTCACTCCACCTCAAAAGACTACTCAACTATTGAGAAAGAGCTTTTGGCCTTGATTTTGGGTTTACAGCATTTTTCATTTTATTTGTGTTCTGGTTTTGACCCCATAGTCATTTTTACCGATCATAACCCACTGAAATTCCTTAGCAAGTTTAAAGATAAAAATCAGAGATTGACAAGATGGAGTCTACTTCTTCAGGAGTATTCATTAGACATACAGCATGTCAAGGGGAAAGAAAATGTTATTGCAGATTGCTTATCTAGACTTTAGACAGATTGTTTTAGAGTAATAAGAAATTTCCTTTGTAAATTTCTTTTTCTTTGTGGGGAGGTGTTACATAGCCTATGATTTCATCATCCTTTGTGTAATTCTAACGTACAGTATGCTGCATGTTTGATCACGAGCGTGTTCTACCTCATTCCTCCCCTCCTCCCTTATAGTAGAGTAAGTCGTTCTTTCTGTTGTTCAGAGCAGGATTGTCAACTCTTTGTCCCCATGGCTTCATTTGCGCGTCCTTATTGCAATTTGTATCAAGCTCTGCCGGCCCCTATATAAGGAGCTCAGTCTCTGCATTATTGTCACTTAGATCTACTCTTCATTTTGTTCACATCTCTGTCCTCCCCTGTACAGTTGTTATTATTGTGAGTGCTCAGGAAGTCTCCAACCATCTAGCAGCTGTGTAATTTGAGTATAACTGTTATTGCATTTTTTCTTGTACTGTGTAGCATAGGATGTTAGTTCTTGGGCCTAGTAAGGGTTTTTGTGATTCATTTGTTCTTATGTCAGTCATCATTAATAATAATTTGGAATTGTAATAATATATGTTGCATTCACTGAGTATTATCTAGTATTGTCATTTTATCAGGGCTGACTTAGATAAATTTACTCTTACTAATTTCGTGTTAATAGAGGCTATTGCAGTTAACCATATATTTAACCTGTTTTTTGCCATTACATTATCCATATGAGTCCTGAATGTTTTTTTGTTAGTTTGAGCATTAAACTTTAACTTGTAATTTTACCTAACTCCTTTGTTTTGAACCTGGAACTTTACGGGACAGTAGTGATTTTTAGTATTCTCGCTTAAAGTGTACATTATCTTTCTCTGTTCGGTAACAATATATATTTTAATTCTTACGAAAATTGATCACTATCGAATGACCCCGTCCGTAGATGAGAATAAGGGTATGGAAAATGATGAAGATAATGATAATTTCTTTGGTATTACAAGAATAGAGCGATGTTGGAAGGCAACTGGAACAACTTCAATCCTTTGCCGACACCTTGGTTTTCCTATGAAATGTTCCTACCTGTTTTTAAATAAAAAATAAAAAGCGACAAACGACGGAGCAGGTACGTTTATGTTTTGTAGGCCATTTCAGCACCGTTAGGTATTAGTTTTCTCTTTCCAGAATGCCCATTACTTTTTTATTAGCAACTTTAAGCTAATAGGATCCGTTGATTTGGGGGGGGGGTTCAAACTGATTTTTGATACTTTCCTTGGTGAGGGGTACAAAAAATAAGAATACATGAGCTGCTTTAGGACCAAAAAAAAAGAAAAAAACATGCAAGACCATATTACCGTGGTAAATAATGACTAATATTAATAAGATTAACACTTCCCAAACTCAAACATAATAATGCAAATTTTGGCTTACATTTAAACAAAAACCAACTGTAGTTACAGTGATTTATTATTTCATTAAAAATATTCTCTAATCAGAGGAAAAACACTATCAACAATAGCTTTAAAGACTCGGTTTGTTTTATTGATGGTGCCAGGTTCATTGAGGTCCTGCTTTGATTCATATCAGGACATCAATCGCCTGGCTTCTCGGCCTAAAATGAGGCCTTTTCACTTCTCAGAACTAAGTACTTTGTTGCTTCCGTGACTTGCTAGACACATCGTTCTTTTTCTTGAGCATGACATGACCACTGAGGCGCTTGCATTGCCCCTGTGATGAACTTCACTTTAGTTATTGTAAGCCCAAAGGTTAAAGATGGTTCGTATACTCCATCAGACCAATCAATCAGACCTAAGAGTGAGGACGCCTCTTGTTTGATGGAAGAGTCTTCCTGGCACGGACAGAAATATCCCAAAGTTGAGTGTCTTCATTTCCATTGCCTTTCTATTCAATAACCCTTTGGACACCCTGTCGTCTCTCCTTACTATCACCAGAGCAAACAGCGCTTGAATTATCATGTCACTAAAAGCACTAAAGGCAAACCATCCTGAACGCTGTACAGTACGAATGACAATATCCACCACAGCCTTTCCCTGATGCTTTTGCTACTGCAGTTGAAATAATGTAGTGGAGGCCCTAAATCAAGGAGTTTTTCATTTCAGCAAGGATATTAAACTCCCATAATGCACTCCACTGGCACTCGCAGATTATTCAGATGTTTTCCTTTGAGGCCCTGTTTTGATACCCATATCATGCAGTCTGTTGCTGTTGTCAAACATCTTGAGTGATTAACTGGGCCAGTCTCAAGAATAGCCAGGTCTGCTGGTAAATAGGTAATTTTCATTGCCTGTGTAATCTTGTAACCAAAGTCTCGATAAGTGGAGAGATACTGTACTTAAATACTTCATGGCTTAGGTGGATAGGTCATACCGTGTATCTTCGTAAATAAAAGAATGCCTTCTAGCTCTGTGGCCAAGTCACGCATCCTCCCTATAGTGCCAGTCCACTTGACAGCGTTTTGCCATCCAGTGCTGTTACTAAGTGTCACTGTGTACTGGTGCCAGTAGCCTGTACAGGTCATTTATAAGTTTTGAGTAAGACTTTTCCTTTCACTCACTTGGCGCCTAAAATACAGTAATATTGGTGTTTACTTTAATATTAAGGCTCCGTGAATGCAATGGGCGTGAGACTGGATTCAAACTGCCCGCCATCCTAACTCAGATACCGGCGAACCTGACGTCACTCTTCTTCCGGTGTGACGTAACGTTCCACTTTCCCCTGAGTTCCCTAAAATCCTAGTAAAACTGAAATATTTAAAACCGACGAGTGCACGATAATAATCGTATTCGATAACCTTTCCTCTCATATTAAATTCATAATGCCAAATTACCTAAGAGAAAAAGTTGGTAAATGGAAATATTCCCTCGTCTCATCCCTGTAGCGGGCTCCCCTCGCAGCCTCTTGCCTTTGTCTACAACACGACGCGGAGCAGAGCTGGGCAGGAATCCCTCTCACACTCATACTTCCCATGGATATGTAGGTTATTTTGCCCTACTGAAGAGGTTAATACTTGCAGTATATGTGTAATCCTCATAGACACATTACATGTAGTCTGAAATAGTTTTAGCATAATTATTGACAAGTGATTAACAAGAGAAATGAAGTGAACGGCATGTTGGAAAAAGCCTTTGTTCACCGTGGCAGTGTTACACTGCAGAATAATTCCTGTATGCTAGCTTATAACCAGTGATTACATTCCAAGTGGTAAATGAACAGAGAGTAATCAATGATTGCTTTTCAAGTGGTAAATGAATAAAAGTTAGAATCTTTACCTTTTCAAGGTCAAGTGGGAAGAAACTGGGAGTTCAAGTGTGAACTTACCCAATCGAAATATAACTCTAGCTCATAAAAATTTTATTTTTTCTCCCAACTCTTTCAAACACCATAATATGTACTCTACTAATTTTGTAATTTGTACTTATTACTGTGAACTTGGGATCACATTTATATTATTTTTCTAGTGTAGGGTAAATCAAATAAATTCCAGGGCAGTGGTGCTGGGGGAAGAAATGCCCAAGTAGAGAGATGTGTCGGTGGAGACACCATGCCTCGTAATTAGCTTGCTACACTTACCTCTGAGCCCTACCTCGTGCACCCCACTCACCCGTGTCTCGAGTATCCCTAGTATTTTTCAGTAGTGGTGGTCATAAGTAGGCAGGGAGATGTGTGTACTTTATAAGATTATAACCTAGACTTCAATAAGATATAATCTAAGTCAATTAGCTGTTATATTACCCTTTGTTCTTATCCATGCAATAACGGGAGAAAAGGGGACGGGTTGTGCTTTTCCTTGGTATTCTGGTGGCAGTCGGCATGAAAGGGAATACGACCCGTCGTAAAACAGCTGCCCCCCCCCCCCGATACAACTGAAGCAACTTATTGGTATGGAGAACAAAAATCAACCAGTTCTGCTTACGATCAAGTTATCTCCTTTACCGAAGGCTAAATGCCCCCCCTTCCACCCAGTGTTGACATTTGTGGAGTCAACACACATGGACTGAAGACTCATGTCTTAGCCTCTTTCTCTGATGAATTCTACGAGATTATATGCGATAATTTTAGTATGCTTCCCTGTCTTCGAAGGTTTCTCATGTGTAAAGTGGACTGGATACTGTCCGCCTGACTCACTGCACACAGTATAAGGCTCCTCTTTGTCCATCACTGGAAACTGCTTAACCGGTTTCTCTGCCTTGAGCATCACCTTTGTTGTGTCATGGCAGCCATCTAAAAAGATAGTCAATCAGTCCTTCCTTGTAACAATGATCAAACTTCTGGTCTAGTGTCATCATAAGTTTTTCCTATGCCCTGTTTACTTTCTTGTGATCAGCTATGAGCCTCTTATCTCGTTAAAGATCTACAGTACCATACGTCCTTCAACGTAGCTGTACCAATAGCAACTGTAGGACGAAAGCCAACGCCCTTCCTGATATTCTGCAGGACAATGTAAAGTATGCCTTTCTAAAGTGTTGTGCTCCATTCATGTGTTTTGGGTTTCAAACAGAGGCTCATGTGGAATTGCATGCACATCATAGTCTTATTCATCTCCAAGAAACCCAAATGTTTCAGATGTTATCATGGATTGTTGCTCATTTACATCAGCTTTCTGTTTACCTTTTTCTTCTTGACCTACCTGTAATGTTGAGGACGATCTGTAAGTCAATCTGATGAAGTCCAATGTTTGAAGCAATGTCTGTTTGTCCTTTAATGAAAGCAACTTCTTTCAAAGGAATCCTTCACTCTTTAGAATATTGACAGTTGATGTGAGCTTCCTATTTGTAATCATGAGGGAAACTGTAGTTAAAGCAGGCAACGACTTCACATTTGCAAATAAGATTGTTGAAGAGTTTGTCAAGGTTTGCAATAAAATTGTCCTTGACTTTTAGTTTTCTTTAGCCAAAGGATATGTTTCTTTCCTGCCCCCAGCCCTCTTGTATCATGTTCAGTATGGTGAATCGTGAATTGCAGTAATAGGTTGGAGCAAATTATTTGCTCTTTTTCCATGTCCATTTCACAGTCACAGCTGGATAAAGGTCCATTGCACGATTGGCTGCTGGGTTGTTTCTCACATCTACACTGATCTCTTCTATTTTTTTGAAGTCCATATCGTAGAACATCATGTATTGTTGGGAGTTTAGACGGCAGAAGCCTGCTGCCAGTTTCCAACAGATTGCCCGTATGTGTCATGGTTGACTGTCTTGCCCACCTATTTTTTTTCTTTTTTCTTTTTTCTTATGCTGAACACCGAGTCCTATAATGGGGAGATCAGTATTAACTGATGTTCTGAACTTTATCAGTTGTAAGACTGAGTATCAGTATTCTTTCCTATGAACATTGAGTAGTGTCAAACTGTGTTTAAACAAGGATTTGTTAATGACTGCATTAATGAGTACAGATATCTCTTACTTTTATGAAGATTCTCTAACCTGTCAAAGAATGTTCACGCACTCTAAGGATTGTTTTTTAACATCCTAAATGTCTCAAATGTGTGATTTTAACCTCTTAACCACGGGGCGTCACTTTCGTGACGCTCGGCTACAATGGATCATACCGCGGGGCGTCACTTTTGTGATTCTGTGTTATTTTGAATTATCCCGGGCTCTCAAGTGGTGGCTTGTATCATATATCAGTACTCCCAATGTCCAACACTAGTCAGCACTCCAAATCTCATCTGTACTCCCATCCATTGTTGACATTTTAGCTATTTTAACCCCTTCCTGACTCCCCTCCCTACCTGCCCTCCATTACCCTCTCCTCTCACCTCCCACGCCGCGCTGCGCTACGGAAATTTCCCCCTTCTCTTTCCACAGATTTCATCCATTGAAATAAGCCCTATGCCCAATATTTTTACCCAATAATATATACCAAAAAAAAAAAAACAGGTAAGTGATAGTGTTATACTCCTGAAATTGCCCAATTATCACCTGACAAAACCTCACGTGCATTCATTCGCTACATTACCACGGTAATTTCCCCTTTGATTTATGCCTTGTAATCGATGTCTGTAATAAAAATATATATCAGAAAGGAAGGGAGAATCCTAATTGACATTTACATTCACCTGGAAGTACCTATTTCTTTATTTATTGCCGAGATTTTCTACCTATAAAAAATTAGCCTGTAAGTTAGCAGCAGTCAGCCTAAAGTGTCATTGTCAACCCTTCCCCTTCTCAGATAAGCCGCGGCATTTAGTTCCTTGTCCTCCACTGCAGAGACAACATGTCGCACCGCGCCCCGCCATTCCTGCCGCTTCTGCGCCCATTGCAAAGGGCCCCGTGACCTCTACCCCCAAGAAAAGTGTTGAGGCAAGCAGGAAAGGCCTCAGTGACTCTGCAGTGGCACGAGAACTTGCTGAATTGTCGATGATAATAATGGACAGCGATTTTGACGATTCCGGTGAATCGTGTGATGAGCCGGGTGAACTTATCGCGCCAGAAACAGCGACAACAAGTGCTCCTACCAGTGAATCTGTGTGTAGCTCCAAGGGAAAGGAGCCTTTAGTGCAGGAAGGAAAAGAATTTGGGAAGGGAGTGAAAAGGCGGCGTGTTAGCCCCAGAACAATGCCCCATCGTGACCCAGCCCGCCATGAGTCACGAGATCATTCACCTCCCCGTTCCCCAAGCCCCGCTTTACTCATCTCGTCATCATCGTCGGCTGAGTTATCTCCGGAGTCTTCGTCGTCGGAGTCACCACCAGCATCAACAGTGAAGGCCGGCCGTAGAGGTAGAGGTAGATCTAAGAGAGTGAGAAGTAGTGTAGCTAGTAGGGTAAGGGCTGCTAGTGCTGTACGGCAACCTAGGGTCAGTGTGAGTGACCTTGACCGTGATAAGCCTCCCTCTCAGCCAACCTCCACCACCACCACCACCACCATCCCTCCACCGCCACGCCAGGGAATCCTGGACGCCTTCGCGTGGACGGAAGGGTCAGATTTTGTCCCCGAAAACCTGGTTTTCTATGAGAGCTCGTCAGGAGTTCAGCCTGCCTTCACTATGGACGAAAATGCTGAGTGTGTCGACTACCTTTTGGCCTTCCTAGATGACGAAGTCATGCAGCACATATGTGATGAGACTAACAGGTTCGAATCACAACGTGCTGCTAGTGGTACAGGTGCAGCCAAGATGCAACAGTGGACCATGCTGGGAGTGCAGGAGCTGTATGTGTTCTTTGCCCTCATGCTTCTTATGCCACACTCCAAGAAGCATGAGTTGGAAGAATACTGGTCCATGGACCCCTTACTACCCTCACCGACCTTCAACAAGTACATGGCCAGAGATCGCTCGGAACATCATGGGAAACCTGCACTTTGCCGATAATGATGTACCTTCCCAAACCGACCCACTCTGGAAGATCCGGGAGATTCTGAACAGAATGAAGGATAAGTTCATGTCATTCTTCCACCCATTTCAGAAGGTTGTCATTGATGAGTCCTTGGTTCTGTTCAGAGGACGTCTTCGGTTTGTCCAGTACATTCCAAGCAAACGCCATCGCTTTGGAATTAAGTTCTTTGTACTGTGTGACTGTAAGACAGGGTACATCCTTGACTTCGTCATATATTCAGCCAGCACTGTCGATCTCGATAAAACACACCCCCTTGGCTTCTCAGGCTGTGTAGTGAAAGTGCTCCTAGAAAAGTATTTTGGTGGGAATCATGTGCTGTATACAGACAACTACTATACAGCACCGAAACTTGCCAAATACCTTTCTGAGCACGGCATTGGCTCCTGCGGCACTGTCAAAAGTAATCATGCCAACTTCCCCAAATTCCCAGAGGCAGGAAACTCGCAGCGAGGAGACGTGCACCTACGCAAGTCTGAGAAGATGCTGGCAATACGGTGGCATGACAAGAGAGTCGTGCACATGCTCACCACCGTACATAAGGGGGAGATGAGAGACAGTGGGAAGGTCGACCGTAGGACAGGCGAACCTGTGATGAAACCTGATGCTGTGTTGGACTATAATATAAACATGCGGCTGGTGGACAAGTCCGACATGATGATTGGTGAGATCGACTGCCTCAGGAAGAATACTAGGTGGTACAGGAAAGTTTTTCTGCATCTCATAGATATGACGATGTTGAACGCCTTCATCCTGTACAAGATGAAGGTAAAGCCACCCAAGTCCTTCTCCCTGAGGTTGTTCATTAGACTTGTGTCCAGCAGCTGCTGGAAAAATATGGTAAGGTGCAAGCAGCAACTCCAAGGCGCCATCCAGTTACACTTCCCGACCGACTTGAGCAGAGGGCGTATATGGATCGGCACAGACTTGAGCTAATGCCTGCCACAGGGAAAAGGAAGGCTGCGATTCGCAGGTGTCAGGTATGTGCGCATACCACACGCCGCACACCTGAGCATAAACGCACCTCTTGGCAGTGCGCTGAATGCCAGGTTCCCCTCTGTGTAACCTGCTTCTTCGATTATCACAGCCAGAAGCAGTTCTAACAGTGCAAGTGTGGAAGCAGAATTATTTGGAAATAATGTGTAAATAATGTGTAAATAATGTGTAAATAGCAGGTGAAAGCAATGGATGTTCAGTTCATATGATTGAACAGTGTACTATAGTTTCATCTTACTGAAAGTGACAGTGAATAACATATTGTAAGTAAAATAGAAGGGTAAATATTGAAAATAGAATAGAAAATGTAAATAGTAATGTAAGTAATTAGTAATATAAGAATATGAGTACAAAATAATTTATGTTATAACAGTGAGAGTGAATCCGTGGCTCTCTACGTATTTTACTGACTGAAAAATAGAATGACTTCAGTGACAATAAAATAATACGACTGAATGAAACTTATGGAGAAAGACTCCAGATATATATAAGTGTGATATAGTAATAGAAATATAAAGTGTGAGGGGTTTTATGAATAATAAATGACAGAGTGCCTAGAGCGAACTAGCGCAAGTGCGGCGATCAGACGCGCTCGTAATTTCCATTGCTTTCACACTGTTTTTTTTTTTAGTATGGATCCCAAACTACTTGAAAATGGTAGAATAGTGTTTATAGTGTTTGTATCTGGCTGTGGTAATCATATAACGGGTTGTCGGGAAGCGTAAAGTGGAGACTTAGTTACCCTACTTCAGAGGTCTCCACAAGTCCTACGGAAACTGACGAAGGCTCAACAATCATTCCAGGAGAAAGCTGAAGGTATGTGCTATAAGCATATATAATTTTATTATTCTAGGACTAATAACTGATTTTTAGCAAATATTTTTTGAGAGTCTGTCGGAGCCCAAATAACCCCGCGGGACACGCAAGTAATTGGTAAACAAGCCCGCGGTGTAGGGGTTAAAAGAGACAGACTTGTATGATTTTACATTTCTAGGCAGTATCTGTCCATCAAAAGTTCAACAAATACCAAAAAAAAAGCAACAACAATTTACCAGGGAAAACTAAATGGGATTGAAATATCATAACTGGTTTTGAACCTTAGTTTGTCAGAAAGTTTTTTTTTTCTTTTTTTTTCTTTTCTTTTCTTTTTTTTACACCCAATGACTTTCATATCAGCAGGGTAAAAAATCTGGCACACCTAGTAACCCCACCTAACCTAAGCTTCCCGAAACTAACTTAACCTTGAAAGAGTGAATAGAGCAAGACATGACCCATATTGGACCATTGCAAAAAAAGAAAATTGCTTATATCCACTAGTTAGAATATCTACATGAAAAGTAGAAAGAGGGGGAGGGGGAGTGGTGGACAGAAATTCGTTGTTTTCGTTTCGACTGTATGGTTGACTAATATCTGTCTTGTGACCCCCAGGTATATCATTGTTGGACTCAGTGTTACAGACCTGAAAGCCCTTTCTAACACCACGAAGGGCAGGAAAACACAGCACATAGTCGGTCTTGTCAAGGTACTGTACTATGTGAGTTTAAACTTGGGTTCTACAGTAAGTATATTGAAAATTTAACTTATATAAACACCCGTTGATACGTGTTGTCCCCGACTTATGTTGTTCCGACTTGCAAAGTTTCACCAATGTGAACAAAGTTTTACAAAACTATTAATGTTTCATAGCTACAACATGTATTTCATTTCAGAAATTTATCTTGAAATGCTTAAAAAAATAATAAGAATGAACATGAAACGCTGAGAAATTGTGCCTCAGGGCTGTCAGCGCATAGTGTCGCTCGATATGCCTCTGCCAAGCCTTGCACACAGACTCGCCATATAACCTCCATGACAGAGTTCATTGTGGGCTAAGATGAGACTAAAGATGAACTAAGTTGACCCCATATTACCTTGACCTTTGACCCCATGACTTTGCTGACTTAATTGGTTCATCGTCCTTTCCTACTGTGTCACTGACAAAAGTTTGGTTGAAACCTATAGAGGAGTACAGGAGATAATGCGTCCAAACCCATATGGCCTGACCTTGACCTTTTACCCCTTGGCCTTGCCGACCAAATCAGTTCATCGACCCTTCATATTGTACCTTTGAAAAAAGTTTGGCTGAAATCCATTGAAGGGTTCAGGAGATAAAGCGCCCACACCCATATGACCTTGGCTTTTCACCCCTTGGCCTTGCTGACCAAATCAGCTCATATTCCCTTCATACTATATCACTAACAAAAGTTTGGTCGAAATCTGTGGAGGGGTTCAGAAGATATTGCGTCCACACCCATATAACATTGACCTTTGACCCCTTGAACTTCCTGACCTAATCATTTGATCGTTCCTTCACATTGTATCTCAGACAAAAGTTTGGTTGAAATCCGTCAGTGGGTTCACACACGCACAGATGGACAGATCAGTCACTTAATGCCTCCTCCACCATAGGTGGACGGAGGCATAACAAGAGCAAATCATTCATCCTATGTACAAACGAAACAAAATGGAGTACTTGATAATCCTCCATTTATGTATAGTGATAAGCTAAGTATCCTATCCATAGGATACGATACGAAATAATGTGATTCGTGAAAGATGTGGAGTGAGAAAGTCAGTAGACAGCAGAATCGAAGAGAGTGTGCTGAGATGGTATGGTCATGTGGAGAGAATGGATAACAAAAGAGTGGTGAAAAGGGTGTTTCTGAGCGAATTTGAAGGAGGGAGGAGGCGAGGTAGGCCAAGGAGAAGGCGGAGAGATATGGTGGATGAGTGTGTGAGGAAGAGAGGTTTGGAAGTCGGTGAGGCTAGGGAACTGACAAGAAATCGAGCTGGCTGGATGAATGTTGCGAGAAGAAGTGCATGATCAGGGACTTGGCACCCTTTTTAACGTGGCAGCGTCTAGACTGACTCTATCGGATACGTTTGTGTGAAGCTACAGAACATGATGAATGTTTTTGGCGTATCCGACAGAGCCAGGATTCCGGGGGCTTGAATGATGAAGGAATGGAAGTGTGGCCCATTGGTCTGGGCAAATTTGGGCTGTCTGGACATTGCTACTCCTCACCCTGCCCTAGGGTGGGAAAGGAAGTCCGGATGATGGTAATGATGATGATGATAAGCTAAGACGTTTTTTCCAACTAATGGTCGAGCAGTACAGCTACTGCCATCCTCTTTCCACGCATTAAACATAAAAGCACATATTAATGCATGATGAGTGTACAGTACGTATATACTCTACATTTATATTACAGCTTCACCTGGGATTAATCAGATACTGTGTCTGCACTGGATTTCATAAATTCATGAAACAGTTTCACATGGCCATCAGCTAGGTTATTTTAACCCTAGATAGGTAACCTTCTGAAACGGTCCTTATTCAGGTAACCATAGATAGAATCAACCCCATGAAGGAAAAAAAAAAAAATGTGGAAAAATACCTCTTGTATATATATCATTGTAAAAATACACTTGAGTAAACTTTCACCATTATACTATGTTTTGGCCCTAAAACTATTTTGAATTGAATATTTAAAATATTTTTAAAAAATAAATAAAAAAATCCATCACCGAAAATTTTGAAATTAAATTATTTTCAAGTTGAAGAAGTTGAAGCTGAGATAGGTCCAATCCCTGTAGTGGCACAGATAGATGAAGGGTGGAACCTCTTGTAGCCCAAAACACAACCCCCAAGGACGAAAAGTAATGTCTGGATAAGAGGGAAAAAATAGGGTCACACTATAGGTAACATGGGGTAGTTTCTACCCCAAAACCGCCGGGGGTAGGGGGGTGGGGCTATATCTAGGGAACCTTGGGGGTGCAACTTGACCCCTCCCCCCTGCAGTGATGTCTGGGTGAACAATGAAGCTACTGAGTCGTCCAGGCCTGGGTGACATGTGGCATCGATATGACAAGCAAAAAAAAAAAAGATGTCCTGGGGTAGAAAACATCCCAGGTTACCCATCTAGGGTTAAGTAGACTTTTATTTGGCGTATTGAGAGCCTTAGTAAATAGACCGGCATCAAGTTTATCCCGTTACCTTAGAAACATGTTCTTCGATCGAATTTTTGCGAGTACATTGCTCACCCAAGGCAGTGCTAGTAATTTACGGGAAAACGTTGCACTTCCACTCTCACGACCAACACTTTTGTGCTTATCATATTTATAACAGAAAGTGATGATACCAGCATTGATTTCAAGGAAGTTAGGATTTCCAATGGTCATTAACCAGGAGCACACACGCCCTAAACATGTGTTTAGATTTGCATAAAAACAAAATGAGCTTTCGCCCATAAATTATAAAAGTACTAAAACGTATTTTTACGTTAATTTTTATAGACATTACGAGAAGACGAGTTTTAGGTTAAGAGGTCTAACGTATATGGGACATAACCTGTACTGTATGTTATTGGGGGGGGGGGCGGTTCTGATATTCAGTGAGAACAGTAGCAAGAAAATGAATGGTTGTTGGATCTATTAAAGAATACAGGTATTGTACCTTAGTTCAGAGCGAGATGAATGAAATTATTTGGGAGGAGGGGTTCATCTTGGAGAGTGATGATCAATGTCTGCAAGAGTAAGTTTGTCAGGGAGAGGCGGTGGCTGAATCGGTCGAGAGGCAGTCCTAATGGACCCAGGATTGAATTTCCTAAAAAAAAACAGACGTTTCTGATCTGCCAGATGACCCGCCAACATGTCGTAAAAATACCCCCGCTAATATCAATACACCAGTCCTGTATGAGACAGCCCTAGTATTTACTCAACATGGATGGTGGGTGTTAGCGCTGAAGTGATGACATGTGGAGGTATTGGAGGACTACTGGGCATTGGGATAGGTCACTGTCCCCAAGAAATAGGCGTTGAAGCCTTTGCCCAGAGTCGGACACGTAAAAAAAAAAATAAAAGACGATCAGATTCAACTTTCATACATGCTTCAGCAACCATGTGTAATCATAAGTTGGAAACTGCCTATAAAGGTTGATGATATGTATTCAGGTTTCTATGTAGTTAATGTCGATGTACCACAAGGATTGGTTTTCAGTCTTAACTCCAACCCTGTTCCTGATTTGTATCAATGATCTATTCTTTGTCACCCGTAATCTTGTTCATTCATGTACAGCTGACTCAACACTTCACAGTTCCTTTCCACGTAACCACCATTTACAAAGTCTGGTATATTTAACCCCACTCTCAGCAAAGCAATCTCCTTAAATCAAAACCTACCGAAGTTCACTTGATGAAGATCAGATGATATTCTCTCTTTTAATGCTAGGAAAATCAAATCTATTCAGTTTACTAAGACATTTTTTTTTTTTTGCCTGATTCCTTTATTACTTTCAGTGCAACCAATATTCCTAAATCTAATAGTACTGAAATTCCTTTTTTTTTTTTGCGTGGACTTCCGTCTTTTATAGTTGATATTTATTTACTTATTCATTAATTCATGTATTTTTGCCGTTCCTCGTTTTATTTGTTCTTTGACGCACATTGATTCTATATGCAGGTTGTAACGTTTTTTTGGGCTCCATATGACCGAGTTATTGCAGCGCCAAGTTATTATTTAATAATGTGTAACAGTACTCTGCAAGACCTCACAGTAGACCACTTGCTAAAACCGCCTCAGCGAAACCTGGATTATTATTTTACAAGGACCATAACTTCTTCATTGACGAGTAGTTAAGATGTGATTTACAAGAATCATGTGCACTCTCGGCTCGATTATTTCCCACCTTTGTGGAGTGGATGTGGAGAGGTTGGAATATAACAACTGGACAAAAATCAGAACATGGCAAAAATAATTCTTAGGCAGCATTTGCAAATTAACTACCTCCCTTGCAAGTACAGAATGTTGCCTCCTTTGCACATTTTACATGCTCAGGTGACTTTGCTTCCATTGATCCAGTCCTACACGCTAGAGACCCTATAACGCGACAATGCCGCTAGCTTCTGATTGGCTGAGGAATTGAATGCCATGATCCGTCTCTCACCCACTGTCATTGTTAATCATTGTTAAAGTACTGCAAATCTGCTGTAAAATTTGGATTTCTCATCCCTCGATTGGTTCCCCCTCCCAAACACGAACCCACAGCAATTACCCCCCCCCCTCAGCTACAATGGTCCTTTTCTAAACTGAGTATAACTGTATGCTCCAAAAACGAATAATCTACAAAGCACATTCCGGGCTGAAGGAGTTAATAATGGACAGAATCGACAGAAGTCGTTTGAGAGCAAAATTTTTACCGAAATAGTAATTTGTTTACCAGCAATAATGAGTGCAACATGTACAGGTATTTACTGAAGACGACATCGTCCTTCCTATGCACCCAATCCTGTTACGAAATATGGAAATTTTAATTATTTTTTTTCTCCATTGTTTCATAAAACACAACGGCACATAAGCGTCTAATTTAAAAAATTGTAAGTCTATCTATATACCTAGGCTGCTTCCCCCAAGGAAAGGGAGGTAGCCGAGACAGGACGACACACTCCCCATTTACTCATCCATTCAAACACATTTATTCGCATCTTAGCGCCAAAGGGGAGAACGGACAGATCCTCACTGCACCACACCGCACAAGGGTCAACTGCACAATGCAATCAGTGACATCCACAGCAGGGCCCGACAGCAGAACTGGTTTACCCCTTGCCACATCATAACAGACCCATCCCCTTACCCACACCTGACCTGACTAGCTGATCAGACCAAATGCGGGAGAATATCCCCTCAGGGCTGCGTCATCACTTATTCATTCACAATTTCTCTCCATTTATTTCTGTCACGCACAGCCACTCTTCCTTGCTCAACAGACATCCTTCTCACATCCAGCGCTTTCTTCACACTGTCCATCCATCCTATTCGTGGTCTTCCTTTCAGCCTTACACCTCTCACATCAGATCTAGTTATCTTTTTCACCAATCGCTCATTATCCATTCTCTCCATATGCCCAAACCATCGCAACACCCTCTGCTCAACTCTACCAGCCATCTCCCGAACAACTCCAGTTCTCCTTCGCACTTCATCATTTCGCACCCGATCCATACATGTCACTCCACACATACTCCTCAGAGTCTGAGGAGTATGTGTGGAGATGAGGTGTCTGAGGCTCAGACACCTCATCTCCATTACATTCAAACTTTTCCTCTCTGCTACACCCATATTCCATGTTTCAGCCCCATATAACGCAGTAAGTAGGTGGAGAAAATACTTAGCTAGAAATATGTTGACCCCCCTCCCCCCAAAAAAAATCCAGGCCATACTTCCAGTCTCTGATTTCTTCATAAAGGAGGAGAGAAACTAAAAAAATAAAAAATCCATGCACCAGAGAAAAGGTGTCCTCCATTCATAAAACATCGGTAACAGTTGGACTTGAATTCAAGTGGCTTTAATATCTGGGGAAACTGTTCTGGGGAAGGAAAATCCAAAGAGAAGCAGTTCTTGGAATAAAGGAGTTTTGGTAGGCCGAAGCTCTGTATTATGGCAAGTGGTGGCCAACTCACAAGTGCCACAAGACGTCGATGCTGCAAGGGGAAAGGTGAGAAGAGACGGTGCAGTGAATGCAATCCATACAAGCATCCATCACGCATGCATCTGCAAAACAACGCAAGGGAAGCAACACCCCACGAACCACCGAAATAATCTGTCATATACTTTCTCTAGATCTCTGTAAAGGACCGTTGCTTGAATGGAGCGCTTTGTCAGTCCCGTCAGTAATGAGCATCATTATAAATTAAATCTGCCAACTGGATATATGATCCAGGTAAACTGCACCACCGGTTTCCTTAAGTGATGTCCCTTGCACTCAATGACCAGTACTATGACTAGCTACATTTAAACTTTTTTTTTTTTTATGTGAGGAAGAAGGAACCAAAGGCCATTAGCCCACAAAACTGTTCCTTCCAAGAGAAAAACAAAATACAAGAGAGAGCCAAATTCAAGATCCATTCATTTCGAGATGCCTGGACACACTGCGTTTGAAAGACTGGAAATCATAAGAAGCAGGAAATACAGACAGAGGGAGACAGTTCCAGAGTTGACCTGTTGCATAAATGAAGGACTGGGAGTAACGGTTAACTCTTGCATTAGAGAGTTGGACAGAAAAGGGGTGAGAGTTTGCTGCTAGACGGGTGCTACGCGCCCATCGTAGAAGTGGAGGGATGCATGTAGACAGTTCAGAGGAACAGTGACCATTGAAGTAGCGATAGAAAAGAGATAAAGATGCAACATTGCGGTGAAGAGATAGAGGTTGAAGGGAGTCAGTAAGAGGGGGAGAGTTAATGAAATGAAAAGCCTTTGAATCCACCATATTGAGAAGAGCTGTATGTGGGGAGCCCCCCCACACATGAGAGTTGTACTCCACACAGGGTCCCCCTGTATAGAGTCCACAACTGTGCAGGGGCAAAGAAGGAACGGAGTCGGCTTAGCACACACAATCGCTTGGAAGCAGATTTTGCAAGAGATGTAATATGATCTTTCCAAGACAAGTCCCGGGTAAATGAAACCCCAAGCATATTCAAGGATGATGCAGGATTAAGTTGAGTATTATTAAATATAAGTGGGTATACCTGTGGAAGATTTTGTCGGGTTGATAGGTGCAAAAACTGAGTCTTTGATGCATGAAAAACAACCAGATTATTTTTACCCCAGTCAGAGATACGAGCCAAGTCAGACATTAGGTGCGCCATAGCCTCATCCCTTGCTTGTTGAAGTAACTGCTGAGATGGACGTTGTGGGAATCGAATGGAAAGGTGAAGGGTGGAGTCATCAGCGCATGAGTGGATAGGGTTAGATGTACAGCTTAGAAGGTCATTGATGAATAAAAGGAAGAGAGTTGGTGATAGGACAGAGCCCTGAGGAACACCATGTTAATAGATCTACGAGAAGAATGATAGCAGTCTACAACAGTGGCTATAGAACGACCAGAAAGGAAGCTAGAGATGAAGGCACAGAAAGAAGGATAGAAACCGTAAGAGGGCAGTTTGGAAACTAAAGATTTATGCCAGACTCGATCGAAAGCCTTTGAGATGTCAAGTGCAATGGCAAAGCTTTCGCTAAAGTCCAGAAAGGAGGATGACCAGGAGTTTGAAAGGTAGGTGAGAAGATCGCCTGTGGAGCGTCCCTGACGGAACCCGTACTGACGATCAGAAAGAAGGTTGTGATAGGAAAGATGCTTTAAAATATTTCTATTAAGAATAGACTCAAAAACTTTTGAGATACAGGATGTTAAAGCAATTGGACGATGGTTAGTGGGTTGAGAATGGTCACCCTTCTTTGGGACTGGCTGAATGAAAGCAAACTTCCAGCAAGAAGGAAAAGTACAACTTGACAGACAAAGGCGAAAGAGTTTGCCTAGGCAGGGTGTAAGTACAGAAGCACAGTTCTTGAGAACAACAGGAGGGACTCCATCAGGCCCATATGCCTTATTAGTACTGAGGCCAGCAATGGCAGAAAATACATCACCTGAAGAAATTTTAATGTTAGCCATGAGGAAGTCAGAGGGGGTATGTGATGGAGGAACAGCACCGGAATCGCCTAAGGTGGAATTGGAGGAGAAAGTCTGAGTGAAGAGATCTGCTTTATCAGTAGAAGAAATAGCTACAGAGCCATCAGAGTAGAAATGAGGAGGGAAGGATGATGAGGCAAAGTTGTTAGAAAGGTTTTTGGCAAGATGCCAGAAGGAGCGGGAAGAATTCGAGTTGGAGAGTTGAGAGCATTTTGTACGGATGAAATTATTTTTAGCAGAATGAAGAACAGACTTAGCACGATTCCAGGCAGAAATGTATAAAAGATGTGATTCAGGGGTGGGTTGGCTCCGGTACCATTTATAGGCCCTCTCCTTGTTGCGGACAGCATTAGAACAAGCGTGATTAAACCAAGGCTTTCTTGCGTTAGTCAGAGGATATGAGAAAGGAATATATGTTTCCATGCCCGAGACAATAACCTCCATAATGTGCAAGACACACCCAGATGGCTCACGGCCATGAAAGCAATAATCATTCCAGGGAAAATCAAAGAAGTACTGCCTGAGTGCCTCCCAATCCGCAGCTCCAAAGTGCCAGAGACGACGTTTTTTTGGAGGGTCCGCAGGCCGTACCGGAGAGATAGGACAGGTTAAGGTGATAAGATTATGATCAGAGGAGCCCAACGGAGAGAAAAGATTAACAGTGTAAGCAGAAGGATTAGTTGTAAGGAAGAGATCAAGTATGTTGGAGCTCTCTCCAAGGCGGTCAGGGATACGGGTAGGGTGCTGTACAAGCTGCTCTAGGTCATTAAGGATAGAAAAGGTTAGGCTTGTTCACCAGGTGGATCAGTGAAAGGAGAGGAGAGCCGAAGGTGGTGGTGGACATTGAAATCTCCAGGAATGGAGATTTCAGAGAAAGGAGAGATGGATAGAATGTGTTCCATCGTAGAAGTAAGATAGTCAAAGAATTTTTGATAGTCAGTAGAATTAAGAGATAAGTAAACAGCACAGATATATTTAGTCAGAGAATGACAGGAAAGCCGAAGCCAGAGTGTAGAGAATTCAGAAGAATCGAGTTCAAGAACACGAGAGCAAGATAAGTTGTTGCGTATATATACACAACAGCCACCTTTGGCTTTGAAATGAGTATAGAGAAAGTAGGAGGATACAGAAAAGGGTTTGCTGTCAGTTGCCTCAGACAGCTGAGTCTCAGTTAGGAGAAGAAGGTGAGGTTTAGAGAAGGAGAGGTGGTGCTCAACAGAGCGAAAGTTAGAGGAAAGGCCACGAATGTTGCAGAAATGAAGAAGAGAGTCAGACAGTGGTTCCAGGCACCTTGAGTCGTCACCGGGAGAGGGGCAGAAGGTGGGGGCATTTATGGTCCCCTCCCCCCCTGGGGACTCCGAGGCTATGTTATTCAATGCCATTTTGAAAATTTTGAAAAAAAAAGTGTAGTGTGTACTGTGCATGTAGTTTGGTGTTGATAGTTTTAGAAACTTGTATTGGAGAGCATGCTGGTCTACTCTCTGTGTTACTGAGACACTGAAAAAGTTCAGCAAAGGGGGATGGTCGGGACCTAGTCCCGAGGGCTGGTGAAACGGGAGCTCCAGCTCTCCCTGTCATCAGCTTTCCATCCACCTTGGGAGTACTGCCCTGCTCGACTGGTGCTACAGTCTACTCCTGATTTGTGTATTAGTAAGCATTCTCCTTGGTTAAGGAGGCTAACTAGTTTTTCCTTACCAATTTATTATACACTGAACACGTTTTGTGCTTTATGCTGCCATGGATGCACATGAAAAATAGTTTTGGTAAAGGAATACTGTTTTATTACCGTATTAATGTTATAATTCGATCCTTCCAGTCATAGAGAAATTTTTTTACTCTTTGCTCACTGTAATGCCTCTCAGCTGAACAAAACCGTCCTGTGGCAACCTGATAATATGGTAATCAATTGTTGCATCCATTGAGAACAAAGACGCCCCTGCATGATATTCATAAAATCAGTGTTTGCATAAAAGAAAGTTTTATGATTTAGCATTTGTATAAATCGCCGAGGAAAAGATGCTAAAAGTCACAAGTCAACAAAAGCAGGACCTTGTACTGAGCTGTGGTAGAATAATTAGTGCCATATCAGTTTTTGTGCATTAAACTTTACTCTTTTTGCCTATAAATACAACCGGAGTCTTGAATATAAGTTCGATTGTTGAGTGTCGTTATCTGTAGTCAAGCGGCTTAGGGCTTCATTTCAAGATGGGGACATGCCGGATAAAAGCATCAGTTTCTTTTTTCGTTCTCTTTAGGGTCCTACCTTTGATTCTGAGACCGGTGCCGAACAATCTGAGCAATCTGCTGCCTGTATGAGACATCTTTATAATTCTTTGATATTTTCAGATACAAAAATTTGGAAAAATAAGGCTAAAGTGGTTAGAAAGTGATCTTTAAGTTCCTGCATGCAATATAACCACCACATTTTTTTTATTTTGTGTATTTTCAAATAATTTCTTTGTTGCAGGCTGCTATCTATCTAGACCAAGAAGAGTGCTGAAGAATTAAATTATTAGTAGTATCAAAGACGACATTCAGACATGGGAACCATTTTGAAACATGAAAATAACCCATATCCACCTTCTTTCTCAGAAAGAGGGAAACTGCGATAGGGAAAGAAGTCTGACCTTACAGGTATTCTGACGCAGGATACACAGAATGATTCACCTACTGTTTTTGATGTGAAAGTGTTTGATGGTACTACAGTGGTACACTTTCTTCCAGTCACCAATATCAGTACGTTTGATGACTATGCAAACAGAGTCTTTGTTCCATACATACTCAAGCAGGTAGATACCTCCAAAAGAGTTTATGTGATTTGGTACAGCCATATCATGAGCAGCATCAAAGAATTAACGAGAAAGAAACGGGGAAAAGGTGTATGGAGAAAGGTAGCAGGGCAGACAAAAGGGCCAAGCAACAGGCCTGATTTCCTTCGTGATCCTGACAATAAGCAGGAACTCTTCCAATTCCTCTTAGACAAGATATGCTCCACTGACTGCTCAAATGGAAAGCAGATGTTTATAACATCGGGTGCCACAGTGATAGGCTGAGGTACTGACCACTGTATGCCACCATGTAATCATGAAGAGGCTGACCCAATGCTTGTGATCCACCTGCTGGATACACTAGAGAGTGGATGTACCAGTTGTTTGGTACATACTGTTGATACTGATATCATTGCTATTCTCATTGGGAAGTTTCGTTTTATAGTCAGCAAGTATCCAGCAGCCGTGGCAAAAACCTCACGTATCTGCACATCAATATCATCCATCATGTCCTGGGGAAAGAGAAGTCCGTGGCACTTCCAGTATTCCACAGCTTCACTGGGTGACACAACATCCACATTCTTTGGTAATGGGAAGAAATCGGGATGGGAAGCATGGATTGCATACCCTGATGTCACTGAAGCCTTCAGTTAAGTAGTGACACATTCCCACGCAGTAGTGGCAATGGATTCCCAGCAGTTGCAGCTACTAGAACACCTTATCATCATCTATGACAAGGCCAGCAGTTTAGAGCCTGTGAATGAAGCGCGCAGAGAGCTCTTCTGCCAGAAGAAGAGGACAATGAAGAAGATTCCTCCAACACAAGAGGCTGTGCATCAGCATACAAAGCGCGTTGCATACCAGGCTGGAATCTGGGCAACATGCGATCTAGTCCAACAGCAGACCCCATGTGCAGAAGGGTGTGGTTGGACACTTGACACTTAGTCGAAGTTCTGGCGTCCTGTCTGGAACAATCTGCCATTGGCAGCAAATGCTTGTAATGAACTTGTCAGATGTGTCTGCAAAAATGCTAGCTGTTATGGGGAAAGGCGTACGTGCAAGAAGTCAGACTGGAGATGCACTGAACTTTGCAGCTGCAGATGTGAAAAGTGGCTAGATAGAAAATAAATCTGCACACAAGTCTACACTGTCCTACACTGCTGCATCCAGTATTATGATATATTTTCCTCTAGCGTTAACATGCACACATATTATATGTTGTGCCAAATAGTGTTCTGTGCATTGAGCACTTAAAATGTTACCTAAAGTTCATTTTTACATTCTTAACAATGTTTACAGGGCTCCTACTGTTGTTAGTGAAATATGCCCCAAAATAGAAGTTAAACGATACATTGTATTCTACTACTAATATGTACATTTCAGAAATCTTTCTTGGTCCAGACATCAAGCTGTGGTAGTAAAATCATTGCAAAATACTTAAATTGCAAAACACTTTTTAGTCCTGATGCATAAATATTAGTTATGAGTACAAAAAAAAAATGAATAATATTTTCCCCCAATTTTCAACTACGTAAATTTTTGAATTTCACAAAAATGCCTCATAGATGTGATATGGTGTTTGGATTGCTTGGCGCCTGTCTCATATTCAAAGCTAGGACCCTAAAGAAAAACAGAAAAAAAATGGTGCTTTTATACGGCAGGTCCCCATAAGTTAGATAATATGCCATATTACTGGTAGAGGATTGGAACTTAGCCATACTGACTATGTGCCTTTGATGGTACGTGGTGGCGACCAGCATCTACTCCATTGATGTAATGCTGCCTACTTTTTCCTTCGGTTTTATCTTTTTTTTCTGTTTTTCCTCCTCTCTTCCTACTTCTCTCATCTTTCCTATCACTTTTTATTGCTCTTGTTTCCTTTTCATGTGCCTTTATGTTGAATGACAAGTCTTATGGTTTCCTGTAAGCCAGGAAACCATTTACAGTGCTGGGTGGTAACGATGTAACCAACATATAATTGTTCCTTACGTGTCAGCAAGTGAGTTGATGGAGAGTCAGTGTTCCTTACCGTCTAATAACTAACTCAAAGACAATTACGGGATTATTGCGTCTGACGATAGATGATAAATACTCGTAGACTGTGTGCTTTAATGGGGCTTGTGAAGTCAACACATTTATCCTGTCTCTTATTTTCTGTACAGTCCAAGGTGTCACCTGGTGAGTTTAGTGTGTACGTGAATCAAGTTTATGCCAAGCAAAGACTGACGTTCCTGTCTACCTGGCGGCGCTCGCACTTCACACGCAAGCCGACTCTCTTCCCAGACAAGATCTCAAACCTACACGGCGCCACACTCAAGGTAACTGCTTTTCCGCTTTGTACACACGCACATGCACACACACACACACACACACAATATATATATATATATATATATATATATATATATATATATATATATATATATATATATATATATATATATATATATATATATCTTGAATCTAACAACTTAATTAGTGATAGACATTATGGTTTTTGCTAAGAAAGATCCACCATTGTCATACTCAATCTCCTAACTCATACCATCCATCAATCAGTTGACCTACATGGTGAAACTCATGCAGTAGCCCTGGATATTTCTAAAGCTTTTGACAGAGTGTGGGACCGTTCCCTGTTGTCCAAACTCCCTTGCTATGGACTAAACTCTTTTGTTCCTTTGATTTCCTCATATCTCGGCAATAGAAATATAAGAGTAAAAGTAGATGATGAATATTCGACTTTCTACTCAGTTAACGCTGGCGTGCCACAGGGATCAGTTCTGGCACCAACCCTGTTCCTCGTTCATATTAATGATCTCATATCTGTCACCCACAATCCCATCCATTCATATGCAGATGACTGAACACTTCATTGTTCATTCACACTCAGACATCCATTTACAAAATCCAATATACTCGCAGCTTAGTACAGCCATCTCTTTAAATCAAGACTTATCCATGATCAGTGAATAGGGACAAAATAACCTTGTCTCATTTAATGCAAGTGAAACTAAAAATATACAATTTACTAATAGACAGTTATTGCCAGAATCGTATATTACCTTCACTGCTACAAATATTCCCATTTCCAAAAGTATTGAAATTCTCAGTGTCTCGCTTAACAATACCCTCAGCTGGACGTCTCACGTTAGATCACTTACTAAAACCGCCTCAAAGAAACTTGGATTATTGTTCAGAGTCCGTACCTTCTTCAGTGACGAGCAGTTAGTTATAATTTATAAGAGTCATGTGTTCTCTGCTTGAATACTGCTCACCCTTGTGGAGTGGATGTGGAGAGGTTGCATTAAAACAAGTAGACAAAATTCAGAACAAAGCTGTTAGAATTAATAGTAACCCTGCTATTACTAATAAACTACCTCCCCTACAAGTAAGAAGGAATGTTGCCTCCCTTGCGTTATTTTACATATATTTCTATAGCAAATGCTCACACGAAGTTGAGTCCATGGTGCCACCTCTCAATACCTTTCCTCGTGCTACATGGGCAGCTGGCAGTGCTCATGACTGGAATGTCACTCAGCCATACTGTAGAACTTCTGCATATCAGAATTCTTTCATTCACCGAACTGCATCTCTCTGGAACTCGCATCCCCAGAGTTGTTTCCCTCCAAACTTCAACCTACTGCTGTTCAAGTCTAGCTGTTAGATATTTTATGAACAGAGGACACCAGTATCTGGTGCATGGATTTTTTTTTTTTTTATTCATTTGTTTTTCCTTCCTGTGTTCTGTTATTAAACATATATATATATATATATATATATATATATATATATATCTATATCTATATCTATATATATATATATATATATATATATATATATTCTCTCTCTCTCTCTCTCTCTATATATATATATATATAGATATATATATATATATATATATATATATATATATATATATATATATATATATAATAAAAACTATAACACACACACACTCTCTCTCTCTCTCTCTCTCTATATATATATATATATATATATATATATATATATATATATATATATATATATATATATATTGCCAGACGCCTCAAGTCCGTAAGGGGTGGCTACAAACAAATCGCCTCCTTGTCTTCCGGTTTCCCGCCATTTCAATGCCCTGCTCTCAGCTCACTTCCCCTCTCTCATATACTGTACATCTCTACTCCATCCCTCCATCTCATTCTTGGCCTTTCCCTCCCACCTCCCCCCACCACCTCACTCACACACACACTATCCTGGTTAGTCTCTCGCTCTCCAGCCTCTCTACACGGCCAAACCACCTCAGTGTATTTCTCCTAACGCTTTCTATTACATCCACATCCACACCACAATGTTCCTTCACTTCCTCATTTGTTAGTCTGTCTCTACATGTAAATCTACATGCTCCTTTCAAATAACGTATTTCCATTGCTCCCACGCTTGACTTATGTCCTTCCAACAAGGTCCAAGCTTCACTTCCATACTTTAGAGTTTGTATCACAATACGTGCGACTTTTTTACTTCTATGCCCACTTTCCTGTTTCTTATCACTGTTTTCAAAGAACCAACTGTATATCTAATTCCTTTAATTAACAGTCATACTGTCCAGCCGGGCAGTTCTTTCCTTATGTTGGCTTGGCTGTGATCAGTACCATATAGATAGTCATTAGAAATTTTGAGAACAGAGAAAGAAATAAGAGTTTTTCGGTTATAATAATAATAATATGGTAATGATGGGTATGGGGTCTAAGTATCATGGTTGGTTAGACTCATCTATAATTTGTTTTAACTTACATAATACTTGCTTAAAACAGGAAGTCATTTTCTGCATAATTATTATGCTTTATAATACTGGGAAAAATTGCTAAATGGTATTAATTATTATCTCTATATAAATATAGAATATTTCATTTTTAAGGAAGCTATATTTGCAAACTTAACGATTGTATGATGGTCAGAATTACATTTTTTTTACCTCATAATATATGATCTTTGATATATTTCGGATTAATGCTGGTCTATTTTGAAAATAATGAGTTGAAACATGAATGGATAGATTATTTTTCCGTCTTGATAATAATGCTGTAGTTAATAATAGAATTGTTTCATGCATAATTTTCAAATCCAATGCCAAACACTATTGCCAGTAACATGGTATGAATATTTTCTTTTCATTATTGATAATACGAAGTTTCTTTAAAATAAAGGTTTATGTGTTTTGCCCTTTTCTACATAGCCAAATTATCGTGCATGGTTCTAATCAATAAAATTTCCTAGGAAATGTGTTTTATTAATCACAACAAAAACATATCTTAGGCCTCTATCTAACAGAAGGAGAATAATAACGATAATTACTATTATTATTATTATTATTTTCTATCATTATATTTGCTGATCATTGTTATTATTATAACAAATGAAAAATTTTCAGGCTATACGCGAATTTTTTTTTTTTTTTCAGCCAACACATCACATTTATAGTACATCTACAGTCACTTCTTAAATGTTCCTTCTCAAATCCACATATGTACTCTAATAAAACGTTCATAAATAGAGGATTATATTGATGTAAATTAAGTGTGCCTTTGGTACGATAAAAGTACGGAATTACGGTACTGTATTTTTTCCATACTGTAAGGGACGGAAAAATATTTGAGGATACGGTACGAATTTATGGTACGGTACTGCAACCAGGTACAGAATATGGATAATCATTCCTTACCTTACTGTACTATCAGTCTTGGATACAACACTATAGGTGAAAATGAGGTTGTTCATGCACAAGTTGTAGTCGGCAATATTCGGACGCTAACTGTTCAACCAATTAACCTGTCACGTCCCGAGGTTTTCCACTTTTCCGACATCCCCCAGTCCCGAGCCTTTTTGGATAATTTTTTTTTTGGCTAAAACTTCCGCTTTGGTTGAGAAACGAAGGAAAATCACCAAGAAAGGGCTTTCCGTGGTCTATAAGTGGTCGGAACAGGTGAGGTCCCCCGCGCCAGGTATCGTATTCTATCATTGACGTGTCAGGCGCTCACTTTTTCTATGGTAGGGAATACTGGGAGAAACAACACACAACACCTCTATATTTATTGAATTTGAACTAATAAACAATAACAATAGCAATATCATGGATTTCAGACACATATATATGAAAAATAAGCATTGTACCATCACGCGAGCATAGCGAGTTAGGTCCGAGTCGTAACATGCTATATGCTAAGTTTCTTGTATCAGTCAACATATCATTTTTTCTACTTGTATACTTCTGTTTCAATGACATTTTACCAATTTCTACTGTTTGTAAGCGTTTTCAGATGTTTTCATTCATTATGATGACATGCAGCATAAGTTTAGCACACATCAGCTTACTAAGCGCACTCACTATGACTCGTATTTCAACATACCCAATTGTTTTATCACTTTCCTATTATTTTTCCCTTTACATAGAACCTTTCCTCCACCACTGTAAATGTTTTCAATTATTTACATTCATTTCGAGGGCATTTAGCGATATGCTAGAGCATATTCACGTAGCAACCACAGTCTCAAACACTCGTGTTTCATCTTCTACTTTATTTATTCACTCCAATTTTACTTTCCCACTTACATTACACACGTTTACACCCCTATACTGCACTGTACGTACTTACTGGCATTATTTATTCAAGTGAGCGTCAGAATATCGCATGAAAATACCCTCGCAATGAATGTTTCGACCAACATAATACTCAAACACTTATATACTAATTCTTCACATATATTACACACTTTCCCACTAGTTGACTTCTATTTTCATTATTTCAGGCCTTATTCATTCAACTGAGCGTCAGGACATCGCATCTCTATACACGCGCTATGAATATTTTGACTTAGAATATATTTCAGCACTTAAAATAATTTGAACTTATATTATACCCGTTAGCATCTCCAATAATAATAATTACATATTTACGGGCCGTATTTATTGCACTGAGCGACAGAATATCGCATCATAAAACCCTCGCTATGTATGTTTCCACTTACAGCATATTTATACACTTACATACAATTTTTGCACTTATGTTATACCCGTATGAACTTTATACTAATATTTGGAGATCAACATGACTGATAATATCACTGAGGGTCTGTTCGTCGCATTTACTTCATAGTTTCAGCATCCTATCGCATTCACACCATATCAGAATTGCATCAACGTGTGATAGTCCTGAAACATGGGTGAATACAGAGACCCACATCACACTCCACGCACTCATAGCGGGTGTCTTTCCTCTGTGTCGTGAGTCTCACCCGGGAATTGCTACACACGTGACACCTGCGTTGGGGCCTAGGTCTGTTTGGCTGGGGAGGGATAGGAGTGGGGAAATGGCGGCCGGATACTCTCAGGGGAGTTTGGGCAATAGGGGCAGTGCGGGTGCGATGTTGGGGCCTTTCAACAGCATAACGTGCAAACATCTCTCTTGTGAGCTCCCTCACAAACCCTTCAAAGGTTTCCTGAACTCCTGTTGTCATGGCGTGAAGGTGGTGGCAATTCCGAGCAATGATGTCTAGCAAGTGAAAGAACAGTTTCTTATACCACTTCATCGTGGTCCTGGCACACTCTACTGTCGATATCATGGAGTCTGACTGGTCCACCAGGCGCATGTTTATGTTATAGTCCATGACACACTCAGGTTTCCAAATGTGACGCCTGTTCTCGCTACGGTAATCAACGGAATCAGTACGGTGCATCAAGAGGCGGTGAACTGTTGACAAGAGGCTTACTTCTCTATTGTGGTTCCACACAGTGGCAAGGATGTTGTTGGCTTTGAAGAAGACAACCTCATTCCTGGCAAGTTTCCGCCCTACCTTGGCCATGTGATGCCGGTTCACCTTCACGGTTCCACAGACTCCCATTTCATGCGTGTGAAGATAACGAGCGAGAAGAGGGCTAGTGTACTAGTTGTCCAGGTAGAGGACGTGACCACGACGAAGGTAGTCTTCTATCATTGTCTTTACCACTGCTCCCGACAGTCCAATACTTCGATCTTCTATTATGTCTGTCTGTGCACCGGTGTACAAGACTATGTCTTGCACGTATCCAGTCCTACAGTCGCACATAACAAAGATCTTGAACCCAAAACGGTGCCTTTTGCTGGGTATATACTGCCTAAATGAAATATTACCTCTCTGCAACACGAGACTCTCGTCTATGACGAGGTCTCTATAGGGATAAAATGACGAACGAAAGGTTTGCCTCAGGTGATCAAACACCAACCTAATTTGCCTCATTTTATCTGTGTCATTCGCATTTGCATGATCATGAGCATCATAAAAATGGAGGCAGCTTAGAATTTGTTGAAACCGATTACGGCTCATCACTTGCCCAAATATTGCGGTAAACATAACAGAGTCCCTTGTCCAGTAAGCAGGAATTCTGTTCTTTCGTATAATACCCATCAAAAGGACCAGGGCAAAAAATAGGAACATTTCTGAAAGGGAGACAGGGTAATCATATATGATAGAATGCCTACTCCTTGTTCCCAGTCTTTCACTCTCAAGGCGCTGGGTCCTTGCAAAAAGGTTGGTTTGGTAAACAATCTGCTCCACGAATGCCTCACTAAAAAACAGGTGGAAAAAATCCAACCTGGTGGAATTATGGTGAATTCCGGGAGCAATGTAGCCAGAGCGCCCCTGCTCAGTGAAGGGGTGAATGAGGGGAGAAAAATCACTCCCATCCTCCCCAATTCCATCCCACAAATCCCTCGTCCCCATCATCCCCATCACTGCCTTCGTCTTGGTGGGGAGGAGATCCTGGTGGGGGAGCTGGGGGAGAAGGAGTACGGAGGGCTTCCCCACTGTCACTCCTCTTCCCTCTGCCTTTACCCTTTCCCTTTCCCTTACCCTTACGGCCTTGAAGAACATTAGGGGGCTGTGGGGACGAAGTAGGGGAATATTGGGGAGCATAAGACGTGCTGGGGAGTGGTTCCTCCCCACCTTCCCCCTCCATGACAACACCAAGTGATTTTTCACGCACCCTAGCTCGACCACGTGTTAGGGGATATTGGGGAGCATAAGACATGCTTGGGAGTGGTTCCTCCCCACCTTCCCCCTCCATCACAACCACACGTTATACTGAACGCACCCGCACTTGCCCACGTGATACACTCCACCGCCTCACACTACCTAGGGAGAGCAATGACCCACTCATGTCACTCTCACTTTCCATACTCCTCCCTGCACTTTCCCTTTCACTCCCCATTCCCTCCACGGCACTTCCTAACTCCCCAAACAAAATACTAGGCCCAAAACTGCTCATCCAACATGGTGTGCGCTCTGGGCCACGATGAGTTATTACCTCACGTCCATACCACGTGGCAGCACATCCCACGACTCCGTCCTCGTCCTCGTCCTCGTCATCGTCATCGAAATCTGGTTCCACATCACGTTGGGGCTGGGCATAGGATGTTGCACATGGTTTCTTGGCCGGCTGCCCCTCTCTAGCAGCACGGTAAGTCACGTACTGCCGCTTCTTGGGAGACGGGACTTCTTCATCACTGCTGGTGGTTTCTTCCTCCTCTGGCTGCACATAATCTTTATCCACAACCTCGTCATCCAGTGGGGAATCACTGTCACCTGTAAAGGCATCCAGGGCAGCTTGAATTTCACCCTCTGAGAGACCTTTCTTAGCCATGTCTGAGCAGGACCGTTGCTACCAGGTGAGTGGACGAGCGGCGGGTTAGCGCAGGTCGTGCGGGGTCGCCAAGTGTCCCCGCCTGGTGGCAGGTAGGGGAAGGTCATGCGAGGATACGTACCGCAAATCAAGTGCGAAATTTGAAAATTGTCGAAATTATGCACTTTGCAATTGCACAACGTACTGGTACGTCACCAGGACTGGTAAATGCAAATCGTTGCAACGTACCCATACATCGATGGGACGGGGAGGGTTAAATGATGAGATAGTAATTAGAACAACAACTTGTTTCCCTATGTCACTTTTCGTGCATTTTTTTTTTTCACTGCCAAACATAATGTTTTCCAGGCAGTTACTGTATGAACACCCCATTCCATTAGCCCACTCTCTCTACTAGCTGCTTCTCACTACCAGACACTGTTGGTAACAGTAAGTGAAGACTTGTCTACTGTAGGTCGCGATCTATGGAACGGAATGTTATTTATAATTTACATTTTATTGTACAAAACAAAGAAATTTACATCATAACATAAAAGATTATGGCCTCAGTGTTGAGAGGTCCATATCTATTTTCCCCTCATCTCTGGCATCTGGTGGTCATTTCAGGTGGCAGCATTTGAGTTCCCGCCTGATGTCATATATGACCGACATGATGGCGGACAGCTGCGTCTGTATGGAAGGGAAGTGGAGTTGATAAGAGCACTCTCCACCGCCTGCAACTTCACAGTAAACTTCCTGGAGCCTCCACCAAGTAAGGAGATTTCTATCAGAGGATTGGTTTGGGTTTAATGTTCACATAAGGCCACGTAAGACTTCAGTGCCATAACTGAGTATTCTAGTCCCATAGCCACTCACTTTTAAGGAAGCAATAGAAAATGATTTAGTAGGAAAAGTATAATATTCTTAAATAGCAGAAGTATTCCATTAAAGTCGTTTTCTCCTCCTCTTTCGTATGTTTCTTAGTTGCATGAATAATTTTTTTGACACTTGCACTTCCATCAGCTGATGGGGTAATCCAGCAGAAGCTAAAAGAATCCTTTAATGCAGATGAGGTTAGGTTTAGATATTTACCAACAATTTTCAGTTCTGTAATGATATTTAACACCTGATGAAAGCTTGAAGAGATATAGCAGAACGGGATGGTACAGGCGATTCAACAATACAGAATAAGCACAGCAAAGCTGTGCAGCCGTACCTTACAACAGCGTGCTTTCTGACAGGGCCGACTTTTGGCATAGACCATATAGGCGGTCTCCTAGGGCGCCACCATGTGGCAGGGGAGGGGCCCTCAAAGGAAAAAAATATTTATGTATATATATATATATATATATATATATATATATATATATATATATATATACATATATATATATATATATAATATAATATAATATAAATAAATAAAAATTCGCCGGTTGGCACCCTTCTACATTTTTTGCAATGAGGTGTCGTCAGTCTGCCACTATCGAGTTTATATTATATATGCAACACACACACACACACACACACACACACACACACACACACACTTTATATCTATCTATCTACCTATCTGTCCATAAAATGACCCTAATAATTCGAGTAATGCATATTTTTATTCAGCAGATAAAGAATTACGAAGTAATACCGGTATATGAAGATACAATAATTAAATATTGAAATTGGCTTGGAATATTTGCACTGAGGAGTCTAGTTCATTAACTCTCCAATTAAGAGGCATTTGTTTCATTCCCCAGGTAGGTTATGCTAAAATTAATACAGGAGAGTTACGTATGTATCATAAAGTGCATTTTGTTATACCAAGTCTACTAATACCAAGTCGGTTCACTTTTCGTCGGTGCGCAGGGAGGCGTGGCTTGTGTGATGTCAGCTGGATTAAGTACCAGAAAATGTATAAAAGGGCAGACTCAAATTAAACATTTATGATAAGGGAATATGAAGAAAGGGAAGAAGTGCAGGCCCGTTTAACCCTATAATATAGCAGTAGGTTCCCTCACACCCCTACACCTTCCCTCACTTCTCCGGACTGAAAATGTGTCATGGTCAGATGAGTGGAGCAAACATACTCACTGTCATGGTCAGGAGTCAACTGAGCATTGGGGTTTCATGCCAGAGCCAGTCGACGACACTCCGATGCTCCACCCCCTGTGCGAGCTTGGAGCTGTTTTAGAAGGAAGTGATCCGACTTGGTATTAGTAGACTTAGATGTTATATACTGTATGTATTAATATATTGGGTTATCTTATGCTTGTGTTATATTAAGTACTTTGCACCCGTTCGGCTGTTCCTCACAATTTTTAATCTCCCCCCGCATTTCTAATCAGTGCATTGAAAGTGAGGACTGGGAATTAAGTTACAATTTAATGACCGATGTCACTAACTCCAGAGTTGTGAGTGATCGCCAGGTAGTGCAGTATGGAAGTTGGTCTACCCCTGCTGAGACCAGAAGTCGCATATTTTCTAAAATCTTGCCCGCGATAGTTATTAATACACCATACTTAAGCTCTTCATGATATTATTAAGTAATTATTCTAATTTCCTGGCTATGCTTTAGTATGATACATGCAGTAAAGCAGTTACAAGAAACTATAAAAGCACACTGGTGTATATACGACAGCATTCATCACTTATATACTAGTTGAAACCCATATTAGTTACTTTTCTGAAAAAACCAATGGTTCACCTGGAAAATTTTGAAGAAAATCTGCATAGATTTTCATATGAAAATTATACATTACTTAACGCCGAAATCGTCAGGAGACAAGACTGCTTTCGCCCCTCCGGATGCTCCAAAGTAACGTTCAAAAGATCTCGCGGGGCAGACGACACACGAGGACATATTACGATCTTGAGCTTGTTCATGCTAATATTTTGTATCGAGGAATCGTCACATGTTTCTTATAGCCCTAATTATTTTAGTTTTGGTGGACAAATACATGAAATGGAGGAGAAATAAAACTTATCGATATTTGAAGAAGGAAAAAATAATATTCGACCCTAATACAGAGATGGTAGCCTCACCATTTTATGCTTTTATATGACTATAATTTGCTACAGCCTCGCCCTTTTAGTAGTGAGTAAAAATGTTGATATAATATCTCCCTTTCTTAGTGCGACACAGAGGTCACATGAAAAGAATGGAGTTTAGCTGACCAACTCTGACGTCGAAAATTAAAGAATCTGGTGAAGATTTACAGTTTTTCCTCTATCCGTGACATCGGCCATTCATGCAGCGTTCCGGCATCATAGACAGGTCCTGTAAAAGCTCCATAGACTGACTGATGCCATCTAGTAAGAAGAGGAAGAAGCTAGATCTTTTATTTTACTTTATAATGATAAGGTTCAAGCTCATAATAAGCAATTAAGACCTCTGCTACACACCAACCCGTCCCAGGTTCATATGTAGCCAACCGTACAATACCTTTATTTCATAGACTTGGAAGACTACATGCTGTTCTTCTATTGTTTTTTTTTTTTATATTTAGCTTCATTGAGGCCAATAGTTTTCTAAATTCAGGTGGACCAAATACTGACAATATCAATACAAACTACTGAACTGAACACACTACATGCCATCTTTCATTGCATTACATGTTATAGACATATTCATTATTACTATGACTATCTCACTAACTTCGTTAATTGGGTTAAAACTGCACAATAACTTTTTACATGGAAAATTAAATTTTCTTTTTCTTTAATAAAAAAATAAATAAATTTACCATTGTGGTGTCTATACTTGGTTATTCATGCATTACTGTAGGATTAGTGAGTCATAAGGATAAGGTGATAAGGCAGTAATGGTGGGACAATGTGGTGGACCATGGACCTGTAGTGGTGTTTGGTGGGGGGGGGGGGTGGCGCCAAATCCTAATCTCTCCCAGGGTGCCAAAATGGCTAGAGCTGGTTCTGCTTTCTGAAACCTAGAGTCTTACAGCATGTGCACATATCACGGTCAGCCCTAAAACTTGTTCTAAAAAATCAGTTAAAAGTTTCTGTAACGGTTGCTGTGGTGGTACAACTCTTAACTGGCGGCCAGGGTGTGGCGCGAACCTCGGTACAGTTGATGCTATGTTTCCCAACCCCGCGATGTGAAACGGCTGTTATATATGTAAATGGCATTACAAATAAGAATAACAAATATGAATACAATCTTAACGTGTGTATTATAACATATGAAAGAACAGTAAGCTTATCATGCATAAAATATATGGCAGTGCAGAAACGTGGCATAAATATTTTACAATGTTGCTAAAAATATATAGTCACTTTTATTGGCTTTTACAGTGTTTCTAGGGTGGGTAATAATGTCACAATTATGACTGTAAGATAATGTGTAGGAATATAAGTAAATATTTGCCAATTTCTTAGTAAAAAAAATAACACATTAAACCCTCGTGAGCGGCAACACTCACACAGACCCAGTCTAATCCGGCATTGTCGAGCTGAGGGATAGTTGGAGGAAGGGAGGGAAGCAAGGAGAGAGAGAGTGATTGAATGAAAACAAATCATGGCGCTGCACCAGCGAGGTCATCTGGTGACATGCAAAACAATTATAAATATTTTTAAATATAATTAGATATAATGAAAACAAAATAAAGAAATGAAAGCGTAAGTTTATAACAGTCACTCATAAAAGAAACAGAATTCCCCAGGGTGACGCACATCTCCCCCCAGAAAAGAGAGAGAGAGAGAGAGAGAGAGAGAGGCATCGCGCGTATGGAAAACGTGGCAATATTGTACAGAGCCTCGTGCCCCACCCTAGCCTCCAGTTTAGATTTGTCATACCACAGGCAAATATTCGGTAAGAACCAGTTTCTCCTTCCTGGAACAAGGATGTGCCCTGATCACTTCAAGCAAACTGTGGGATGTGGGAAAAAAAAAACGTTGCCAAATGTTAATAAGTAAGCTACACCCGACGACAAAACCGGCGTCCCTCTGCGTCAGTCCTCGCTAAATGCTTAATCGCTTCCCAGGTGGAACTGGGGGGAGGTGGGGGCGAGCGTGTGTCTGAACTTTTCCTCAACAGATGGCACTAACAAGTTTCACCTCCCGTGACTGGGCAGGGCATGTGTATCAAGCTCAGTTAAGCAGAAGTGATACACATTAACAATGTTTTATGACTCAGAGCATAGACGACGATGGTAGATGATAATGATGATAGATCATGACAATGGAGCATTATGGTGACAATGGATGATATATGGTGGATTATGATGACATGATGGATGATGGACGGTGGATGATGGATGGTGAGGATGACAAATGGATGATGGATAATGATTCATGATGATAGATGATGGATGATAATGATAGATGATGATGATGGATGATAGATGATGGATGATAATGATAGATGATGATGATGGGTGATAGATGATGGATGATAATGATAGATGATGATGATGGATGATAGATGATGGATGATAATGATAGATGATGATGATGGATGATAGATGATGGATGATAATGATAGATGATGATGATGGATGATAGATGATGGATGATAATGATAGATGGTAATGATGGATGATGATGGATGGTAGATGATGAATGATAAATGATGGATGATAAATGATAGATGATGATAGATGGCGATGATTTATGATGAGGATGCGATGATGGGTAATGATTATGTGTGGTGGGTGATGATTATAAATGAAGGCTGAGAGATTATGGATGGTATTGGAGTATTGGACGATAGATGAGGATGATGAATGATGAAGATGGATGATGTCGATGGATGATGATGATGGAGAATGATGGCACATTATCATGATGGGTGAGAGATAATGGAGGTGATGATGGATTATAACAGTGAATGATGGATGTCAGATGGTAGCCGATGATGATAGTCGATGGATGATTGAGGACATGATAATGATGCACGAGGGGTAAGGATGATGGATGATTATGATAGATGATGAATGATAATGATAGATGTTCATAATGGATGACAGATGATGGATGGTAGATGATAATGATGGATGTCAAGGATGAATGATGATGATGCATGATGATGGTAAATGATCACGCGAGATGAAAGATGATGGATAATGATAATAGCTTAGCTGCTGAAGGATGGTAGATTATGGGTGATGATGGACGATGGTGATGGATGATGATGGACATTGGGTGAGGATGGTGGAGGCTAAGTCTGTTAATACAAAGTCAGTTCACTTTCCGTCAGTGCGCAGGGAGGCGTGGCTTGTGTGACGTCAGCTGGCTTAAGTATCAGAAAATGTATAAAAGGGCAGACTCAAACATTTATGATAAGGCAAAATGAGGAAAGGGAAGAAGTGCGGACTCGTTTAACCCTATAATATAGCAGTAGCTTCCCTCACACCTCTACACCTTCCCTCACACATTTCAGTCCCTTCTCTCACTTCTCCGAACTGAAAATGTGTCATGGTCTGATAAGTGGAGCAAGCATTCACCCACCGTCATGGTCAGAAGTCAACTGAACACTGGGGTTTCATGCCAGAGCCAGTTGACGTCACTCCGATGCTCCACCCCCTGCGCGAGCTTGGAGCTGTTTTAGAAGGAAGTGATCCGACTTGGTATTAGTAGACTTAGGGTGGAGGGTGATGGTAGGTGATGTGTAATGAGAGATGACGGATGATTATGATGGACGTGTATGTATGATGATGATAGATGATGGGTAATGATGAGGGATGATGATGGACGATGGATGGTAATAATGGTTGATGAAAATGATGTGTGATGATTATGATTATGGTAAGTGATGGATGATGATGGAAGATGGATGATGATAGGTGATGGATGATGAATAATTATGGATGATATGATGTATGACATGATGGATGATGATGATGGATGGCAGATGATCGATAGTAAAGACAGATGACGGTGATAAATGATGGATGATGATAGTGGATGAAGGATTAGGATGAGCGATGACGAAGTTGGACGATTGGCGAGGATGATGGATGACGATGTTGGACACTGGATGATGATGTATGATGAATACTGATGATAGGTGATGGATTTTGGATGGCAGGTGACAGATAATGATGATGGGCGATGGATGAGGATGAGAGAATAGATGAGAAGTGATGATGATGATGATGAAGTTGATGATGATGTTGATAATGATGGATGAAGGACGAGAGGTGATAGATGAAAGACGATGGGTGGCTGATGATGATGGATGGTGGATGATGGATGATGATAATGGTTGATGGTGGATGATAATGAATGCTGCTGCTGATGATGATGATGATGATAATGGATGATGATGATGATGATGATGATGATGGACGATGGTTCATGGTGATGCTGATGCTGATGATAGTGATGATGATGATGATGATGATGATGATGATGATGGATGATTGTTGATGATGATAATGGTAATGATAATAACGATAATGATGATGATGATGATGATGATGATGTTGGACAAAGGTGATGGTAATGAACATGGCGGTGATGAATAATAATAGTGATGATGTTTGTTATTGGTATTGTGATTGTTATTATTGTTTGTTGCTGCTGCACTTGTTGCCGATGCTGCTGCTTTTGTTGCTGTTGTTGCTGCTCTTGCTGCTATTTATGGTGCTGCTATTGCTGTTGGTGTTACTGTTCTTGGCTTTGTTGTCTTTTTTAATATTATTAATATTATAGATAACAAGAATACCCGTCATCTGTGAGCCAGGTAGACTGTAATAATACTGTTAGATGAAAACTTGACTATTATGGTTCATCCTGGATGACTCCCAATGCTGGCTGAGTGACATGTGAACTCAAGTTTTGACTCTAAACAACTTTTATTGAGCCAGGTAGACGAAGTCAATGGTCTTTTTTTATTTTTTTACAAAATGTATCTGTGTGTGTCCGTCTGTGTCAAAAACTCATATCTCAGAAAGTATTGATTATAGAGGGAAATTTTTTAAATAAAAGTAGTTTAGAGTCACAGGAAGACGAAATCGATGGTCATTATTTCTGTACGACATGTATCTGTGTGTGTGTGTCTTTGTTGACAACTCAGATCTCAGAAAGTATTGACTGTGGAAGGAAAAGTTAAGAAGAAAAGTTGTTTATAGTCACAACTTGAGTTCACATGTCACTCAGCCAGCATTGTGAGTCATCCAGGTTGGACCATTATAGTCAAGTTTTCATCTAACAGTATTATTACAGTTTACCTGGCTCACAGATGACGGGTAGTCTTGTTAATATCTTTTCCTTCTACAATGAATACTTTCTGAGATGTGAGTTATCGACACAGACAGACACACACACAGACGCATTATGTTAAAAAATAATGATCATCTACATCGTCTAGCTGACACAAGTAGATATGCGGAATAGGGAAGAAATACATCACAGTACATAGAGTATAACTGAATGTATCTACCCATTTGTCTGTCTGTCTGTCAGTTTAGATTTTTATGTCCATCGGACTTTTTAGAGCTATTAGTATACTGTAGATCTCGATAGAGCAACTTTTCTAAATAATTATCTATCTATAGATCTTCCTGCCTAGACATATTAGGCTATTTAATTATCTACACACACACACACACACACACACACACACACACACACACACACACACACACACACACATACTGTAAGCAGGAATCATCACTCGAATCGATCCCATGTTTCTGAAGAAACGTAATCGTTATCGATTTCATTGTCATCAGAGCCAAAGTAATCATAATCGTGATCGATCCCACTGCAGTAGTTATCAGGGTAATGGTTACAGTATGATTCCTTACAAGCAGTGCAGCTCAAGTTCATGCTCTTCACAGAAAAAGTGTAATAGTGTGGGAAAATATAATGAAATAGGTCTATAACATGATTGTGAGTTTGACAGTTATGAAGATTAAATAAAATGTACCCCCAAAATGTATAATCCATGAGTATACTGGTCAAACTTTTACAGGCGAGCCTCGAGGCAAGAGCTGGGGAAGAGAACTTATCACGTTCAGCTGCGATGATGGGCCCCGCAGCTTGCTAACAAGATTTTATAGACATGAAAATTGAGCATTTCCTCTTCGTTGTAGCAATAAAAATATTAATAGTCTTGCGGTTCTGGCATTATTTTGAAGATATTCAAGGAAATTCTGCTGTGTGTGTGTGTGTGTGTGTGTGTGTGTGTGTGTGTGTGTGTGTGTGTGTGTGTGTGTTTCCAGTATCCTGGTAAGTTGCGGACGACTTTTCGGCAACTGTCAGAAAATAGCAGCTAAGTGGATGGGCGAAAGTGATTAACTATTTGTGGGGATTTGATCAAAGGCGACCGGATGCCAACCGCCATATATCAAATTGAATTTTGGCCAATATCACAGCTACGGAAAGGATACTTTCTTCAGATTTGGTTCGTAGGTGACTTATTCCTTAGCCAAGAGCATATTTTGACGGGTGATATGCACTCAGTCCTCTAATGTTTTTTTATTTTCATTTCTAATTAATTTTAATCTTGGCCATTAGGTGTGCTGCTTTAGCAACACCTGTGTACACGATATTGAAAAAATAAAATGTACCCCCCAAAATGTATAATCCAGGAGAATACGGATCAAACTTTAACAGGCGAGCATCCAGGAAAGAGCTGCGGAAAAGAACTTATAGATAGATAGATAGATATAGATATAGATATATATATATATATATATATATATATATATATATATAGAGAGAGAGAGAGAGAGAGAGAGAGAGAGAGAGAGAGAGAGATAAAGAGATAGATAGATAGACAGATAGATATAGATAGATGGATAGATAGATAGCTTGATAGAGAGACATAGATATAGATATATATACTGTAGTATATTTATTATACAAAATATAAGATATGCAATATATATATAATATACATATTTTATATAAGATATTGTATGTATAATAAATAATATATATATGATAAGTATATTATACATCTATCTATCTGTCTATAGTATACACCTGGGCTGCTTCCCCCAATGAAAGGGAGGTAGCCGAGACAGGACGACACACTCCCAAACTCCCAATTTTCTCATCAACATGTACACATTTATTCGTATCTTAGCCCCAAGAGGAAAAGGGACAGATTCCACCACACCACACCACACGATCACACACACACACACACACACACACACACACACACACACATATATATATATATATATATATATATATATATATATATATATATATATCATCATCATCATCATCATCATCATCATCTGGACCTCCTTTCCCACCCTCGGGCAGGGTTAGGAGTAGCAATGCCAAGAAACCTAAAGTTGCTATTCCAATGGGCCACGCTTCCATTCGCTCATCATTCAAGCTCCCGGAATTCTGGCTCCATCTGATACGCCAAAAACATTCCAGACGTTTTGTAGCTTTACATAAACGTATCCGATAGAGTCAATCTGCAAGCCTGCACGTTAAACAGGGGTGCCAAATCCCTTATCATGCGCTTCTCCTTACAATATTCATACAGCCAGCTCTATCTCTTGTCAGTTCCCTCGCTTCACCGACTTCCAAACCTCTGTTCCTCACACACTCATCTACCATATCCCTCCATGTTTTCCTTGGCCTGCCTCGCCTCCCCCTCCTTCAAATTCGCTCATATATACCTTTTTCACAACTCCATTGTTATCCATTCTCTCCACATGACCAGACCATCTCAGTACACTCTTTTTGCTTCTGGTGTCCACAGACTTCCCCACTCCAAATCTTTCAGGAATCACATCATTTCGTATCCTATCCACTCTCAGTACTCCACATACATTCCTGAGAAGTCCCATCTCCACTTCTCTCACTCCTGACTTTTCATTTTCATGCCACACCATAGTCTCACATCCATATGTTAAAGATGGCACTAACACTCCTTCATGTAAGCCTTGTGCAGCTCCAACACTCAAGCCTCTGTTTCTTATCAAGGCCTTCATTGCACCAGCTACTTTCCACCCCTGTGTCACTGCACTTTCCACTTCTTTAGCACATTTTCCTTTCTTTTCTATCACTGTACCCAGGTATTTGAACTCCCTCACCAATTCTAGTCTCAGACTTTGATGCATGGTCGTGAAGAAAGTGGATGTATGCTCGTGTGCTCTCTTCTCTAGATTTATAGGGCTGCCTCACTGGCATTAGATCTTTTTTTTTTTCCACCCTTCTGGTGGTTGATAGGATAGCTAGTACTCATTTTCCTCCTCTCCCTATTAGTTTAGAACTGTAGGTGTCTGTTCTACTATACTGAGTTTACCTTTGCTTACTCGCCCATGGAGGGTCCCCCCCACTGATCGCTCTGGGGCGTGAAGAAACACGGTCGGGCCTCCCTGGAGTGGTTTGAGAGGGCAACCTCAGACGTAGGTGTTTGGTCCCAGGTTGACTGTCTTTTGCTTGTTTTCGTTCCTCCTTCCCACTTCCCCCTATAGGGGGAAGTGGCCTCTATGGTGGACGGCCTTTCCACCTCCCCCCCCTTCAGGGGGGGAAGTGGTCCTGACCGACCCCCCACTGGTACACGGACTGACAGCCCCCAGACAGAACGGCCCCAGACTCGTCTGCCTCTTGACATTAATGTAAATAACGTGGAGTTTGTAATCATCCATGCTCTAGGTTCCACTTCCTTGAGCAGTCTCAATCCCTTCATGATCAAGAAGGTTATTGATGGCTGTGCTGGGGAGGTGGAACAAGTTAAAAAACTTGTGAATGGAGACCTCCTTGTCAAGACTTGTAATTCCTCCCAAGTTAAGGACTTGCTGAAGCTGCGCAAGTTTCATTGCTATGATCTCGAGGCCAAGATCCCAACTTCCATGAATTCCTGCACGGGTGTTATCACTTGCAGGGATCTCATGGTGATGAATGAGGAAGAGATCATAGAGGAACTTGCTCAGCAATATGTCACTGATGCCCGGTTTATTACCAGATTTTCCGAAGGCATGAGGACGAAGACGGCCACTAATGTTTTGACTTTCGGCAAAGTTTCACTCCCGGCACATGTCAAAGTTGGCTATGAAATTGTTAACGTAAGACCATATATCCCCAACCCACTCCGTTGTTTGAAATGTCAATTATATGGGCACAGTGCTAAGAATTGTTAGGCTTCACAGTCAGTGTGTGGCAAATGTGCAACACATGGGCACGATGCTGAGTAGTGCACATCAGAGACCATCTGTTGCTTTCACTGTAAGGGTGCTCACTCCACATCCTCTAGGGATTGTCTCAAGTGGAAGGAGCAGAAAGAGGTCTGCACAGTGAAGGCAACTGAGGGTGTCTCCTACTACGAAGCAAGGAAAAAGGTGAAGGAGTTGCATGCAACTCCTACACCGAATAGGTCCTATGCTTCGGTGGTGATGTCCCATCCCGTGATGTGCTCTTCTGCAACACAGACTGACCCTGAACTGGTTCCTATTGCCACACATTCTACCTCTCCATCTCAGCCTCCTGTCCAATCCACTGCTGTTACAACTTCCAACTCCCAGGCTGCTGCTGCCTTTCAGTCAGTGAAGCCTAAATCGAAGCCTGACAACTCTAGTAAGAGTAATATGACCACCCTTACCAAGTCACGACCTCATGTTCTTCCTGCTCCTGGCCCAGTGAAGGAGAGAAAGGGTAGCTCTTTCTCGGTGGAATCTGGGACCCTCGTTATTGATGAAAATATGGAGGTTTCTGTAAGCAAGCACTGGGATTGGTCCCCCAGTAGTCGCCCGCCTGCTGGCGGGCGGCAAAAAAAGACGAAGCACACTGGCCCCCAACGTAAATCTTGAACTGTCACTTTCACTATATTACAGTGGAATTGTAGAGGTGTTGGGAATAAATTACAAAATATAGCAATCTTGCTTTCAATACACAGGCCAGACGTTCTTTGTTTACAGGAGACGCGCATGGAGGATCATCCTGATCCCCCACAATTCAAACACTATCATTTGTATAGAAGATATGAAGGTCACAGAGTTGCCATATACACACACAAATCACAGCCACAAATGGAAGTGATTCTAAATTCTACTCTGGAAGCTGTCACATGCAGGGAAAAATTTAATATCATTTATCTGTCTATATGCTCTCTGTACTGTCCTCCACATGGCCTCATTGAAAGTGATGCTTTAAATTCACTATTTGAACATCTTCCTGGGAATAAGTTAGTGCTGGGCGACTTTAACGCCCATCACTATCAATGGGGTAGCTTGAGGATTGATGGTCGTGGGGAGCAAATAGCCGACCTAATACTACTGTCCAACCTCTGTCTTCTGAACGATGGTAGAGCGACTCATGTAGATGATCGTACTGGTAACTTTTCGGCCATTGACTTATCTTTGGCCTCCCCTGGTATACATCAAGATTTCTCATGGGACCCTTATGACGACTCCTTGGGAAGTGATCATTTACCCATCTGTCTTTCTTATACACACGACATCGTTTTGGACCCTCCACCTCAAAAATTTAACTATAAGAAAGCAGATTGAGGATCCTTCTCAAGGATCGCCAATTTAGATATATCTGGGGAGACCATAGATGTTAAGGTCGAAAATGTAACTACTTCCATAATACACGCAGCTGAGGCTGCTATTCGTAAGACTTCTACAGTTCATGAGAAGCATAGAGCACTTTGGTGGACGCCGGATTGCCGACAAGCATTAAGGAAACGCAATAGGAGATACAGGATTTTTGACAGTCAGCCTACTGAGGAAAATTTCTTTGCATACAAATAAGCACGGGCTGAGGCAAGGAGAATAATAAGAAGAGCCAAACGTGACTCCTGGCGGTCCCTTTGTGTCCACGGTGACTCGTACTACACCATTAAGTAAAGTCTGGTCCACTATAAGAATATTAAATAATAAAGGCCCAAAAATCCCTGTGACCACCCTGCAGGTTAACAACACCATCTATGACGAGCCCGTGTACGTTACTAACATCCTCACCAGGAGTTTTTCCTCATGTAAGTAGCTCAGCCAATTATGACCAGCGTTTCCAACATCATAAATGCACAGCTGAGCTACAGTTAATAGACTTTGCCACAGAAGACGTAAACTCCCCGTACAACCAAGAGTTTACGCTAGATGAACTGCTCCTTGCCCTTAAATCCTGTAAAGACACCAGCCCTATACCAGACACCATCACATACAGTATGATCCAGCATCTTAATTGGGACAACCTGATTAAGATGTTAGCACTGTATAATGAGATTTGGGCATCTCGAATGTTCCCAGACTCATGGCACTTTGCACACGTCATACTGATACCCAAAGAGGCTGGTCATCTTATGAATCCCACTTCATTTCGCCCTATTGAGTTGACTTCTTGTCTATGTAAGGTCATGGAACGCATGGTTAATAATAGGCTTCTTTTTGTTTTCGAGTCGAAGAATTTGTTAAATGATCAACAATGTGGCTTCCGTAAATACAGAAGTTCACTATATCATTTAATGAATTTGGAGCATTGTATTTCAGAGGCCTTTGCTAATAAAGAATTCATGATAGGGGTGTCCTTGGACATCCATAAAGCCTATGACATGACATGGCAACACGGTATACTAATGAAGCTCTATGCTTATGGTTTAAGAGGAAATTTGCCTATTTTTATATCAAATTTCTTAAGGGACAGGACTTTCTCTGTCAAATTGCCCTGTAACATAACATCGGACATATTTTTCCAGGAAAACGGGGTGCTGCAGGGCACTGTGCTTAGACCTACTTTATTCAGTATTATGATCAATGGTATTCTGTCATCAGCTCCCATCCCGAGGAATCTTAAATACTTGCTCTACGCTGACGATTGTGCACTATGACACTCTGCCCATAATGCACAATTTTCGGCAGGGCGGATTCAAGCAGCCCTTGACTCCATCCACCAATGGGCCTTGCAGTGGGGATTGAAGTTTTCCGTCCCTAAGTGTGCTGCTGTAGTTTTTACGACTCGTAACATACCTAATTTGTGCTTAACTTTGGATAACCAGGTGGTACCTTTTCAAAATTCTGTAAAGTTTTGGGGAATACATTTCGATCGTCGTTTGAACTTCAAAATTCATGTTAATAATTTGTTTGCTCATTGTGATAAACTGCTAAATGTCCTCAAGTACCTAGCAAGTACTACATGGGGTGCCAACAGAAAGTCTTTATTAATGGTGTGTAAGTCCCTTATTCGATTGAAGCTAGACAATGGTGCACAGGTGTGTGGCTCGCCATCCGATGCCATACTGAAAGGATTGGATGTATTGCAGAATACATGTTTGCGAATGTGTCTTGGAGCCGTCCGGTGTACCCGTGTAGGTGAATGTGCCTCCCCTCCATATTCGCCGTGACCACCCGGCAATATCGTATGGGTTAAGAACATCAAGGAAAGGTAATATCAGCAATGTGGCCTGTACCCCCCTGTGTCAATACCATCATCTTCTGCGAGGGGTGCGTCAGCCACTTGCCGTTTGCCTCCACTTACTAACCCAGGAGCTTGATGTGGACCTCAGTGACTGTGACAAGTTGGTGACTAAAAATATAGCACCTTGGGAGCCACCTGGTTTCACTGTTGATGTGTTGTGGCTACCAGCACCAAAGACCAAGGTGCTGGAGGCGGAGGTCCACCACTTGTTTCATAACATCGTCGTTCATCACTTGGGGTCCCACCAATTGTACACCGACTGCTCCAAGTTGAGTGAATGTGTGGGTGCAAGTGTGTGGTCGACTGAATGTGCACTCAGGTATCGGTTGCCGACTCATACATCTGTGTTTACCTCCGAACTTTTTGCTATTGACAAAGCCATAGACTATGTTCTCAATTCTAGGCATGGCTCATTTGTCATATTTTCGGAATCAAAATCAGCCCTTCAGGCAATTGCATCTTGTACTACAGACTCTCACGAGATCCAGAGCCGCATCGTTAATAAGTTGCATTCAAGCAACAAGTCATTCACGGTGATCTGGGTGCCTGGTCATTGTCGTATCTATGCCAATGAGCAGGCTGACTTACTTGTGAAGTCGGCTGTCGAGCTCAAGGAGACTTGGGACGTTCCTCGTGATCTACGGTCGAGTCTCTCTACCGGAAAGAAATCAATAAATCTTCTGTGGCAAGGTCAGTGGACCAGACTAAATATTCGAACGTGTAAGCCATACCTGGGCGATTGGGCAACTGCCCACCGTCCCAGTCGCCTGGAAGAAAAAGTGTTGGCTTGTCTACGGCTTAATGCCACCATAATTACTCATATGAAACCTTATATAGAAAGGCAATTCCCACCGCACTGTGACATCTGTGATGCGGTGTTATCTATCAATCATATCATCCTGCGCTGTTGGTGATTTATTCGTGAACACGCTTCACTTATAAATAACTTGGCGCAACAGACGTCCCCTTCACCCTTTCCACCATCCTGGGTGATGGGGACATTGTTATGACTGATAAATTGATGGCTTTCTTGAAAGAGACCGGACTGATCAGAGTGATGTGACTTTTTTACTATATGGTTTTGGTTTTTATCAGCTGCAAATATGCATATATTGTACTATTAATTAGGGTTGACAGTTGACATATTTGAAGTAGTTCCTTCTTCCCACTGATCTGTTTCTAATATAGATGTCCCCTACATTAAACCCCGTTCCTCGCCTGACAGTCACCAGCTGATGAGTGCAAGTGTGCAATATAGGAAGGTATTGGGCACTTGCAGTCGATGGTGGTCGGTTGGGCGAGGTCCTTCACCTTTCGTACAAATTATGTAAATACATTATACCATCTTCTTTAAGTTGTCCTAATTCGGGCCGACAGCTGACGTATATGGAAATGTTCCTGACTCGTCTGGTTCTCTTTCATATAGCCTATTGATGTCCTCTATATTAGGTTGTGCCTTGACTGACAGTCACCAGGTGATGAGTGCAGGTATGTAATGTAGAAAGGCATTATATATCTACAGTCGATGGTGTTCTCTTGGTCGAGTTCTTTTTACCATTAGTGTAGGTTTAGTTATTTGTCTCTTTAGGATTTAGTATAGGTTAGCGATTTGTCAGTTAGGTGATTAGTTTCAGGTTCTTTAGATTAGGCTTTTTTGTTTATAATGTAAGGTCAAAAAACATAAAAATATATAAAAAAAAACATTAATAATAAATAAAAATTCCAAAAAAATAAAATAAAAATTATATATATATATATATATATATATATATATATATATATATATATATATACTGTATATATATATATATATATATATATATATATATCTATATCTATATATATATATATATTTATCTATATATATATATATTGTTACGAAACAGAGAAAGATAATGTACACTTTAAGTGAGAATACGAAGAGTCACTACTGTCCCGTAAAGTTCCAGGTTCAAAACAAAAGAGTTAGGTAAAATTACAAGTTAAAGTTTAATGCTTAAATTAACAACAAAACATTCAGGACTCATAAGGATAATGTAATGGCAAAAAACAGGTTAAATATATGGTTAACTGCAATAGCCTCTATTAACACGAAATTAGCAAGAGTAAATTTTATCTAAGTCAGCCCTGATAAAATGAGATACCAGATAATACTCAGTGAATGCCAGATAAATAATTGCAGATACAAACTATTATCAAAAATGACTGACATAAAGAACCCCACACGAATCACAAAAACTTCACTAGGCCTACAAATTAAACTTATGCTATACAGTACAAGAAAATGCAACAACAGTTATACTCAAATTACACACAGCTGCTAGATGGTTGGAGACTTCTTGAGCACTCACAATAATAATATCTGTACAGGGGAGGACAGAGATGTGAACAAAATGAGGAGCAGATCTAAGTGGCAATGATGCAGAGACTGAGCTCATTATATAGGAGCCAGCAGAGCTTGATACAACTTGTAATAAGGACGCGCAAATGAAGCGATGGGGACAAACGGTCGACAATCCCGCACTGAATAACAGAAAGGACGACTTACTCTACTATAACGGTAGAAGGGGGGGACTGAGGCAGAACACGCTCGTGATCAAACATGCAGCATACTGTGCGTTAAAATTACACAAAGGATGATGAAATCATAGGCTATGTAACACCTCCCCACAAAGAAAAAAGAAATTTACAAAGGAAATTTCTTATTACTCTAAAACAATCTGTACATGGCATTACAGAACATGCAAAAGTCTTTCCTAATAGTACAAAACATGAGATCTCCCTAGCACGCTCAGTCATAGGTACTTGCCAGTATCCCTTTAACAAATCAAACTTACTTATGTACCTAGCCTTTCCGATCTTGTCTATGCAATCTTCCACACGAGGGAGAGGGTAAGTGTCTGTTTTGGTTATCTGCTTAACACGTCTGTAGTCGATGCAAAGCCTCTGTGACCCACCTGGCTTAGGGACTAGAGTGACAGGAGAACTCCACTCGCTCTGACAGGGCTCAATCATCTTGTGGTCCAACAGGTAGCCAAGCTCCTTCTGGATGAGAGGAACTTTCACTGGGTTCACACGGTAAGGAGGCAATTTAATTGGCTTTGCGTCTTCAACATCGACATCATGCATCAACACAGTGGTTCTTCCTGGAGTGGCACGGAACACTTGCGGGTACTCCTGCAGTAATGCCGAAAACTCCTGCCTTTCCTTGGGTGGTAGATGAGAAAGCTTAGTCTGGAGATCATTCATGATATCAGGATTCTTCCCCAAACTATCACTCAGGCTCATACTGCATGGGAGAGCTTCACTTGCAGACTCGGGTGGAACAGCTACAGTGCAGACTGGATTATTTTCGTCCCGCCTGTGATATAACTTTAGCATGTTGATGTGACATAGTTGCTTGCTCTTTCTACGATCTGGTGTGGCGATGACATAGCTGACATCACTGAGTTTCTTCTCCACGAAATAAGGGCCACTAAACTTGGCTTGAAGAGGTTGCCCATGAACTGGTAGCAGAATCAAAACCTGATCTCCTGGCTGAATGTGGCGTAACCTGGACTTCTTATCATACCAAGTCTTCATCTTCTCCTGAGCAGCTCCTAAATTCTCTCTCGCCAGCTGTAAAGCAGTGGACAGCCGTTCTTTGAACTTCATCACATACTCCAGCAGGTTGACGTCATCTTCCTCCGACAGCCAGCATTCCTTGAGTAGCTTAAGGGGTCCTCTTACTTCATGGCCAAACAGTAGTTCAAAAGGTGAGAAGCCCAGTGATTCATTTGGAGATTCTCTTGCAGCAAACACAACGAATGGAAGACCTTTATCCCAGTCTTTCTGATGTTCCAAACAGTATTTCTTGAGCATCGATTTGAGTGTTTGATGGTATCTCTCCAACGCTCCTTGGGTCTGGGGATGGTAAGCTGAAGACGTGATCTGGGAGATGCCCAACTCTTTCAGAGACTGCTTGAAAACATTTGACATGAAATTACTTCCCGGTCGGACTGTACCTCCTTGGGCAGACCAAACTTTGTGAAGAACCCTAGCATTTCCTTAACCACGTTCTTTGCTGAGATGTTTCTAAGTGGAATGGCTTCAGGATAACGAGTAGCCATGTCAATCATGGTCAACACATAAGAAAATCCTGAAGAAGTCTTAGGAAGAGGGCCCACAATATCCACCAACACACGGGTGAAAGGCGCCTCAAAAGGAGGAATGGGAACTAGAGGTGCAACCTTTTCGGTCTGATTACACTTCCCCACAACTTGACAGGTGTGACAAGACTTACAATACCAGGAAACATCCCTGAAGATACCTGGCCAGTAGAAGTGTTTCAAAATGCGTGCCACAGTCTTCCTCACTCCAAGGTGTCCTGCCAAACTGGAATCATGAGCCACTCGAATGATATCCTGCCTACAAACACGAGGGATGACAACTTGATGTACAACCTCCCATTCACAGTCGGCTGATGCTGTTGGGGGTCTCCACTTCCTCATAAGTACTCCTGACTTTACATAATAACAAGTAGAAGCACCGGCTGACTCTTCTTCACTGTAAGCAGAGTTAGCTAGACCTTTCAACTCAGGGTCAGCAACCTGCAACTCAACCAACTCTTGACGAGACAAATTATCAACACTACGGGGTACTGCCTCATCTGGTGAGTGGTCCAAATTAGCAAGAAAAGTGTCAGCTAGGATAACATCATCATCATCATTATCCTCTAAATCACCAGTAACTTTAGACTTAGCCCTAGTGACAGCACATGCAGGGAACACATCAGGGACATCACAATCCCGGGACACAGCCACTGGCTCACTAGACAACTGAGGAGCTGGACACACTTGACTTCCACCAATATCATTTCCAAGTAAGAAAGTTACACCTGACATTGGGAGTGTCTCAACCAACCCAACCATAACAGAACCATTAACAAAACCAGACTCTAAATTCACTCTGCACAGAGGAACAGAGAAGTAATTATTCCCTACACCTTGTAAGATTACAGTTTCATCAGAGGAATTAAAATTAGAGCCTAGAACACTGGTCAGCATAAGGGATTGGCAAGCACCTGTATCACGATATATTTTAACTGATTTCCTGTCATTACTGTCCAGAGGACTGACAAAACCATCAGACAGGAAATTAGCACATGAACTCTTGAGAGTGTCACCCACGTTACTGCTCAAAAGAGGAGCTCCATCATGAGAATTTAAGTTACCCCTCAAAGCAGGTTCAGTTAACTCAGTTAAAGAATTCTGGGAACTCTCAAGAGTGGACACTAGACCAATTGACTGAATATTTAAAGACTCCTTTTTGTTCACATCACGCTGTCTCCTGAAACATCTCTCCGTAGTATGACCAAGCTTACTACAATAAGTACATTTACTTTTCTGAAATCTAGAGGTGAAGCTGGTATTTACTTCCTGAGAAACATCATCCTTATTCTCTTTCCTGTTACCTGTACTCTGAGTAGAGGCAACGTACTTACTCTCAGCTTTCCTTTTTCCTCTAAAATATCTCTTGTGAGTGAGAACATACTCATCAGCTAAAACTGCAGCATCAGACAAATTATCTATCCTTTTCTCATCAAGATATAGGCTTACATCTTTACTAATACACCTTTTGAAGTCCTCCAGCAAAATCATCTGCTTAAATTTGTCAAATTCAGAATCCACATTCTTAGAATTTAACCACTGCTCTAACAAATCTTCTTTGATTTTTGCATACTCAACATGGGATTGCTTATCTTGCTTGTAAGTTGTCCTAAATTTTACTCTATAGGCTTCAGGAACAAGCTCATAGGCCTTAAGAATGAAGCTCTTAACTACATCATAATTATCAGACTGATCCTGAGGCAAAGATGCATAAGTTACTTGAGCTTTACCGGTGAGAACAGTTTGAAGGAGTACTGGCCAATACTCCTTAGGCCAATTAAAACCTGTAGCTACCCTCTCAAACAACTGAAAATACTTTGTTAAATCAGATTCATTAAAAGGAGGGACAAGTTTAACATTTTTAGCCACATCAAAACCATCAGAGCTAGATGATCCAGTTCCACCTTGTTTCATGCGATACTCATGGTCTGCCTGAATCCTGGCAAGTTCAATTTGTGCCTGAGCCTGTACCTGTGCCTCTTCAATACGAGCATTTGCTTCCTTAACACGAGACTCCGCCTCCTTAGCCTTAGCCTCCTGCATAGCTAGCTGTAACTTAGCTAATTCAATCTTCGTTTGCTCATTTGGAGGAGTTACATTAAACAAGCTTTTATTAATCATGCCAACAATTTGATCTTTAGAATGATGAGAGTGAACTGCAATTCCCAATTGTTGAGCAACAAGCTTAAGTTCATTCTTTGTTCTGTTTTCTATATCACACACCGTTTGCACATTTGACAAAAAATCCTTGGCTTCATCAAGTGTAGAAGTAGTAGCCATCATGAATATATCACAGTCACAAAATATCAAATATCCTTATGATATTATCCTGAATATCCTGGTATGAGGTCGCCAAATTTATGTTACGAAACAGAGAAAGATAATGTACACTTTAAGTGAGAATACGAAGAGTCACTACTGTCCCGTAAAGTTCCAGGTTCAAAACAAAAGAGTTAGGTAAAATTACAAGTTAAAGTTTAATGCTTAAATTAACAACAAAACATTCAGGACTCATAAGGATAATGTAATGGCAAAAAACAGGTTAAATATATGGTTAACTGCAATAGCCTCTATTAACACGAAATTAGCAAGAGTAAATTTTATCTAAGTCAGCCCTGATAAAATGAGATACCAGATAATACTCAGTGAATGCCAGATAAATAATTGCAGATACAAACTATTATTAAAAATGACTGACATAAAGAAGCCCACACGAATCACAAAAACTTCACTAGGCCTACAAATTAAACTTATGCTATACAGTACAAGAAAATGCAACAACAGTTATACTCAAATTACACACAGCTGCTAGATGGTTGGAGACTTCTTGAGCACTCACAATAATAATATCTGTACAGGGGAGGACAGAGATGTGAACAAAATGAGGAGCAGATCTAAGTGGCAATGATGCAGAGACTGAGCTCATTATATAGGAGCCAGCAGAGCTTGATACAACTTGTAATAAGGACGCGCAAATGAAGCGATGGGGACAAACGGTCGACAATCCCGCACTGAATAACAGAAAGGACGACTTACTCTACTATAACGGTAGAAGGGGGGGACTGAGGCAGAACACGCTCGTGATCAAACATGCAGCATACTGTGCGTTAAAATTACACAAAGGATGATGAAATCATAGGCTATGTAACAATATATGTATATACAGTCTCCAGCAAAAATAGAGCGACCGGCTCGACGAGCAGGTTGGTATATGTGTCACCACCGCACTCCCAGTTTCAACCCCTCTCCACCCTCCCTCGTTCCCATTCATTCATCTACCCTCCACCCTCCCCACATCCAAGGGCACGAGAGTAAAGTAAGGCCTACTCGCATTGTCTCAACCACTCTTCTGTCATCCTGCTGTCTTGGGAAATAGTGGTTTTGTTATGATAACGAAGAAAAGAAACATATTACATAGGGTTTCACTCCATAGTATAGTTATTTATACACCACGATCTGAATGCATGGTGATCTAAAATAGTAATATATTCGTATTATAGGGAGGTCTGTAATCATACAATTTATCATTTTGACAGTTGTATCCAGTCAGTGTGTAACATTAAACAGTCGGAAGCTGTAAGTTGATGTTTGTAGTGGTAGGTGGTGTGCTCCTTCCCTTACTCGACGTAATCACTGTTACTTTACAAACTCTGTTATAGGTCAGTACCATTAGTTACTACTAATACCTCACGTGTGATAATAGCAAAGTGTTGCTGATAAGTAAAAGACATGATCAGTATTATCTTGGTTATTGATGTCTTAATACATGATATCGGATAATGATGGGCAACAGGGACTGGATGACAGTTTGGTGGTTAAGCCATGGCCATGACGTGGTTGCTGGCATTACCAAAGGTCAGTCAATATTTAGATGCCATTCATTGCTGCTGGCATTACCAAAGGTCAGTCAATATTTAGATGCCATTCATTGCTGTTGGCATTACCAAAGGTCAGTCAATATTTAGATGCCATTCATTGCTGCTGACAGTATTATAAATATCAAGGTCAATTTCATACACAGGACAGCCAACAGTACAGTGTACCGCGTGGTGTGCTGACACCTCACACACCATACAACCAGGACTGGATTACAAGGTATAGGCAAAATGGGCAACTACCTACCAGGTCGCGACCTGTCATAGGCCATCCAGACTTCCAGAGCGGAATAAATACACTCTTTGGGCGTCCAAATAAGGGCCATTACCCATCAGGCCATCAAAAAAGGCCATTATAGGTCATGCCAAAATTTCATTGGAAATAACGGAAAAAAGAGATCTGTATGTTGCAGGCCAACCGTCTGCATTGCCTACCAGGCCACAGCATGGTTAATCCGGCGCTGCATACAACCAACCCCCTCCACCCCTTGCCTCAGCCACTTATCACCACTTAGTCCAGCAAGCGACCCGCCACCACCTGATAACAATATCAGGAATATAACCTTACCTTATATAGTTATAACTGCAATAGGGTGTAATTTGCTATTCTCACTATTATAACACGACGTAATTCGAAAAAGGTAACCAATAACTAAATTGGCCGACTGGATGATCTGCATGGTAACCAAACTTGTCTCGATTGCAGCTTACGCTAATCAACATTATCGTGCCATACAACAGATAATTCAGTTTATTCGTTTTCGGTGAGAACGTTTTCAACAAAGGTTTGACGAGTTACAGTTCACAATGGTCAGTGACACTTATGGCAATGTAATATACGTAGCGGTCTGTTTAACCTTATGATTATTTGCTCTTCAGCTTGTGTCCCATGTCTGTTACTGCTTTCCTCCGTCTCTGTGTGGCCATGGTTTTTCCCATTAACTATAGTCAGCCGACAAGTCAGCTGCCTCAGAGAAGGAAAGATGTTAAAATGGACAAACGGTTTTGGATACGCAAATATTTAATAAGGAAGACTAACTGACTACCGGTATATTTAAGAACACATTTTAAAACGATATGAAACAATGGCGTCAGACATTGGATTTATATGATAATGGAATGTTGTGAGTAACTGAGGGAGAGATAAGGTAACTCTGTCAACACCGAGTAGGACCACCCACCACCACCTTTGCTATCGCCCTGTTCCAGTTGCCCTACAATAACATGTGGTATAGTGACAATAGTGAATGTTTTACTAGAGATCTGGTGTTCTAGCCTGACTTACCCTGCAGAGTTAAAGGCTACGTTCAAACTAATATATTATAATCTGCTATTGCACTGCATATCTGATTGAATAACATTCATAAAATAAGGTCTTACTGTGTACTGATAATTAAATGCTTATTTGCCATATAGTTACATTATAAATATCACTGTTATATGGCGCAGTGGACAATATTGTAATGCACTCTTCATGGTGATAAAGACGTGTTTGTGAGCATTGGTGGAAAACACACACATACACACACACACACACAATCCACCCCGGGCAGAGCTGTCGACCCCGGGCCCGTCTCCTTCTCCCCATGTCCCCACCACAACGTGTGACGGCCAGCTACCCCGACACACACACCACCGACCGCTACAAACATCTACGTATAGCTTTTGACTGTTTAATGTTACACACTGACTGGATACAATCGTCAAAATGACAAATTGTATGATTACATACCTCCTTATCATACGAATATATTACTATTTTATATCACCCTGCATTCAGATCGAGGTGTATAAATAACTATACTGTGGAGTAAAAAGCTGTGTAATATGTTTTTATTCGTTATCATAGCAAAACTATTATTTCCCAAGACAGACGGATGATGGAAGAGTTGTTGAGACAATGCGAGTAGGCCTTACTTTACTCTCTTACCCTTGGATGTGGGGAGGGTGGAGGGTAGACGAATGAATGGGAACGAGGGAGGGAGGGGGTGGAGTGAAACCAGGGGGTGCGGCGGTGCCACATATAGCCTACCAATCTGCTCATCGAGCCGGTCGGTCTATTTTTGCTGGAGACTGTACGTGTGATTGAAAGTGTGTATGTTTATATGCATGGATGTGTGGGTGTGGGTGTGGGTGTATGTATGTATGTATATATATTTATATGTTTGTATATATATATATATATATATATATATATATATATATATATATATATATATATATATATTTGTGTGTGTGTGTGTGTGTGTGTGTGTGTGTAAATGTATAAACATATATATATGGCCTTAATAACCAGGGGTTTTGGCCCCAGTGGTTGATAGGCCCACCCCCCAAAAAATCTAATCTCTCTCCATTCACTGTAACATCGCAATGGGAGTCACCTCCTCTGTTAGTAACCATCACTTTACTCTTTTCTACATTTGATCTCAAGGCACGACGTTCACAGACATCAGCAAAACTCTGCAGTAGTCTATTAAGTTCTTGTCCAGTATTAGCAAGTAGTACTGCATCATCAACATACAAAAAATTTGAAATATTCCATCCATCACCATGCATTACCAACGCCATCCCCCTTTCCATTGCTCGTGTTTTTACTTCTCTCATCATCCCATCTATATACATATACATAATGAACACTTCAAGTGAGAATACTAAAATCACTACTGTCCCGCAAAGTTCCAGGTTCAAAACAAAAGAGTTAGGTAAAATTTCAAGTTAAAGTTTAATGCTCAAACTAACAACTAAACATTCAAGACTCATAAGGATAAAGTAATGGTAAAAAACAGGTTAAATATATGGTTAACTGCTACAGCCTCTATTAAACGAAATTAGCAAGAGTAAATTTATCTAAGTCAGCCCTGATAAAATGAGAAAACCGGATAATGCTCAGTTAATGGAAGATATATTATTAGATGCAAAATATTATTAATGATGGCTGACATCAAAAACTCCACATGAATCACAAAAACCTTACCAGGCCTACGAATTAACACCTTATGCTATACAGAACAAGAAAAAAAATGCAATAACACTTATACTCAAATTACACAGCAGCTAGATGGTTGGAGATTTCCTGAGCACTCACAAAAATCATAACAACTGTACAGGGGAGGACAGAGATGTGAACAAAATGAGGAGTAGATCTAAGTGGCAATTAATGCAGAGACTGAACTCATACAACTTGTAAGAAGGACGTGCAAATGAAGCCATAGGGGACAAAGAATTGACACTCCTGCTCTGAATAACAGAAAGAAAGACTTACTCTACTATAAGGGAGGAGAAGGGGGGAGTGAGGTAGAACACGGAAGCTTGGTCACTATGGAAGCCACGAGGCGAATCGTGATCAAACGTGCAGCATACTGTACGTTAGAATTATACAAAGGATGATGAAATCATAGGCTATGTAACAATATATATATATATATATATATATATATATATATATATATATATATAATGCTAGGAAGAAGGAACCAAAGGCCACGAGCCCGCAGTACTGTTCCTTCCAAGAGAAAGACAAAATACAAGAGTGAGTCAAATTCAAGATCCGATGATTTTGAGATGCCTGGACACACTGCGTTTGAAAGACTGATCATAGCTAGCAGGAAACACAGACAGAGGGAGACAGTTCCAGAGCTGACATGTTGCATAAATGAGGGACTGGGAGTAATGGTTAACTCTTGCTTTAGAAAGCTGGACAGAAAAGGGACGAGGATATCAAGCTAGACGAGTGCTACGTGCCCGTCGTAGAGGTGGAGGGCTGCAAGCAGAAAGTTCAGAGGAGCAGTGACCATTGAAGTAGCGATAGAAAAGAGATAAAGATGCAACAGTACAGTGAAGAGACAGAGGTTGAAGGAAGCCAGTAAGAGAAGGAGAGTTAATGAGACGAAAAGTCTTTGACCCCACCCTATTGAGAAGAGCTGTATGTGGGGAGCCTCCCCACACACGAGGGTTGTACTCTATAAAGGGATGCATAAAACCCGTGTATAAAGTCAACAACTGTGCAGGGGTAAAGAAGGAATGGAGTCGGCCTAGCACTCCTAATCTCTTGGAAGCAGATTATACAAGAGATGTAATATGATTTTTCCAAGATAAGTCCCGAATGAATAAGACCCCAGCATGTTCAAGGATTATGCAGGATTAAGCTGTATATTATTAAACATTAATGGGTGCTCCCGTGGAAGATTTTGTTGGGTTCATAGGTGTAGGAACTGAGTCTTTGATGCATTAAAAACAAGATTATTTTTACCCCAGTCAGAGATACGAGCCAAGTCAGACATTAGGTGTGCCATAGCCTCATCCCTTGTCTGTTGAAGTTACTGCTGAGATGGACGTTGCGGGAACTGAGTGGAAAGGTGAAGGGTGGAGTCATATGCGTATGAGTGGATAGGGTTGGATGTACAGCTTAGGTCATTGATGAATACGAGGAAGGGAGTTGGTGATAGGACAGAGCCCTGAAGAACACCACTGTTGATAGATCTAGGAGAAGAACGATGGCCGTCTACAACGGCGGCTATAGAACGACCAGAAAGGAAGCTAGAGATGAAGGCACAGATAGAAGGAGAGAAACCATAAGAGGGCAGTTTGGAAGTTAAAGATTTATGCCAGACTCGATCGAAAGCCTTTGAGATGTCAAGTGTAATGGCAAAGCTTTCGCCAAAGTCCCGAAAAGAGGATGACCAGGAGCCTGAAAAGTAGGTGAGAAGATCACCATTGGAGCGTCCCTGACGGAACCCATACCGACGATCAGAAAGAAGGTTGTGGTAGGAAAGATGCTGTAAAAATTTTCTATTAAGAATAGGGTCGGAGACTTTTGGCATACAGGATGTTAAAGCAATTGGACGATAGTTAGAGGGTTGAGAATGGTCACCCTCCTTTGGGACTGGTTGAATGAGAGCTAACTTTCAGCAAGAAGGAAAGGTACAAATTGATAGACAAAGGCGAAAGAGTTTACCTCGGCCGGGTGTAAGCACAGAAACACAGTTCTTGAGGACAACAGGAGGGGCTCCATCAGGCCCATATGCTTTGTTAGTAATGAGGCCTGTGATGGCAGAAAATACATCAGCTGAAGAAATTTTAATGTCAACCATGAGGAAGTCTGAAGGGGGAAGTGATGGAGGAACAACACCAGAATCGTCTATGATGGAATCAGAGGAGAAAGTCTAAGCAAAGAGATCTGCTTTATCAATAGAAGAAATAGCTACAGAACCATCAGAGTAGAAAAGAGGAGGGAAGGATGATGAGGTAAAGTTGTTAGAAAGGTTTTTGACAAAGGTGCCAGAAGGAGCAGGAAGAATTAGAGTTGGAGAGTTGAGAGCATTTATTACGGATGAAATTATTTTTAGTAGAGCGAATCACAGACTTAGCACGATTTTGGGCAGAAACATAAGCAAGATGTGATTCAGGAGTTGGTTGGTTGAGGTGCCTTTTATAGGTCTTCTCCTTGTTGTGGACAGCATTAGAACAAGCCTGATTAAATCAAGGCTTTCTTGCATTAGTCAAAGGATATGAGAAGGGAATGTATGCTTCCATGCCCGAGAGAATAACCTACGTAATGCGCAAGGCACACTCAGATGGCTCCCAGCCATGGAAGCAATAATAATTGCATGGAAAATCAAAGAAGTACTGCCTGAGGGCCTCCCAATCTGCAGCTCCAAAGTGCCACAGTCGACGTTTCTTTGCGGGGTTCACAGGCCGTACCGGAGCAATAGGACAGGAGCCCAAATGAGAGGAAAGATTAACAGTGTAAGCAAAAGGATTAGTTGTATGGAAGAGATCAAATATGTTGGAGCTCTCTCTCGAAGGCGGTCAGGGATACGGGTAGGGTGCTGTACAAGTTGCTCTAGGTCATTAAGGATAGAAAAGATGTAGGCTTGTTTACCAGGTAGATCAGTGAAAGGAGAGGAGAGCCAAAGGTGGTGGTGAACACTGAAATCTCCTAGAATGGAGATTTCAGAGAAAGGAGAAATGGATAGAATGTGTTCCATTGTAGAAGTAAGATAGTCAAAGTTTTCATAGTCAGTAGAATTAGGGGATAAGTAAACAGCACAGATATGTTTAGTCAGAGAATGACAGGAAAGCTGAAGCCAGAGAGTAGAGAATTCAGAAGAGCTGAGTTCAGGAACACAAGATCAAGATAAGTCGTTGTGTATATGTACACAACAGCCACCTTTGGTTTTGAAATGAGTATAGAGAAAGTAGGAGAATATCTGTCTATCTATCTATCTAATTCTCTCTCTCTCTATCTCTCCCTCTCTCTCTCTCCGTAAATATATATATATATATATATATATATATATATATATATATATATATATATATATATATATATATATATATATATTAAACTACAGAACAGAGGAAGGAAAAACGAGAGCTGGAGCTCCAGTTTCACCAGCCCTCAGGACTTGATCTTGACCATCTCACTTTGCTGAACATTTTCCGTACTCTCATTTACACAGAGAGTATGCCAGCATACTCTCTGAATACCTCTACCTTCAACTGTCTACACCACACTACATGCACATATGATATCACATATTCTCTTCCCATTCCCTTTAGCAATGGCTGGTGCATTATTACTATAAAACAAGATGGTACATTGGATTGCCACCACTGGCATGGTAGGGCCAGCGGGCAAACGGTCATCCCGGTCACCATTAAGCAACTGTGCCGGCAGGAACTATTGCAATTTCTAGTAATGTTCGTTAGCGGAGAAGTGAAGGTGCAGCCTTATATATTACCAATATTCATGGCCTTAGCACCAACCAAAATTCTGTTCATTTTTTCCTTCACTCCAAATTCTCCTTTGGCCCTGTTCCTCACAGAACCACAAATCTCACCCTCTACAGAAATATCCACATTTTGTTTTCCTGGTTACCATCTCCTCACAAATTTCCGTAACAAGGGCGGCACCTGTTGTTATATCAAATCCTAATATGCAGTTGACACTATTTTCAACTTCACTTCATACAGGTTTGATTACTCATTATATAAACTATCTATCTATCTATCTATCTATCTATAGCCAGACGCCCTAATCCCGCAAAGGGTGGCCACAGACAAAACGCCTCCAAGTCGCTCTGTCACCCACCATTTGACTACCCTCCCCCCAACTCACGCCCCCCCTCCCTCATATACCTCTCAACTCCATCCCTCCACCTCATCCTCGGTCTACCTCTCCCTCTCCCTCCCTCCACCTCACCTACATACACTCTCTTAGTCAGTCTTTCATTCTCCATTCTCTTCACATGTCCAAACCACCTCAGTCTATTTCGCCTAATCTTCTCAACCACATCCACATCCACCCCACAGCGTTCCTTCATTTCTTCATTCGTCAACCTGTCCCTCCACGTCACTCCACATGCTCCTCTCAAGTAACTCATTTCCACTGCTCTCACTCTTGACTTGTTTCTCTCTTGCAAGGTCCATGCCTCGCTTCCATATGTCAGGGTAGGGATCACAATACTATCATGCAGTGACTTCTTAACTTCCATACTCACCTCCCTATTTCTCATCACTGCTTTCAGTGTACCAACAACCTTCCTTCCCTGCTGTACCCTTTCACGCACTTCATCCCCCAAAGTTCCATCCTTACTCGTCACACTACCCAAGTACTTGAATGCACTCACATTCTCCATATCCTCACCATCTAACCTCACTGCACACTCTGTGACTTCATTCCTCTCAAACACCATAACTTGACTTTTGTTTACATTAACTTTCAGATTCCTCCCAAATTCATTCACCAAACCTTGCAACTCCCATTCATCTTCACTCAACAGTACTGTATCATTAGCAAACAGCAACACTGGAAGCTTCCAAATCTCACCCTCATTCACTAGAGCCACCCCCACATCCACTGCCCTACCCTGCACCTCCTTTACAACCCCATCCATGTATATATTAAACAGCCATGGAGACATCACACAACCCTGTTTCAGTCCCACATTGAGATCAAAGAACTCACTCAGCTCACCATCCATTCGCACCGTAGCCCTAGCTCCCTGGTACATACTCTTCACAGCACTCAATAATTTCCCCTCCGCTCCATATATTCTTAATACCTTCCACATACCTTGCCTATCTATTCTGTCATTAGCTTTCTCCAAGTCCATGAAGGCAGCATACACTTTCCTTCCCTTCTCTAGATACTTCTCCACTAAACATCTTAGAACAAATATCTGATCTACACACTCTTTTCCCTTCCCAAATCCCCCTTGTTCTTCTCCAACTAGCTCCTCTGTCATATGCCTAACCCTATCAATGAGTATTCTACCATATATTTTACCAGTCACACTAAGAAGGGAAATACCCCTATGGTTACCACATACTTCTCTCTCCCCTTTTCCTTTGTATAAAGGAACAATTATACCTGATTTCCAGTCCTCTGGAACCCTTCCCTCTTCCCAAGCCAATCTACACAACTTCCATATCCACTCCACAACAATCTCACCCCCATACCTAAGCATTTCACCAAACACTCCGTCAATTCCTGGGGCCTTTCCCAACTTAATCATCTTCATCGCTTCCACTACTTCCGCCCTACTGATCTCTTCCTCCCTCCTCTCATCTCTTCTTCTCCCAGCCATTCCCAACCACTTATACTCGCACTGCTCTCACTCTCTACATTCAACAAATCCTCAAAGTGCTCCTTCCATCTCCTCAATTTCTCTCTCTTCTCCACCAACAATTTATTATTCCTATCTTTCTCTCCCCTACTATTTCCTCTTTCACATTGCCTTACTTTCTTTACCTCCTTCCAAAACAATTTCTTACCCTCCCTCCATTTCACACTCAGATTCCTCCCAAACTCTTCATCCACTTTCTTCTTACTGTCCTTCACCAGTCTCTTAACCTCCCTTCTCCTGCTCACATATACCTCTCTCTTCTCTCTCTCATCTTCTCCCCTACCTCTACTCGCTAACCATTCACTATATGCCTTCTTCTTTTGTTCCACAGCTCGTTTCACCTCATCATTCCACCATGTTGTCCCTTGCACACCCTTGCATCTCCTCCTCACTCCACAAACCGCCTCACACGCTGCGCCTATCTCTTCCGTGAATATCTTACTTACGTCTTCCACCCCTTCCATTTGCTCTAGCTCATACCTTCCCAATCTTTCTTCCACTGTGCTCTTATACTCTGTCATTGTCTCACTATCTTGCAATTTCTCCACTCTTCTCACAAGAGCTGCTTCCTCCTGTCTTCCCCTTCGTCTCCTCAACCACTTTCTTTGCAGCTCTACCTTGGCCATCACTAAGTGATGGTCCGAGACTCCATTCTCCCACCCTCTCCACACTCCTGCATCCAACACTTGTCTTCTCATTCGCTCATCCACACACACGTAGTCTATCATTGCCTTTCGTTCAACAAGTTCACCATCCATCCTCCTCATTACTCTCCATGTATACCGGTGGATCATCTTATGACGAAAGTAGGTGTTGGCTATTGCCAACCCCTTACAAGCTCAGATGTCCACCAAAGCACTTCCATTCCCATCTACGTCAGCTGGTACACCCCACTGACCAACCACTCCATCCACTCGTACATTCCCAACTTGGCCATTCATGTCTCCAATCAACAGCACTCTCTCGCTCCTCTCAAACTTGTCCATACATGCTTCTACTCTCGCCCAAAACTCATCTTTCACTCTTGCCACTCGATCCTCTGTTGGGGCATACACGCTTGTATACCTACTTTCATCCTCACCTATGCAATCCTTGCACCCACTGTTCCATACTCTCTTATATTCTCCTTCCACTTCTTGCTTATCATCAGAGAGACTCCCTCTCTTGCCCTCTCATTCTCATTGACTCCCGCACATATACCTAAACCATAATCCCATTCTCTCACCCTTTCACCTTTTCATTTAGTTTCAGTCACTCCACATATATCCATTTTTGCATCCTCAAGCACCTGAAAAATCTCTCTCTCTCTTTCACTTCATCATTCACTCCTCTCACATTTCACGTTGCCACCCTAAGAATGTCCTTTGTCCTTTCCTTAGTCGTCAACGTATGGTCCGTCCGGGTCCGAGGCGCTTTATTCGCTTTTTTAGTTAGTTCTTTTTACGGGGTGGGGCACTAACCCACCACCAACCCTTTTAGTCACCTCGTACGACAAGCAGGGATACTGGGGGAGTATTCTTGAAACCCCCCTACCCCCAGGGGGGGTAGTCTGTGTAGTCTATCGTTCCACCAACCTAGTGTATTTGACGCCATATCCACACAGTTGAGTAGCTTTAACCTTGCCCTCAGCACCGAAATTATTATTTTGGGTGGTTTTAATGCACATAATGTTGAATGGTTATTGGGGCCCGTCCACACGTGCGCTCGAACAAGTTTTGACAACAGGTAAGCAACACAGTAGCGAACATGCTGCAAACATGTTGGGAACAGCAGCATCTAGATCATGTTGGCAACATCATGATGAAGTCTCAGCTGCCTGGTATGGATACACCTATCCCATCGCCTCTGCTGCCAGTGTTCGAAGCTGCACTGAAACATGTTTGCATACATCTGTCCAAATACTGCTGGAAACACGTAACCCAAACATGTTGTCAACAATGTTGTCAACACATTTTCGAGCACATGTGTGGACGCACCCACGCATTCTGCCAGGGCTGACGATGCTAGTCTAGAGTGTGAGCTGTTTGCAGAATCGTTTAATCTCACGCAGCTGGCAAAGCAACCAACCAAAATCCCAGATAACCCTGACCATAATGCCCATCTCTTGGATTTATTCCTGACAGATAATCCAGATCAATACAGGATAGAAATACTGTCACCACTTGGATCCTCTGACCATAGTCTCATCAAAGCCTCATTAGTTAGCCCCCCCAAAACCCCCTGTTCTGAACCTGTCAGGGTGACCCAATGGCATTTTGATAGGAAAACTGGGATGGATTTAGAAATTATCTTGCTGACATTCCATGGCAGTCTTTCATCTCTAGTGATGTCAGTTTTACCCAGTCCCACATTACTGACTTAGTACTAGCTGGTATGGATATATTCATACCAAGTCAACAGTTCACTAAAAGATCGAACTCTCCAAAATGGATTGATTGCCAAGTCATATAAAACTTACTTAAAATCAAAAGCACCTGAATCACTCTCTCAGTTTAAAATCGCTAGAAACCATGCAAAAACTGTAATTAATCCTGCTAAATCAAACTTTCTTCAAAATCAAGCACCAAAGCTACTTAACAACCCTAATGACAATAGAATATTCTGGTCAACTCTCAATTCTTTCAATAATAACTTTAACAAGACATCATCCATTCCCCCACTAAAATCTTTTGATGGCAACATTACAAATGACCCACGTGGGAAAGCAGATATCTTTGCCAGTACATTTGCCAGATATTCTACCATAGAGAAAGTCAGCCAGAACGTCGCAGTACTAGAACTTGACTTCCCCGAAATTATTCCACTTAAAATTCAGACAAGACACGTAAGATCAATCCTAGACAAGTTACCTACCAACAAAGCTCCAGGACCAGACAGATTTCCTCCAGCTGTTCTGAAAAAGTGTTCCCCAGAACTTGCCTCTGTTCTAGCCAAATTATTCAGACTATGCATACATACTTCTTCATTCCCTGATTCATGGATAGAAGCCAATATCCACCCATTTCCAAAGAATGGAAGTTCTTCTGACCCCACTGATTACAGACCAATAGCAGTCACATCTTCTCTTGGTAAAGTATTTGACATCTTAATTAATAAGTACATAGGTAAACATCTTGAATCCAACAACTTAATTAGTGATAGACAATATGGTTTTCGCCACGAAAAATCCACCATTGACATACACAATCTCCTGACTCATACCATTCATCAATCAATCGACCTACATGGAACTCATGCAGTAGTCCTTGATATTTCTAAAGTGTTCAACAGAATATGGCACCATTCCCTGCTGTCCAAACTCCCTTGCTATGGACTTACATCTTTTATTCCTCTGCTTTTCTCATATCTCAGCAACAGAAAAATAAGGGTAAAAGTAGATGATGTATATTCCAATTTCCACTCAATTAACGCCGGTGTGCCACAGTGATCAGTTCTGGCACCAACCCTGTTCCTGGTTCATATTAATGATCTCTTATCTGTCACCCACAATCCCATCCATTCATATGCAGATGACTCAACACTTCACAGTTCATTCACACTCAGACACCTATTTACAAATTCTAATATCTAACTCTGAACTCAGTACAGCCATCTTTTTTATCTTTTACGTGTCCGACTCTGGCCAAAGGCTTCAGGGCCTATTTCTTGGGGGCAGTGACCTATCCCGAGGCCCAGTAGTCCTCCTACACCGCCACATGTCACCACTTCGGCGCTAACACCCACCATCCATATTGAATACATGCTAGGACTGTCTCATACAGGACTGATGTATTGATATTAGCCAGGGTATTTTTATGACATGTCGGCGGGTCACCTGGTAGATCAGGAAAGTCTGCATTTTAGGAAATTCAAATCCTTAGACGGTTCCCTGCCTCAGCCGGGATTCGATTCTGTGTCCATAAGGACTGCAAGCCGCCTCTCTATCGATTCAGCCACTGCCTCCCCCAGTCAAGACTTATCTATGATTAGTGAATGGGGACAAAACAACCTTGTCTCATTTAATGCTAGTAAAACCAAATTTATACAATTTACGAATAGACAGATATTGCCAGATTCGTATATTACTTTCAATGCTAGTAATATTCCCATCTCCAAAACTATTGATATTCTCAGTATCTCACTTAACAGTGCCCTCAGCTGGCCTCTCATGTCAGATCACTTGCTAAAACCACCTCAAACAAACTTGGATTATTATACAGAGTTCTTCACTGACGAGCAGTTAGCTATAATTTATAAGAGGTATGTGCACTCTCAGCTTGAATATTGCTCACCCTCGTGGAGCGGATGTGAAGAGGTTGCATCAAAACAACTAGACAAAATTCAGAACAAGGCTGCTGGAATGATTAATAACCCTGCATTTATAAATAAACTATCTCCCCTACATGTAAGAAGGAATGTTGCCTCCCTTGCATTATTTTACAGGTATTTTTATGGCAAATGCTCAGACGAAGTTGCATTCATTGTGCCACCTCTTCATGCCTTCCCTCGTGCTACACGGGCATCTGGCAGCGCTCATGACTGGAACGTCACTCATTTACATTGCAGGACTTCTGCCTATCAGAATTCTTTCATTCCCCGAACTGCATCTCACTGGAACTTGCTTCCCCAGAGTTGTTTCCTTTCAGACATCAACCTACAGCAGTTTAAGTCCAACTGTTACAGACATTTTATGAATGGAGGACGCCAGTAATCTGGTGTATGGATCTTTTTTTTTACTCATTTGTTTTTCCTTCCTCTGTTGTGTTATATATATATATATATATATATATATATATATATATATTGGTAGAGATTGGCTCAGTCCAGGAATTCGTGGAAAAGGATGGGGGGGGGCCTATGCTCAGCAGTGGATTTTCAGTGGATGATGATGTTAATAATGTATATATATGTATATCTATCTATATATGTATTAATCTATCTTTCTGTTTATATTTGTATCTATCTATCTAGAGAGAGAGAGAGGGAGAGGGGCATGCTTGCGGCGGGTGAACAAGCCCGTGAGAAGCTCTCCTGATTCTGAACGATCTAACAAACTACCACCTTCCCGCCTTGGGAAAGAGCTATAGTAAGACCTAATCTTTATTGTCACCTGGGAATTTAAGGGTTTTTGGACTTTGTTAGTATTTCCTTCATAAAAACACATACATCTTGCCAGTCCCCTCTGATTGGAAGTTCTCGTGTTAGTGCATGTGCAGTGCGAGAAGCGTGACGTGTAATATCATCATGGCTACATTACTCTGTCTGAGCACATTCACCAACTCCACTCCACTGGTGAAGCTGTTCCCAACGACCTGAATACTAGCCTATAAGGCAACCTAGAGTACTATCAACCTCCCACCCTCACTGATCTTGAGGTCGACCTAGCATTCAGTGACGATGATGTCCCGTCTGTGGAAGCTTGGTCCCAATTTGATCTTGATAGACACCAGGGCTCCACATGTGCCACAGTCACGGTGACTCCTTGGCTTCCTCCTGTAGGCCCACCATGTCACCTCGGGGTCCACTTCCACCAAACTCCACTTCCACCAAACTCCCAGTGGAATACGCTTCGGATATCGACAGCTAACCATCATCTCCTGCTGTAAAAATCACCCAAACACAATGAGACTTCTCAGCACAAGGTTCCTGATCCTCCCTCGCCTCACCTTCCCAGCCTGTATCAGTTTCTCCAGCATTTGCTCCCCGGGCTGAGTACATTAAACTCCTCTTCAGTGAGTACCCAATTGTTGGTATGAAGCTTAGTTGTCTATCTGAGGTCACCAAGATGTTCTATCCTGATCGGGAGCTAGCTGAAGTCAAGGTGTCTGCTGCCACCTCCTGATTTCTCTATATCTCAAGACGACATATGAACATCATAGATAGGGTCACGATTGGTGAGCTCATGTCCTTGTTCCTGGATGTCCAGGACTCAGTCATCAGGCCCAATAAGTTCCCAACCTACCTCAACACCCGTTACCTGTCAACGTGGACCCTTCCTTAGCCAAAGTACTCTCTGGCTTCTACACTGCAAGTCGTTTCCATCAAAATGGGATGCCCACCAACCGGCTGGTTGCCACCTGGAGTCTCCCAGACACAGCTTCACCAGCTGTCAATTTCAGTTTCCTCCCTGGTCTCCTATGCTGTGAGCTACACAGAATGAATGACGAACAGCAGTGGTGTCTCAAATGCTGGGGAATCGGACATACATCACGCTACTGGTCTACCTCAGAGAAGAGTGTTTGGTGTGCTGCCGACCATGCCTCCTGGACTCGCCCATATCACATCCCTTCGCTACCCACCACTGTTGCTACCACTTCTACTTAGGAACCGTTACCCTTACCTGCAAAAGACACATTGCAATGGAGATGTTCTCACTGTTATAAGCCAGAAGTCAATGTGTGGCATGGTTGTACCGAACAATCAGGCCCTGCCACGACCCACCACCACCAAACTATGCCATCTCACCTGCCTCTTCTTGCACTCCTGATTCTGCACAAGTACTGTACTTGCCCTTCATGAAGCCATTGCCCCTCTGATGTCTCAGTGCACAGCACTTACAGCATGTATTGATGCTACTGAGGCATGCATCGATGGCCTGGTCAGTCAGCACGCCAGCACCAAAAGCACACTCTCTTTTCTTGTTGAGTCTCATCAGGTTATAATCACTTCTGTCACCACCCTCACAGAGAAGCTGGATGCTATCATCTCTCGACTTGAGAGGATCGGTGATCTATTGATAAAGGACCCCTCATATACCACACCACAAACCAATGCTCTTGCTACCCTCTCATCCTCACCTGACTCCCGGAAACCCCAACGTAAAACTCTAACCGAATGCCTCTACACGTTATCTATTGGAATGCCCGTGGAGTCAGAAGTCATTCGAAGCCTGCTGCACTCAAGAGCAATGCATTTCACCATCACCTGCATGTTATATTCATTCAAGAAGCTTTTCTTGGCCATCCTTTACCTGAGGAAGAGGCTTCCTCACTTACTGGCTACGTTTCATAAGTTCATCTCGCCAGGAATGGTTTCATTAGTTACATTCATTCCTCTATACCACATCGACTTCTCTGCTGCTATGTAAGTGATGCTATGAACTTACAGCTTTTTGGGGTCACAGTGGACAATGTTAGGATCCGCTTATGTAATGTCTATTCTGCCCCTGGAAAGATCAATCTCCCTTCTTTCCCTACTCCTACTGTTAGTGGCATGATCTACGTTGGTAACTTTATCCCCTGCCACACTCATCGCCTCACGTCAGGCGATGGGTCTCCACGCCATACTTTCAAGCACAAGGAAGCGTCAGTGGTTTCCATGAGAACATTGAGTTTCCCTCTACGCCATCAGAACAGTTGCCAAGCCCTGTCACACTGAATTTGCCAAATACTGCTTAATTAGAAATTCGGTTCTTGTTTGTAGCCCAGTAATGGCAGACTCATGACCGACTTATCATGCAACTTATCGTCACCCTCACACCCATCCAAGAGGTGTAAATTACAAAAAGACGAGGGTGATGAAGAATTCGAGCTCACAAACACTTGATCTGATGACTAAAATCAACTTAATATAAAAAAAAAAGAAAGTCCGAAAACAATGACTGAGGGAAGGTAACCAGGTAGATAAGAAGTAGCATGGCGGGGGTTAATGTCCGACATCCTGCTGTAGATGACCTCTCTCCTACGCAAAATCACAATGGGCTTCCTCTATTTGAATAAATCCACCACTACCAACTTACTTGCTGGGAAAGTGATGGTGCCATGCACACTTGTGGAGGCACTCTTTATCACGTCATAACATCTGGGTTACTGCCATCCCACGTCAGGTGCTCTTCCATCCCAGCCCTCTTCCCTCATCCTCCACTATTCCCTCCCTGCTGGACCTTCCCCTTCTCACACTCGCACCTGCATTACCATTTCTCTTAAGTACTGCCTTATATACATCTCATACATTTGCAGCTTCCTCCCCACATTTGATTTACAGTCACCAGATACTTATATTTCTCCCTAGTAAACTCCACTCATGACTTCCACAGCTGCTATGTTGTAAGACCACACATTAAAAGTGGCCTTGAAGCTCATACTTGGACACATGATCAACACATCCCTCATACAGGTAGGAAGATGGTAGAAGATGGTCTCTCTTTCCAGAGGCAACCAGCACCTGATCGTCTTCACTAGTACCAGACGTCAAGAGATGATCTAATTGTCCTCCAGCAACGCGTCCATACTGAATCCTGGTGGAAATTCACAAATAGCACCAACCATCAGCCGTGTGTTGGATCCATATGGCATCCAATAAACAAGGTTGTCAGGAAAAAGCCCTCCAGCATTCTCCACCACAGTCCAGCTGAGTACACTTAAGATCTTATTGATGCATGGTCTGAACAATCACAAGCCCGCAAACTTCCCCCACATATTCAAGATGCATTCTTCTCCCAACAAGATGTTCTCACTCTTTGTATGATGGCTGCGATACTGAAGGCAGATGAAGATGATGACGTGCTGATAACTGAGGACGCATTGCGACGTGCTTTCATTAGGAGTGAGGCAGCAGTCCCTGGGGATAAAGACATCACTTACACTGTCCTTCACCTACTCCTGAAAGTCCCTGGCAGCCCCCTACTACAGCTCTACAATTTTTGCTTCTGTAAGGGATATGTGCCTGATGCCTGGACCTCCAGCATGACTATGCCCATTCTGAAACCTGGTACTGAGGAATTCAGACCTATTTCCCTCACTTCCTGTTTCAGCAAGGTGCTCAAACGCATCTTCCTTACCGGTCTCATGTTTTGGCTGGAGGACAAATTCTCACCCAGACTGAATGGTTTGCTGCCACAGAGAAGTACACACCACTGTCTAATGGAATTTTATACCCTCCCCTACCCCACCAGTGTTGTATTATTCATTGATCTTAAAAGTGCCTTTGATGCTCCAAACAGATAATACTGTCATCCTCGATCAGCTGGTTAAATTTGGTGTCCAGGGAAACCTCATGAGATAGATATAGGGTTACCTTCATAACAGGACCTCGTGTGTCCTTTGTAAGTGCACATGTAGCTCCGCCAAGGCCTTCGAACTCGGCACTCCACAAGGTGGTGTTCTAATGTTTGTGTCTTTTTAATGCACTTATGCATCAGCTACTGTCTTTTCTTTCCAACATTCTCGCAATCACTGTCACCTGTTACACTGATGATATCTGCAGTCACTCCAGCTCTTCAGAAGATCTTCAGTGATTCCTTCAGTTATTCCATCAGCCGTCTTCCACTTGTGGCCTCATCCTCTCCCCAGAAAAAAGTAGAATTTTCTCACCCTGTAACCCAGGAACGCTTTCAGAATTCACTATAGGAAATAGTGCCATCCCCCTGTGCAGGCAGTACCTCTACCTATGTGCACCAGTATGGATAACCCCAACCATATTAGTGAGACAAAAGTGTTCACCCCATTGTCTGAGACCTCCTAGCTCAGCTGCAGCAGCACTTCACTCCTCTCAAATAGCTCATCAACAAAGCTATTGGAATCTCTATCCCTGTGGCCAGAACTATTAATTTTGTATTCATACAGTCAGTTGTCGATTAGCTCTCCCCTGCTTTCAGTTAACTCCAGAATGCATCAATGGAACCCACTGAAAATTTATGGAACAAAGTACAGTAATGAGATACATCTTGGGCTGTCACATTTCCACCAGAATAGTCAAAATGTAAACTGAACTCAATCTCCCCCCCCCCTCGTTGAGAGAATATATGCCAGTGTCTCTTACTTCATCATCAAATGCCTTATAGGAGTACACTGTAGCACCAGTCGAGCAGGGCAGTACTCCCAAGGTGGATGGAAAGCTGATGAGCAGGAGAGCTGGTGCTTCCGTTTCATCAGCCCTCGGGATTAGGTCCCGACCATCCCCCTTTTGCTGAACGTTTTCATTGTTTCAGTAACACAGAGAGTAGGCCAGCATGCTCTCCAATACAGGTTACTCTAACCGTCAACACCAAACTAATGCACAGTACACAATACACTGCCTTTTCAAAATTAAACAAGAAAAACGGCATTATACAATCAGGCCTCAGAGTCCCCAAGGGTGGAACCATCTGCCCCTCTCTCAGTTAAGACTCAACAAGATGCCTGAACTGTCTGACTCACTTCTTCATTTATGCAACATTCGCGGCCTGTTCTCTATCTTTCGATCTGTTGAACACCACCTCTCCTCCTCTAAACCTCACCTTCTCTTCCTTACCGAGACTCAGCTATCCAAGGCAACTGATAGCAAACCCTTTTCTGTATCCTCCTACTTTCTCTATACTCATTTCAAAGCCAAAGGTAGTTGTTGTGTATATGTACGCAATGACTTATCTTGCTCTCGTGTTCCTCAACTTGATTCTTCTGAATTCTCTATTCTCTGGCTACGATTTTCATATCATTCTCTGACTAAATACATCTGTGCTGTTTACTTATCCCCTGATTCTACTGACTATCAAAAATTCTTCACTATCTTACTTCTACGATGGAACGCATTCTATCAATTTCTACTTTCTCTGAAATCTCCATTCCAGGAGATTTCGATGTTCACCACCACCTTTGGCTCTCCTCTCCTTTCACTGATCCACCTGGTGAACATGCCTACATGTCTTCTATCCTTAATGACCTAGACCAGCTTGTACAGCACTCTACCTGTATCCATGACTGCCTTGAAGAGAGCTCCAACATACTTGACCTCTTCCTTACAACTAATCCTTCTGCTTACACTGTTAATCTTTCTTCTCCGTTGGGCTTCTCCAGTCAGAACCTTATTACCTTAACTTGTCCTATCACTCCGGTACGGCCTGTGGACCCTCCAGGGAAACGTCGACTGTGGCACTTTGGAGCTGCGGACTGGGAGGCCCTCAGGCAGTACTTCTTTGATTTTCCATGGAATGATAATTGCTTCTATGGCCGGGAGCCATCTGAGTGTGCCTTATGCATTACGGAAGTTATTCTTTCGGGCATGGAAGCATACATTCCATTCTCATATCCTTTGACTAATGCAAGAAAGCCTTGGTTTAATCACGTTTATTCTAATGCTGTCCACAGCAAGGAGAGGACCTATAAAAGATAATAGAGCCATCCCACCCCTGAATCACATCATTTTTATGTTTCCACCCGGAATCGTGCTAACTCTGTTCGTTGTTCAGCTAAAAATAACTTCAACCATACTGAATGCTCTCAGTCTCCAACTCAAATTCTTCCTGCTTCTTCTGGCACCTTGCCAAAAACCTTTCTAACAACTTTATCTCATCATCCTTCCCTCCTCTTTTCTACTCTGATGGCTCTGTAGCTATTTCTTCTTCTGATAAAGCAGATCTCTTTGCTCAAACTTTCGCCTCCAATTCCACCTTAGACGATTCCGGTGCTGTTCCTGCATCACTTCCCTCGTCTGACTTCCTCATGCCTGACATTAAAATTTCTTCAGCTGATGTATTTTATGCCATCATTAGCCTCAGTACTAACAAGGCATATGGGCCTGATAGAGTCTCTCCTGTTGTCCTCAAGAACTGTGCATCTGTGCTTACATCCTGCCTAGGTAAACTCTTTCGCCTCTGTTTATCAACTAGTACCTTTCCTTCCTGCTGGAAGTTTCCTCTCATTCAACCTGTCCCAAAGAAGGGTGACCATTCCCAACCCTCTAACTATCGTCCAATTGCTTTAGCATTTTGTGTCTCAAAAGTTTTTGAGCCTATTCTTAATAGAAAAATTTTAAAGCATCTTTCCTATCACAACCTTCATAAAGATCGTTAGTATGGGTTCCATCAGAGATGCTCCACTGGCGATCTTCTCATCTACCTTCAGACTGCTGGTCAGCCTCTTTTCGTGACTTTGGCGAAAGCTTTGCCGTTGTACTTGACATCTCAAAGGCTTTCAGTCGAGTCTGGCATAAATCTTTCATTTCCAAACCGCCCTCTTACGGTTTCTGTCCTTTTGTCTGTGCCTTCATCTCTAGTTTTCTTTCTTGACGTTCTGTAGTCGCTGTTGTAGACGGCCATCGTTCTTCTAATAGATCTATGAACAGTGGTGTTCCTCAGGGCTTTGTCCTATCACCAACTCTATTCCTATTATTCATCAATGACCTAAGCTGTACATCTAACCCTGTCCACTTGTATGCTGATGATTTCACATTTCACCTTTCCATTTGGCTCCCACAACGTCCATCACAGCAGTAACTTCAACAAACAAGGGATGAGGGTATGGCACACTTAATGACTGACTTGGCTCGTATCTCTGGCTGGGGTAAAAATAATCTTGTTTTTAATTCATCAAAGACTCAGTTCTTACACCTATCAACCGGACAAAATCTTCCACAGGATTACCCACTAATGTTTAACAATATCCAGCTCAATCCTGCACCATCCTTCAACATGCTTGGGGTTTCATTCACTCGGGACTAATCTTGGGAAGATCATATTACACCTCTTGTAAAATCTGCTTCCAAGAGATTAGGTGTGCTAAGCCGACTCTGTACTTTCTTTACCCCTGCACAGTTGTTGACCTTATACACGTGTTTTATTCGCCCCTGTGTAGAGTACAACTCTCATGTGTGGGGAGGATCCCCACATACAGCTCTTCTCAATAGGTTGGAATCAAAGGCTTTTCGTCTCATTAACTTTCCTTCTCTTATTGCCTCCCTTTAACCTCTGTCTCTTCGCCACACTATTGCATCTTTATCTCTCTTCTGTCGCTACTTCAATGGTCATTGTTCCTCTGAACTGTCTGCTTGCATCTCTCCACCCCTACAATGGGTGCGTAGCACCCATCTAGCAACAAACTCGCATCCCTTTTCTGTCCATCTATCTAATGTGAGAGTTAGCCGTTACTCCTTGTCTTTCATTTATGCAACATGTCAGTTCTGGAACTGTCTCCCTGTCTGTATTTCCTACTTACTATGATTTCCAGTCCAGGCATCTCGAAAAGAACGATTCTTGAATTTGGCTCTCTCTTTTTTTTTTTTTTTTTTTCTTGGAAGGAACGGTTTGCGGGCTTCTGGCCTTTGGTTCCTTCTTCCCTGCTTAAAAAAAAAAGCTTCTCATCTTGCCTGTCAGAATTCTCGTGTCATCAGAACTTCACTTGACCCTGCAGCTCCTCGACCACCACTTCGGCCTAGCGTCCACACTCTCGTTAATACAGCCTAGTCCATCCTATAAAGGCATGGTATTAATGTTTCAGTGGCAAAATGGACCATGGTCCACCTCCCTGGAGGATTCTTCATCCTGAAGTCTGATTTACTCCTGCCTCCAAAGCACACCTACCACTCCTTCAGAAACAACTAGCTCTGGAGGCCATTGCAAGAGTGTCTTCCTCGGTTCCTGCCACACACATCTCTACATCGACAATTCCCTGCAAACAGATGGAAGTGTTGGATGCTCCATCTGCCTACCCAATTTGGACCCACCAGAGGGAGGCTGGGTTGGCTGCAGCCAACCAAACTCGTCTAGCTCTATCTTCTGTAAGCAACAGGGACTCTTGCGTGCAGTTGGTCTCCTCTCTCAGCAAAGACTAAATGGTGTAGTTATCTGTGACTCAGTCTGGCCTTCAACCCATCTCGTCTCCAAAACTCGCATGCCACCACTTAGTTCAACAAATCTGACATCAGTTGGTTTCAGCTCATGAAAATTCTCTTACCATACAGTTCTTGTGGATTCCAAGCATGTCTGAATTGCAGCTAAGGACACCGGTGACCCCCGCATGAAAAATACCTGTGGACTTCCTTTACTTGATGATGCTACAGCCTCCCTCCTCTGCTACAAAAAGAAGGTACATTCAGCAACTCTTCTCCCTACACCCCATCACAGGAATGCTGAGCGGGCGCAGAGTGTGTCCATCCAACACTATGACCACTTTCGTCTATCTCTTCCCAAGTATCATCAACATGGACTTATGGTTCGCATGTACAATGTTGTCTGCTTCACTTCAGTAGGATATCAACCTGTCTGGTAAGTCTCTGAGGCAGGGGGCGTTCCTCAATTCTCCTACAAACTACATGCCCTTCCTAACGCCCACAGTCTTCAGCATTACTGCCTTGACTGTCGTTCAGTCAGGGACCTACTGCCTCAGGGACAGTCCCTGACTGATATACATAATTACAGTATCTACTCAAAGACAGTCATTTAGATATCATCCTGGTGAAACATCCACATTATGGTGCATGCTAACTCCTGTATTGTAAACTCCAGTATATCTATGTAACAAAGCAGCGCGACCTGCGAGGCATGAGTTCCTCTGTACCTATACATAATACTTCGCCTCATGGTCCGCTTACTAGGGAAGTTGGCCCTTGGGTGTAATAAGTTGATCGTGTATATATATATATATATATATATATATATATATATATATATATATATATATATACACTAGAGAGAGGGAAAGAGAGATGCACACAGAATATGGCGCTTATCCGCAGATACTTATTTCCATCCACCACTATCACTAATCTTAGTTCATCTTTTTGGTAAGAAAACATGGCAAAGAAAGCTTCTAACTTATATCTTAATGGTGCAATAAATTATAGAAATAATTTTTCAGTTTTACTGTGCATACTATCATCTTTTACATCTCTTATAAAATGCAAATTACCGACATGAATGCCTCATTATTAGATCATTATCTGCGAGGTCGTAAGAAATATGGTAAATATTTGCATACACGTTAATCAGTCGTGGTTCGATTATTTGACACCAGTATTTTTGTCACATAAAATATTAGAGTACCTTTCCTTCAACCAAGTTTGTCAAAGTAAAAAGTTTAAATCAATATTACAGAAAGTACTGGTGCTATATTAATGATGTTTGCGCTCTGTAGGGGAGGTGTGGGGGCTTCGACAGCCAGATGGAACCTGGACTGGGATGGCTGGCATGCTTGGGAGAGGCGCTGCCGACCTCGCCATCACCAACATTTACATTTCAAGTCTGAAGGGCCGTACGGATGTCCAGCATTATAGCGCTCCATTCGATCAAAACGTGAGCATTAGTCTGCTATCAGTTATCTTATATTTCATTTCTAATATCATGTATGATTCCCAAAACTATTAGCCACTGCTCAGCTTCATTTACCTCACTGAAACTGGTTTTCTTTTTTTATATTATAACTACACTCCAACAATTTAAATCAGTCTAGGAAAGACCTATTATTATGAAATTGCTAACATTCTCTGGATCAGAAATTCCAATGTACCGTTTAATTTCTAAGTAAGCATTTCTTACAATTTCGGATGTGTTAGAGTGGTTATTTTTTTTCTTGAAATGTTTTTCGTCGATTTAATAAAGAAAAAAAGGCCAATATTGTCACGCCATGCACCTGAGTGGTAGCTATAAACCATGTGGAAATAATCAACATACTACATGTCAGGCTGCGTCCTCATTCTGGTCATTCTTTGAACACTACAAGCGTCAGTCCCAGATAGTTATTTTGAGGTTACACTGCCAGTGTTAATGATGGCTATATAAATACCTCTTCATTAACATAATCCTAAGGCTAATAAAAATCGTTTGGCGGTAACCAGAATGAAAAATACCAAGATTCTAGATGCCGGAGTTTCAGGATTGTTCTGGTACTATCCTTGATGTAGTATGGTGTGGAAAGGAGAGTTTGTGTGAAGTGGTGTGAAAGGGTGATATGGTGTGTGTTGTGTCAAGATGTCTGTAGTCGCTTCCGAAAATCGTTAGTGAAGGCCAAAGGGGCATGGCCGATATTAGGGATGCTTTCTCATCTAAATATGACACCCTACTATGGGAGCAATTAACTGTCTGGCCTATTGTAACACTGTGTGTTTGCCCTGGGTAGTAAATAATCGTTTATGGGAATAAAGTAGGCTTGTAAATTAGGCATTTATATGACCTTAACCCATCGTTAGTCCTGTGGGGTATTCAAACGTGGTTAGTCCCGTGGGATGTTACAACACCCCAATACAAAACTACATGTAGTGTTACTAACATGTAAAATATATTCATACTGCTGCTTCAGCATATCTCTGCAATCAGTAATGGAAAGGTTGAATTCCCTGTAGGTGGTGTTTATTAATTTATAATATTAAAATACAATAAATTATAATATCAGTAAAAATTTAACAGACTCAATATCTTATATTTCAGGTAAACACGCACAGGAAAATACATTTTGTGATTTTTAAAATCAGAATAATGATAAACAGTATGCAAAAATAAGATTTAAAAAAAATCTATATCACAACATGATCTAAATGGTTAGTTTGATAGGGTGTCTGGAGACCCCCGGGGTGGGGGTAAGTGCCCATCTCTCTCACTACAGCAGAGGCAGGACTAAACCAATCCACATGCTTCCTCCCCTCACTGAATCAGGAGAGTACTGGAACGGAGAGAAATATTCAAATTACCGGCTAGGAAATATGAACTTTTAAAAAAATTTGGGGTGCCAAAACACCCCACCTGATTAACGAAGGGTTAATACAAACAAGAGAGAAGATACAGTTAAAAAGCACAGCCACGCAGTATAAGAGCTATTGAATGTTAATGATGTAACACTTCTAAAAAGCTTTGTTATGATATATCTGACGTATCTTGCAAATTTTAGTGTACTGTCCTCTTAAGTATATAAGGCAAAAACCAAAAATATAGTATACAACATTGTTCTATCACAAAGCTTTTGATGCAATTTCTCCAGTGCAACAAAATAGGGAGGTTGGAGCACTTGGTTCAGATGGGAATATTTGCAATTCAACGGAAACTTAGTTAACCTGCCACGTCCCAACCAATTTTTTACCAATGACCCACCTCAATCCCGACCGACTGGGGAGTTTTTTTTTTGGCTCAAACCTCCGCTTTTTGTGAGAAACAATGGCAAATCATAGAAAAAGTCCTCACCTGAACTTAGAAATGGGCTATACAGGTGACCCTTTAAATATCTGGTACAGTGTTCTCTGGAGCCACGCTGCGAGAGTCGCGTTTTCTATGATAGCGGCAATTATTGCAAACCACTCAGAATAGGTAGATATTTGTTCACTTGGAACGAATTTATATGTAGTACAGGAATATATTGGTTTTCACACAATAATATAGGCGATATAAGCGTTGTTTCACTCATTAAACACATCAACATACCGCACCTTTTTTGGCGACGTTATCTCCTCATCACTTCTGCTCGTTTCTTCCTCTGCCGCCACATAATATTTGTCCTCCACATCGTCATCGATTGGGGAATCACTCTCTCCTTCACCTTCATACCATGGCTAACTGCTAACAAGTGAGTTGCTGAGACAATGGCGTGCGGGGGGGTGGAGTCACGCGCGGTAAGGCCGTGTCCCCACCTGGCGGCGGGTAGAAGATGATGTCTCGAGTATACGTACCAAAAATCACGCGCTAATTTTGAATAATGTGCAAATGATGGTCATCGCAATTGCAAAATGTATGGGTATGTTGTCGGGACTGAGCGTGACAAAACGTTGCAACACCCCCAAACGTTACTGGGATGCGGTGGGTTAGAGGCACATGTGGGACTGGAATTAAGGTAGTACACAATGCATCTCATTTCACGGTATTATACCTTTTTTAACCTAACCTGGCCCAGATTTTCGTCATTCTGCGGGTTGGTTCATGTAGGTGAGTGGCAGAAAACGATAATGCCACGGCTCTGCATTCTTTCCATAGCACTTCTAGAGTTAATCTGTTGTTACAGCTCAGCATTCATGATAAAGACATGGGAATTTTAGGCCAAGTTAGAGTAAGTCAATACTTATGGAGTCAACAGTCAGCTGTAATAGCATTTTAGAATGCCTTCCCAGTGTTTATAATGCCTTCTCACTCATTTCTTTTTCTTCTCCTTTCCATGCATTTTATTCTTTTTATACATTTTTTTTTTAAACAGAACAGTAAAAGGAAAAACAAATGAATTTAAAAAAATCTACATACCAGATTACAGGTGTCCTCTCTTCATAAAAATTTCGTAACACTTGGACTTGAACAGCCGTAGGTTGAAGTTTGCAACGAAACCACCCTGGGGAAGCGAGTTCCAAAGAGATGCAGTTCAGGGAAGAATAGAATTCTGATAGGCAGAAGCTCCACAATATGGCAGTATGACAGTCCAGTCATGAATGGTACAGTACCAGATGCCCGTGTAGCAGAGGGGAAGGCATGGAGAGGTGGCATGATGGATGCAACTTCGTCTGAGCTTTTGCCATAAAAGTATCTGTAATATAATGCAAGGGAGGCAAGATTCCTTCTTACTTGAAGGGGAGGTTGTTCATTTGTAATAGTAGAGTTATTAATAATTCTAACAGCCTTGTTGTGAATTTTGTCTAGTTGTTTTAGCGCCAGCCCTCTGCATCCATTCCACAAGGGTGAGCAATATTCCTGCTGAGAGCATATATGACTGACTCTTGTAAATTATAGTTAGCTGTTCCTTAGTGAAGAAGTTACGGACTCTGTATAATAATCCAAGATTCTTTTTGATGAGGTTTTAAGAAGTGATCTAACATGAGAAGTCCAGCTGATGGTATTGTTAAGCGAAACACTGAAAATTCCAATACTTTTTTATGGGAATTTTGGTAGCATTGAAGGTTATATAGGAATCAGGCAATATCTGTCTATTAGTAAATTGTATATACAGTATTTGATTTTACTAGCAATAAATGAGACAACGTTATTTTGTCCCCATTCAGTGATCTAGATAAGTCTTGATTTATGGAGACTGCTGTACTGAGTTGTGAGTAAGAGATGCTGAACTTTGTGAATGGGTGTTTAAATGTGAATTAACTGTGAAGTGTAGAGTCACCTGCAAATGAATGGATGGGATTATGAGTGACAGATAAGAGATCATTAATATGAATTAGGAATAGGGTTGAAGCCAGAACTGATCCTTGTGGCACACTGGCATTAATCGAGTGGAAATTGGAATATATATTATCACTTTAATTCTTACTTTTCTGTCGCTGAGATATGGGAAAAGCAGAGGAACAAAAGACTTTAGGCCATAGCAAGTGAGTTTGGATAGCAGGAAACGGTGCCACACACTATCAAAATCTTTTGAAATATCATGGACCACTGCATGAGTTTCTCTATATTGGTCAATTGACTGATGGACAGTACGAGTCAGGAGATTGAGTATATCACAAGTGGATCTTTCGTGGTGAAAACCATACTGTCACCAAGTAGATTCAAGATGTTCAACTATGTGCTCATTAATTAAAATCTCAAATACTTTACCACATGAAGACGTGTGGTCTGTAATCAGAAAGGTCACCCTGTCATATGCTTTCTCCAAATCCATGATGGCCGCAGACAACTTCTTTCCCTTTTCTAGAAACTTTTCCACTAAAGATCTAAGAATGAATATCTGATGTACACAATCTCTTCCCTTCCTAAAACCTCCCTGTTCTTCTCCAACTAATTCCTCTGTTGTATCCTTAACTCTGTATCCTATCATATACTTTTCCTGTTACGCCTAGAAGATAAATGTCCCTACGATTACAACCACTTCTGTTTCCCCTTTTCCTTTGAACAGGGGAATAATTATACCTGACTTCCAATCCTCTGGGACTCTGCCTTTCTCCCATGCCAGTCTGCACATCTTTCACATCCATTCTACTGCTAGCTCTACATTCTTCAGAGTTTCACCACACACTCCATCAGTTCCTGGGGCTTTTCCCATTTTAACATTCTTCATTGCTTCCACAACTTCCATCCTACTGATTTCTTCCTCTCTTCTCACATCCCTCCTTCTCCCAGCCATTCCCCAGCCACTTATACGTGCATTACTTCCATCCTCTATGTTCAACAATTCCTTAAAGTGTTCTTACCATCTGCTCACTTTTTCTCCCTTCTCCGCTAGTAATCTGCCATTTTTGTGTTTCTCTCCCCAACTAACTTCTTTGGTACCCTGTCTAACTTTCTTTACCTCTTTGCAGAACATTTTCTTACATTCCTTCCACTGTACATTCATGTTCCTTCCAAATTCCTCATCCACTTTCTTCTTACTCTCTCTTACTACTCCTTTCCCCTCTCTTTTCCTCTCTACATATAACTTTCTCTTCCATCTCGCAACTTTTTCCACGCACCTGTTTCTCATCCACTCACTGTATGCTTTCATCTTTTGTGCCACAGCCTCTCTTATCTCTTCAGTCCACCATGCTGTTCCCTGCTGCACCCCCTTTCGTCTTCTCTTCACCGTATACACCACCTCACATGCTGCACAGATTTCTCCTGTGAATATCTTGTACACATCTTCCACATCCCCCATCTGCCCCAGTCTATATTAACCCAATCGGTCATCCATTTCACTCTTTTATTTTGTCTTTTTTCCATCCTCTTGTAACTTTTCCACCCTTCTTGTATGAACTACTTCCTCCTGTCCTTTCCTTCTTCTATTTCACCATTTTATTTGGACTTTATTTCTGACCACCACTTGGTGGTGGTCAGAAAGTCCACTCCCCCAGCCTCTATATACTCTCACATCCATTTCACACATTCTCATCCTTTCATCCACACACACACAATCAATCATTGCCTTCCATTCATCCAGTTCACTACCCACCCTTCTCATCACTTGCTACGTATACCTGTGGAGCATTTTGTGCCTGTAGAGGGTATTAGCTATCACCAACCCCCTCCAGGAACAAATGTCCACTAAAGCGCTGCCATTCTCATCAATCTCTGCAGGCACACCCCACTCACCAACTACTCCACCCCCCTTCCCATTTCCTTCTTTTTCATTCATATCTCCAATCAAAAACACTCTTTCATTCCTTTCAAACTTTTGCATGCACACTTCCACATTTATCCAGAACTCTTCTCTCACTCTGCTTTCACGATCTTACGTTGGCACATACAGGCACACAATTGCCCACATTTGTAGTCCAGCTTTAAATCTTACCCACACAATCTTTGAGCCAACTGATCTCTCTTATATTCTCCTTCCATCTGTTATTCACAACAATACACACTCCTTCTTTTGCCCTCTCATTCTCACCTATTTCTGTGCATATACCCCATCCATACTCCCATTCTCTCACACTCTTATCTCACCATTTAGTTTCAGTTAATCCACATACATCCACTTTTGCACCCTTAAGCACCTGGACAATCTCTCTTTCTTTCACCTCATCATTTGCACCACTTACATTCCACGTCATAATCCGTATCATTTTCTTTGTTCGGTCCTTAGTCGTCACCTTTTGGTCAGTCCTGGTCTAAGGCTTGTTGATCGTATTTTTTGTTAGTTGTTTTCCGGGGAGGGGCACTAACCCTCCGCCAACCCACTTTTTGTCACGTAGGGAACACATGTTGATTGGTTATAAGGTTACCACCCAGCGTTGTAAATGCTTTCGTGGTTTACAGGAAATAATTTGACTTGCCACGCAATGTAGAGCTACCCTAAAAACAGGGTATCACTACAGTAAGCGGGTGGATGATGGGCGTCCCCACCTGTCATCAAAGTATGACAACATAAAACAAAGTATGACAAAATATGACAAAATAAAAAAATATGACAAAATAAAACAAAATATGACAAATTATACAAACCTTAGGATTTCGCCCATTATGTTTCAGAATCTCTTTGCGTTCATCTATTGAAAAAAAAAAAAGTAATCCTCTGGCAGTTGGAGGTATATTATCGAAGCTTCGCCTGAATTATATCTTGGGTTACTGCCCACAGTGTTTTGATACATTTTTTTTTTTTTAAGACAAGGTGAACAGGGGACGGAAAACTAAATAAAAAAAATAAAATAAATCCATACACCAGATGAAAGGTGTCCTACATTCATAAAAAATTTGTGTACAGTTGGATTTAACTGCTTTAAGCTGAATGAGGAAAGACTTTTCTGGGGAAGCTATTTTCATAGAGATGCAGTTCGGGGAATAAAAGAATTCTGATAGAAGTTCTACAATAAGGTAGTGCGACGGTCCAGTCATGAGCACTACCAGATGCCCGCGTAGCACGTGGGGAGGCATGGAGTGGGGGCACAATGGATGCAACTTTTTCTGTGCCTTTGCCACAAAAGTATCTGTAAAATAATGCAAGGGAGGCAACATTCCTTCTTACTTGTAGAAGAGGTGGTTCATTTATAATTGCAAGGCTATTAATAATTCTTACAACTATGTTCTGAATTTTGTCCCGTTGTTTTAGTTCAATCTCTCCACATCCACTACACAAGAGTGAGCAATATTCCACCTGAGAGCGAACATGACTCTTATAAATAATAGCTAACTGCTCATCAGTGAAGGATTTGGGGATTCTATAAAATAACCCAAGTCTCCTTGAAGCGGTTTTAGCAAGTACTCTAACATGAGAGGTCCAGATGAGGATATTGTTAAGTGAAACACCAAGAATTTCAATACTTTTTGAGATAGGAATAATAGTAACATTGAGGGTAAAACAGGAATCAGGCAATATCTGTCTGTTAGATAATTTTATGTATTTCGTTTTCCTAGCATTAAATGAGACATTGTTATTTTATCCCCATTCAGTCATCTTGGAAAATTCTTGATTTATGGAGACTGCTGTACTGAGTGGCGTGTTGGACTTATAAAACCTTGTATTTGGGTGTTTAAATGTGAAGGAACTGTAAAGTGTTGAGCCATCTGCATATGAGTGACTGGCATTATGGGTGACAGATGAGAGATCATTAAAATGAATTAGGAATAGGGTTGGAGCTACAGTAGGGCTTATCCTTGTGGCGTGCCGGCATAAATCGAGCGGAAATTAGAATATACATCATCTACTTTTACTCCTATCTTTCTGTTGGTGGGATATGAGGAAATTAGTGGAACAAAAGATGATAGGCCATAGCAAGGGAGTTTGGATAGCAGGTAATGGTGCCACACTCCATCAAAAGCTTTAGAAATATCAATGGCTACTGCATGGGATCCTCCATGCTGGGCAGTTGACTGATGGATGGTATGAGTCAAGAGATTTAGTATATCTACAGTGGATCTTTTGCGGCAAAACCCCTACTATCTGGCACTAATTAAGTTGTTGGATTCAAATTGTTACATGATGTGCTTAGTGATTACAAGCTCAAATACTTTACCAGGAGAAGATGTGATAGCTATTGGCCTGTAATCAAAGGGGCAAAAAGAACTTCCTTTCTTCGGAATTGGGTGGATATTGGCTTCTTTCCAAGAATTAGGTAATGGAAAAGTATGTATGCATAGTCTGAGTAAATTTGCAGGAATAGGATAGTGTTCTGGGGAACACTTTTTTCAAGACGATTGGAGGAATTCCATCTGGACCTACAGCTTTGTAGGTTGGCGTACTGTCTCGGATAGATTTTGCGTGTCTAGGACGGATTTTGCGTATGTTAAGTGGAGCAGTTTCGGGAGAGTCAAAGTTTAAAGTAAGTACAGCGGCGTTCTGACTGACTTCCTCTAAGGCAGAATTTCTTTCAAACGTACTGCCACGGATGTTCACTTTTCCACTCAGATCATTTATAGTGTTTCCATTTGAAGTTTTTAGTGGGGGAATGGATGATGACTTTCTATTATCGAAAGAACTGAGACTTGACCAGAAGATTCGAATGTTAATAGGACTATTTAATAAAATGGATGCTTAGTTGTGAAAAAAGTTTGATTTGGGGAGATTTTTTACTGATTTTGCTTGGTTCCTATAGTTTTTAAATCGACAGGGATTCAGATGCTTTTGATTCTAAGTAAAAGCTATGCACTAAGGACTTTGGGGTCGCTTCTCTGTCAAACCATTTTGGGGAGTCTGATCTTTTAGTAAATTGTTGACTATGAACAGTTCCTTACCAGCTTGTAGTAAGTCATTTATATGGGACTGGGTGGAAATGATGTCAGTGGAGAAGGAAGACTGCCACTGAATATCAGCAAGATAATTTCTAAATCCATTCCATCTCAGACTGTCCTATCAAAGTGTCATTTGGTCACACTGGTTCAGAACGGGTAAGTTTGTGACAACTGACAAGGAAGCTTTGATAAGACTGTGGTCGGAGGACCCAAGTGGTGACAGTACCTCATACCTGTATTCATCTGGGTTATTTGTTAGGAACAGGTTCAAGAGGTAGGTGTTATGGTCAGGATTATCTGGTATTCTGGTTGGTTGTTTTACCAACTGCGTGAGATTAAACGATTCAGCAAACAGCTCACATTCTAGACCAGTATCGAAAGTCCTTGCAGACTGCAATAACCATTCTACACTATGGATGTTGAAATCAACCTAAATGGTAACTTCAGTGGTGAGGATGAGATTATGGCTGGTCTACTGAGTGGATATGTTGTCAAATACGCTGGGTTTTGAAGGAGCACTGGGGGACCAATAAAAATATACTGCTATATTTGGTAATATTTAGAGAATAATATGCCAACTTGATTTTGAGATGTTAACAGATACACACACACACACACACACACACACACACACACACACACACACATAGATGCAAGCGATTACATTATCGCCTTGCTAGGTGGGCAGTAACAACACACAGGTCTTTGGCACTCCTAAACGACATTCATTTTATACATTTCAAATAGCCCTTCAACATCCCGTTCTCTTGCTCAAATCAGCAACTGGTTGGAATGTTAGAATCACTCTAGTGGTTCATCTATTTCCAGAAACACTGCCATCCATTCCCGTCAGTCACCTGATACTTTTATTTTGACCTCTAACTTCCCTCCTTTCGTTTTAAAGAATATTATTTTCTGATCATTCACTACTTAATACTTCACAGTCCATTTGTCTACTATACCAGATAATGACATCCACACTTGGACAGCCTGAGCGCGTGCGGGCTCAGAAAGTCAAATAATCAGTGCAAGAAATTGATTTATTTCAAGGTTTGTCAAGGAAAAAAGAGAAAAAATCGTACAAACAGCTGTTCCGTACATCTGAAAGCCAAGTAGAATTAATGAAAATGAAAGGGAAAGGTAGAACTGGCATTCCATAATCAACCCAGGAGGAAACCACTTGCATGAGAGTGCTTGAGCAACAAATAAAATACACTGTGACAAGCTTAGCTCTTCCACTTCCATGCTCAGCGATCATTAGGGCCCTCTATGTCCCCCCGGTTGAAAGTTTGTTTTGCTCCCAATCACATTCGGAGCAAGGCAAGCTATCAGCCACTGCTGCTAAGTCAGTTCACTAGCAGTTTTTCATCAGACAACCTCTTTTTTTCACCGTATTTTTGTCTAGTTTTGAAAATTTTAGGATTGAAATTTGATGAGAGCCTTGTAAGGCGGTGGCTTAATTGGTAGAAAAGTGACCTGCAGTCCTAATGAACCCAGACTCGAATCCCAGGTGAGGCAGGGAACAGTTTAATGATTTGAATTTCATTAAAGCAGACTTTACTGATCGACCAGACGACAAGCGCCATGTCGTAGAAATACCCTCGCTAATATCAATGCGCCAGTCCTGTATGGAACAGCCCTAGCATGTATTCAACATGGGCGGTGGGCTTTAGCTCCGAAATGGTGACATGCGGAGGTGTATGGTAAGGAAGACAACTGGGCCTTAGGCCGTGAAGCCTATGCCCAGAGTCGGACACACACAAAAAAAAGGGTTTTCATAGTGAATAATCACCAAGTTGTCTTTTTTTTTTTTTTTTTTTTTTTTTTGCATCTATTCATAGCAGTATGTCAGACCATTTGCAAACTCTCTTTCAGGTATTATTGGAGTTGACCCCATGTTTGTTGAGAGTGTAGTGAATGCGTTGCCATGCCATCGACATTGGACAGTACTGTTACTGAGGGAGGGAGAGTTGACAGGTCGTCCGGGAAAGACTAAAAAATGAGGGTGGAAGGACGGAGCCCAGTGGGACTCAGATTCTAGTCTTCTGGTGTTGGTAGAACATTTATCTGTCTGGGAGGAAGTTGGCCAGTCATTTCATATCGATGTCTTTTATGTTTGTAACTAAAAGTTTGCTTCTTAAGATAGTATGACACTATATCAAATACTTTTCTCGTGTGCACTGCAAATAGTTTGGGTAATAATGGTGGTTGCATTTGGCTGACACCATCTAGAACGAGTTGGATGAACTTGGAAAGGTGTCTGCTGGCTGAATGCATACATCAGATTCCATGTTGGGAAGATGATGGTGGGATGTGAGGGCAATGTTCTTTGTTGTCAGTTATTTCATGATTTTTGTACGGCATACAAAACACTATCCACTATAACTAGCCAATAACGTTGACTTAAGTTATCCCTTCCATGCATCAACGAAGACATGGATCTTTTAGTACCGCTTTCTGTATTTCTGCTGATGAAAAACGTTCCGCACATTCTCTTTACTTTTCCCAAAGTAATATGAGCATGAGAGTGTTCAAATAAGACTTTCTTTACCACTCTGTGCTTTCAGTCATTTTACATTCCCCTTTCCTTTCTGTCTGCCTGCCACTTCATTACCTGCACTTCTTTAGCCATTCCTTCTAATTATTCCCCTTTCCTTACAACCACCCCTACTTTCATTTCTTCACTCCACTAAGGTGTCCCTTGCCATCGCACACACACACACACACACACACACACACACACACACACACACACACACACACACACACACACTACCTCCTTTAAAATTCTCCATATAGCTTCATTACACTAACTTACACTGTGTTTACTTAAATTCTCTGTCGTTATTTCATTGAGATCTAGGGTACCTCCAGTTTCTACACTGAGTACTTCACCTTCTTCCTTATTATTAGCTTTTTTTACACAAGAAAGAAGGAACCAAAGCTCAGAAGCCCGCAATATTGTTCCCTTCAAGAAAAAACAAAAACAAGATGGCAGAGAGCTAAATTCAAGATCCGTTCATTTCGTGATTTCTGGACACATTGCGTTTAAAATACTGGAGGCCATAGGCAGTAGGAAATGCAGACAGTGGAAGACAGTTCCAGAGCTGACTTATTGCATATGTAAAGGACTGGAAGTAACTCTTGCATTAAAGAATTGTGCGGAAAAGGGATGAGAGTTTGTTGCTAGACGGTTTCTACTGTTCGTGCCAGCTGTACTGGTGGAGGGATGCAAGCAGACGGTTCAAAGGAGCAGTGAAGAAAATAGATAAAGATACAACAGTAAGGCGAAGAGATATAAGCTGAAAGGAGCCAGTAAGAGGTGGAGAGACGGTGAGACGAAAAGTTTTTGACCACACCTTGATGAGAAGAACTTGGAAGAGCTGTATGTGGAAAGCCCACTCACACATGAGAGCTGTACTCTAGACATGGGAGAATAAAATCCGTGTATAAAGTCAACAATTGTGCATGGGCAAAGAAGGCACGGAGTCGGCTTAGCACACCTAATCTTTTGGAAGCAGATTTTACGAGAGGTAAAATGAACTTTCCAAGGTAAATCCCAAGAGTTGATGCAGGTTTAAGATGGACATTGTTCAGAATTAGAGGATATTCCTGCTCCCTATCCACAATTCTGATAAAACTACACAGTGATCCGATAGCCCATCTTTATATATGAAATTATCATAATATCTAACACTTCTTTCATCAATCGCTTATCCACGTACTGTATATCAGTCATTCCTTTTTACTCAATATTCTACCTTCCATTCTTTTTGCCCATCCTTAATTCATGTTTGTGTATCCATTTGTGATTAAAGAGGTATTCGTGAGAGCCAGTCACCTCTCAGCATGTATGTCCGGCAATGTATGTTCTCATTCTAATTCACCCGTGATGCTTGATGTCACTAAGTAACCCTTCCTTTCTTATATTATCTACTTCTGCAATCAAATCGCCATTTAGAATCGACCTCTCACTCACACGAAACTATCCAGACACACTTCGATATCCATCCAAACCTGTTCCTTTCACTCATGCTTCCCTGTCATCTGTTGCAGGATTCGTAGAGACAAACACACCCATTTGTACTTCCACTGCGGTCTTAACGCAGGTAACACTCAGTTCCATCGCCCAAATACTTAATATTTTTTTCCAACTTATTAATAACTTCACACACACACACACACACACACACATATATACATAAATCTATCTATCTATCTATCTATTGCCAGACGCCTCAATCCCGTTTGGGGTGGCCACAAACAAATCGCCTCCAAGTCGCCCTGTCCCCCTCCATTTCACTGCCCTGCTCCCAACTCACACCCCCCTCTCTCATATACCTCTCCACTCCATCCCTTCATCTCATCCTCGGCCTCCCCCTCCCTCTTCTCCCCTCCACCTCACTCACATACACTCTCTTCGTCAGTCTTTCACCCTCCATCTTCTCCACATGACCAAACCACTTCAGTGTGTTCCTCATAACGCTTCCTATCACATCCACATCAACACCACAACGCTCCTTTATATCCTCATTCATCAGCCTGTCCCTCTCCACGTGACTCAACAGGCTCCTCTTAAATAACTCATTTCCACTGCTCTCACTCTTGACTTGTGTCCTTCCAACAATGTCCAAGCTTCACTTCCGTACGTCAGAGTTGGTATCACAATACTGTCATGTAGTAACTTTTTCACTTCCATGCTCACTTCCCTGTGTCTTATCACTGCTTTCAAAGAACCAGCAACCTTTCTTCCCTGCTGTACCCTTTCAAGCACTTCACCCTCCAAACCTCCATCCTTACTCATCACACTACCCAAGTACTTAAACGTACTCACATTTTCCAATTCCTCACCATATATATATATATATATATATATGTATATGGTAAATACTGTGTATATTGATGCTTATAGATGAACTGCATCATGCTGAGGGTACCCCCACCAGAGCCACGCTGGCAGGCCCTCCTGTGGCCCTTCACACAGTACACATGGTTCGCCTTGACAGTGGGACTTCTGCTCAGCGGGCCACTTCTCTATTGCATGGGTCGATGCTCTGCCCAGAGGTATAAATGTTTCGTGTAATTTGTTTAAGACAGTTGGAGTCATTACAAATTCTAGTTCATGGTCTAGTCTGCCAATTGTCCATAGTGTCGTTCTCAGAAAATAGGGACAAAGGGCGGTAGAGAGTAATCAGTTACGGATTTATAGTTTTCTTGTTGCTTAGCTTAAACTATACTTGAAAGTAATTTTCATTATTCAAAGTATATCTAAATATATAGTATTAATATTAATAAAAGCATGTCATCCTTGTGTGAATACTGCATAATTTGTAAGGAAATTTAACAAATACCAATATAGGGCCCTTTCACATTCTAGAATGGCCAGTGGTTACTGAAGTGGCTTATTATGTACCAGAAACTATGGTATGATTGTTAAAGGTAGTATAAACGCATGTCACTCTCTGTGAATATTGGTATATATTGGCTAAGATATGAAATGAGGAATCTCTGGCATCTTTATGCAGATGACCGCCACGTTGCCAGGCGCACGATTATCATTCAAGGGATAAGTCTCAGACCGTCAACATAAACACAGCGATTCTCAGGCATTTAGAGTGACGATGCCTGTGTTTGTTTGTGCAGTGGTAGACTGCTCATCGGATTCAAGAAAAATGCTAATCAGTATCCTTCTATGGCTGAAGTTAGAGACTGGGTGAAGTTTCCCTCAGCTAAGAAGAAACCAAAACGACGAGAGTTCTGAGAAAATAGATGGAAGGTTACGAGATTCCATGCAATATGCTCAAGATATTTTACTGACTGGATAGGAAATGTGTTATCATCGTAATTTGTTAATAAATGGGGATCTGGGAATACCAATAATTTCCCATTAACACAAACAGTCCGTCTCGATTCTCGTACACTCTTGCCCACGGTATACAGTCGTTTCACACGCAGGAGGATGACGTCATGAGGATGACATCAGATGGCCTTCCACAGAAAACGAAAAGTAAACGGATAACTCAAGAGTGACAAGAATACCCTGTTCACTCAGTTCCACTGGCTAGAGCCAAGAAACGTTTGAATTAAGACCGCTCATTGGTTGTGCAACACTGAGGAGCGTGGTAAATCTACTGCTCTTTTTTTTTTACGCATATAAATGTAATCTGCTTGCAATATAAGCAGTTTAAATATGGAATAATTTCCAAAGCTAAAGAGGTCAAAATTAGCTTTAAAAGTTTACCATTATTAAAGAAAAATAAAGTTGATTATAAAGTTTAATAAAACGATGAGTGACATTTGAAGCAAATGCAGACATGTATTATATCACAGCTTGCAGACGTACGTGTACACAGTGGTTGGATAATATTCTTCAAACGTCACTCATTTCTTATAAAACTATCTTTAATTTTCTTTGATAAAGGTAAACTTTTGAATCTAATTTTGACCTCTTTACCTTCGGAAATTATTCCACATTTAAACTGGCATGTTTTCAGAAGCCGCACATCTGAAATTCCCGCACGAGTGAGCAGAGACTGAGGGAAGACACAACTTGTCCCCACCGCTGCCCCGAGCCAACTGCCGGCTGCCGCCGGGCTGCGGGACACCTGGCGTGACGTCATGTGCAGACTGCTCCAAAATTTGAACCAAGTGTGATACGACTGTATATTACTTGGAATGTGCTATTGCCATCAGTTAGCTCAACTTGATCCAGTGAATCGGGATGTTCAAGAGATTCTCACTAGCTGTATTAGTTTTCCTTTACTATATTCCGAATGAGGCACTGATCTCTGTCTTTCTTTGTATTGCTTAAGCTGTGCAACTGTCCATTTTTCAAACGAATATCGCTCCATACTGCACAGGGTGTAAAATGCGTGGCTTAAAGAACAGTGCCCCTGAGAAATACCATAGTACCCCCGACTACAGGGCAAGCCAAACACAGCTTAGTATGCCCGAGGATGCGCCGACACCCCCACACGGACCCCACAGGGTAGCTGCCACCAGTCACCACTACTCCCGGCAACAGCGACATATGTCAGCCCAGGCCGTGCACCCCTGTGTCATGCAGCCACCACGCCGTCGCCACCGTAGGAGAAGGACACTACCTTTGTTGAGTGGAATTATTGAGTCAACTAGGGGTGGAGTTGAAAAAGACACTCCAGATGGCGCCCCTCTGGTAGAGACGATCTATGGTCGCTCCGAAAGTGTTCCGGTAGAAACGATCTATGGTCGCTCCCATCCTCGTGAGACGATCTATGGTCACTCCGAAAGTGTTCCAGTAGAGACAATCTATGGTCGCTCCCATCCTCGTGAGACGATCTATGGTCACTCCGAAAGTGTTCCGGTAGAGACGATCTATGGTCGCTCCCATCCTTGTGAGATGATCTATGGTCGCTCTGAAAGTGCTCCAGTAGAGACGATCTATGGTCGCTCCCATCCTCGTGAGACGATCTATGGTCGCTCCGAAAGTGCTCCGGTAGAGACGATCTATGGTCGCTCCGAAAGTGCTCCGGTAGAGACGATCTATGGTCGCTCCGAAAGTGCTCCGGTAGAGACGATCTATGGTCGCTCCGAAAGTGCTCCGGTAGAGACGATCTATGGCCGCTCCCATCCTCGTGAGACGATCTATGGTCGCTCCGAAAGTGCTCCGGTAGAGACGATCTATGGTCGCTCCGAAAGTGCTCCGGTAGAGACGATCTATGGTCGTTCCCCTCCTCGTGAGACGATCTATGGTCGCTCCGAAAGTGCTCTGGTAGAGACGATCTATGGTCGCTCCCATCCTTGTGAGATGATATATGGTCACTCCGAAAGTGCTCCGGTAGAGACAATCCATGGTCGCTCCCATCCTCGTGAGACGATCTATGGTCGCTCCGAGAGTGTCTTGGTAGAGACGACCTATGGTCGCTCCCTTCCTCATGAGACGATCTATTGTCGCTCCGAGGGTGTGCAGAGAGAGGTAAGGAGAGAGACGTCCCTACGGCAGGAGACTAGAGCCCAGGCTTCCTTTCCCAGAGTGACCCAGACAGGCCTCACAGCCTCCCCTGGTCTCTGTTCCCTACGCCGGGCTCTAGAGCAGACGCACCTGACGGACCGCAGTGGAAGTCGCTGCCGCAGCCCTCCCCTGTCGGCGCCCCTAGACGCTGGAGACCGCAGCCCACAGTCTCTCCCGGTTCTCCCCCGGACACCCAGGCGTGATCTCTCTACGCCCCCACGATGCCGGGACTTATCACAGAGGTTCCTGGAGCTATTCGGCCCCAGTCCCGAGAGCCACACGCCTGAGCCAAGCCCAGAAGCCCCGGGAAGCCCAGGACGCGAGAGGACGCCCTTACGAGTTATCTCGTGCCCTCTCGGCACGCCTCGGATTGGCGGTGCCCCTAGCCCGGCAGGATAGCCGACATGTTCCTGCCTATCCCCCTGATGAATACGTATGATATTGTAGCACGAGTGATTTAGGTTAAGTGTGATTTCCCCTAATGTAAGTATTGTGCAGTGATTTCGAGGTAAATAAGATCACAGTGAGAAGTTAAAGGACGAGAGTGTGGAACCAAATCTGATTGACTATACTTATGAGGGACATCCCTGTTATACAATTTATAAGCCTGTGCCGCCGGGAGATTCCCCTATAAGGACATACCCCCATTACTGTGAAGGAATATTGTGAAAGGAAGTATTAATGGTGTTCTCTCCCTCCCCCACGCTACCCATAAATCTTGTTTATCACCCCCTCTCACTCCAATATTCTGAGTGAGTGTGAATCAAGAATAAAATCAATTACCAAAGTCCCTTGGCTAGTGGAAACCATATAAACTTCACGGCTAATATCTGCCGCTCTCCAGTATTACCATAACTTCCCCCTAGCTGTCACAAGTCACTCCACGCACCTCCCCTATCTCCTCCTCGTGAGATTCAACACCTCTCCCGTGCCCCCGTGCGCGCCTATATTTATTGCACTCCTGATACACTAGGTTTGATATTGTTGTCATTATTATCAGAGAAGCAAGTATCCTGTGAGATACACATATCCTAGATAAGGGTTTATATTGCTATGTATTGTGCTGTAATATCTGCTGATTTGTCCTGTGTCTGATTGTGGTAATATACGTGTAAAGGTTGTTGCCTAGAGTTTTTGTGTCCTGCTTTTCTTTATTGCACTAAGCTCTGGTCTCGAAAGAGGACCCCGCTCCACGTTAGGTGTAATAGGAACGAGAAGTCGAGCCTAATTGCACCTAACATTACACTGGTGGCCAGTGGTGGTTCTAGACCCGGGCGTAAGAGAGAGGTAATTAGGAAATATTTGGCAAAATGGCAACCAAACTGCACGTTCAGTTATCCAAGTTTGACCCTGACCAGTATGATATGCACACATATCTGGCAATAATTAAACCCTTACTGGATATTGGCTTTGAAAATGACCAACAAAAAATTGCAGTCACACTACCACTATTGGGTAAAGCGGCGGCGAACATAGCGCCAAAAATCGTCCCAGAACTCACCTGGCAGAACTTTACAAAGTTCACTGTACAAGCCATCACCCCATCATTAGGGAAAGTAGTGGCTCTATCGAAATTGGATAGTTTTTCATTCAACAGGGATTTAGATAATACCCTGATACAGGATAGAAGCCTGGTTACTGCTGCCTACCCGGAGGCAGATGAGGAAACCCGGGATCAGCATACATTTAATACTCTGCTCAGAGTACTCCCAAGTGTTGTGAAACAACACTTCACTATCCATGACCCAACAGGAGACATGGATAGAGAAGTACAGCTAATGCGGCGCCTCCTGACCGCCTGCCTTTCTCCACAACAAATTAATGTTGTTAAGAAATTCCCCACCCGACCCCCGGCTCCCCCAGCCACACCGCGTCCACCTCTGCCTCACACCAGCCCGACCCCGACGCCTAGCCCACCCAGGGCACACCCCTCCCGTCGGCGCCCCGCCCCGCGAGAAAACCCGAACTTAATTCTTATCAACCCGTGGGAATTCACAGCCTGCAACTCCCGCTACCCCCTTCATGACATACGGGACCAGCTTAAAGCTGCTCGCCGCAGAATCACAGCCCCGGGTTCGTGTAAAGTGTCCGCCTTAGAAGGCGAGGCCCCAGGGGACGAGCTGATGCCCGTGGACGAGCCCCATCCAGGAGAACTAGAGCAGGAACAGGAGAACGAGAGCCCTAGCCAGCTGGATTTTTAGGCCCGCCCCCGCACCAACCCACGGTGGCGGGAGCCACCACCCCTAAGTATCGCCCCCCAGTATACCACAAGATGAAAATAAACGGCGTGAAGGCCAGACTACTAGTCGATACGGGAGCGGCTAGGTCCTGCCTTTACAGGCACTATTTCTCCCGCTACAAATTGCGGTTTGGCCCACTCCGCTCTACTACCACCCACCTTGTGGACGCGGGGGATGGCCCCCTGCCCATCCGTGGGGAAACTCGGGCCCTACGGGTCGACACCCACCAGCCAGTGTCCACCCAACATTCATTCATCATTTTTTATTCCTCCTGCCGGAGTTATGATGGGTATTTAGGGCTAGACTTGCTCCAAAATCTTGGAGCCATGATCGACTGTCGCCACTGACAACTCCAGTTCCGCCTCCCACCCCATTCCACCCCAGCCGTTTGCACATGCACGCCGCGGCCCCAGCCAGAGGATTCGCCCTCTTCCTCCCCCCAGTGCCCTCCTTCTTCCCCCCTTTTTCCACCTCCCTCTCCTCCCCCTCCCATGCCTTTCCACCCCACTCCTGCCCCCTCTTTCCCTGCCACCATCTCCGCCGCCGTTACCATCCCCTCCCACCATGAGGCATGGGTGCCCCTTAACAGGCCCTCAGGTCCATCCGTTTTGTTCTCCTCCCTCCTCCCCTCCGGACCCTTTTCTGCCTGCCTGGTGTCCCCCACCTTCCTCCCTCCCCACCACGCCGCCATCCGCATCACCAATCTCGCCCCGTCCCCTCTCACCCTCCCCAAAGGGCTTATCATCGGAGAGATGGAGGAAGCCGAGCCCTGTGCCCCATCCTCCTCCCACCTCCCCACCCCTCTACCCCCCATCCCTGACCATCTCTCCAACCAGCAGTCAGACACCTTACGCCACCTCCTCCTGGATTTCCAGGATTTGTTTGCGACAGGACCAGCAGATATAGGGCATACTACGTACCTGTCGCACACTATCCATACGACAGGCCCACCTATATGACAACCTTCCCGACGCAAGAACCCCCGACAGGGAGAAGAGGAGGACCGCCAGGTGCGCGAAATGGAAGAGGCAGGTGTTATCTCCCCCTCCACCAGCCCGTGGTCCTCCCCCGTTGTTCTAGTAAAAAAGAAAGACGGCACGATGCAGTTTTGCATCAACTACCTCCGTGTGAACGACGTCACCATTAAAGATGCCACCCCCCTCCCCCGCATTGACGATTCCCTAGACTTCCTCTACGGGGCGTCTTGGTTTTCTACCCTCGACCTCCAGTCTGGATACTGGCAGGTCCCCGTCCACCCGGACCATCGAGGCAAGACGGCCTTTTCCACCAGTAATGGCAAACATTACGAATTCAATGTTCTGCCATTTGGCCTCTGCAACGCCCCTGCCACTTTCTCCAGACTAATGGAATCTGTCTTGAGCGGCCTCACTTGGGAAATATGTTTAGCTTATCTTGACGACGTCATTGTTTTTAGCCAGACCTGGGCCGACCACTTGCAGCACCTCCGTCGAGTTTTCACCAGAATTTGCCAGGCAGGCCTCAAGCTACATCCTTCTAAATGTGTCCTGGCTGCTAAGTCTGTCTCGTTCCTAGGACATACTATTTCCCAAGCAGGAATTTCCCCAGATCCCGACAAGCTCCGTGCCATGGCGGACATACCACCTCCGCAGGATGTTCACGGCGTCCACGCCTTCCTGGGACTCACGTCCTATTACCGTCGCTTCATGAAGGGATTCACGCAGATTGCTAAGCCTCTTCACGACTTGACACGAAAAGGGGAACCTTTCCTCTGGACTGAGGATCGGCGAGCTGCTTTTCAACAGCTAAAAGACAAGCTTGTCTCGGCCCCCATCGTGGCCTTCCCCGACTATGCCCTCCCTTTTCGCCTCTACATGGATGTATCCCTTACCACGATAGGCGCCGTCCTAGCCCAGGTACAGGCCGGCCGGGAACACATCATCGCCTGCGTCAGCCACACTCTGAACCCAGCCAAAAAAAATTATGCCGCCACCAAGCGAGAATGCCTCGGCATAATCTGGGCCCTCCAATATTTTAGGGCTTATCTTTCTGGGACCCAAGTCACGATAATCACCGACCACCAATCACTCCAGTGGTTGCGCCAATCAGACTGCCATAACGCCCAACTCGTCCGGTGGCATGACACCCTAGAGGAGTTTCAGTACGAGATTTCATACAGACCCGGAAAGCTCCACACCAATGCAGATGCCCTCTCCCGCCTCCCCATCCACGCGGTACAGCCGGACCCCGACCTACTACAACTCTGGCACCACAAGGAACGGCCCCCCTGGATCCCTGCTCACCTATTCCCCAAGCTGTGCCAACAGGGCGACCACTTTCTAACCCCGTCCGGACACATCCTCTTGACCCCCGATGCGGCACATGACACCCTGCGCCACCTACATGCCCACAACGGCATCCACTTGGGCACCAAGAAATTACTACAGGTGTTCAATGATATTTACTGGGCCCCAAATCCCTCCACCCTCGCCAAGGAAATTATCCAGACTTGCTGCGCCTGCTTGCTTGGGAAAGACATCACCCGGACCGCCGGGCCATCTGGCCATATCACCGCCCACAAGCCCTGGCAACTCCTGGTGATCGACGTAGTAGGCCCTCTTCCCCCTAAATCTGGATATAAATACGTGATCACTTTTGTAGACACATACTCCAAATTCGTAGTAGCCTGCTCAGCTAAGGAACATCATGCCGTCGCTGTCGCCGATGCCCTGCTCCAAAACGTGTTCCCTTACTTTGGCATTGCCCAAGCCATCCATTCTGATAATGCCCCCGAGTTCTCCGGAAAAGTCTGGGAAGAACTAGCCAGGATTTTCGGGTACAAGATCTCCCACTCCTCCCCATACTGGCAACAAGGGAACGCGGTATGTGAACGTAGCCATCGTACCCTTATCAATCAGCTACGCACCAGAATCGAGGCTACAAAAGACGACAATTGGCCGGCACATGTAAAAATTGTCCAATGGGGCATGAATTCGTGCCCCCGAGAAGACGGGGTTTCGCCCCACGAAAGAATCATTGGCGAAACCCCCCTCCTACTACCCCTACGCCATCACCTGCAACCGCCCGCTTCCGCTCCCACTACAGACCCGCTACACCTGCTAAAAGGGCGGATACACCACCTACAAAAGAACCTAGACCTTGGACCCGACACAGCCTCCAACCCTTTCAACCCGGGTGACACAGTCATCGTCGCCCAACTTCCCACTTCCCACAAGCTCGCCCCCCGTTTCACGGGGCCCCACACAATCACCAAAGTCCCCAACCCATACCAAGTAGTCGTAGACTATCACAGCACTCCCCGTACCCTCTACAACTGTCACGTGTGGCCTTTCCACACGCCCACCTCCCCTGCTCCAGCCCCACACCCACAGCCCCCTCTGGCTCCCACACCACCCTCTACAGTCACATATGAGTGCTGTGTTTCCTCCTCACCCTCCCACTCCGCCCCCCCCCACCATCTCCACTTCCCCGGCCACCACCACCCCCAGCACCTCACCTGATGCCTCCCCCGCCACCCCTCCCTCACCCTCACCCCTTCCTTCCATGGCCTCCCCCTCAACGCCCACTCCCACATCTTCCGCCCACACCACCACACCCTCACCACAACCCACTACCACCCCCCCTCCCCCACCCACCATCCGTACACCCACTCCGCCAACACCGCGCCCCACCGTGCCCACAACACGCAAACAACCCGCCCATCCCAGACGCCCACTTCTCCCCCCACCCCGACCCTCAAGACCACCACCACCCGCTCGGGCCGCCTCTCACACCCGCCCGCCCGATACACACCCCTACACCACCCACCTCTCCATGACTTCACACCGTCAAGCTACATCAGGCCCAAATCCCCTCTACCTGTACTCCCCAGAGACTCAACGCCGCATTACCACGGCACAAAACCCGGCCCTTACCCGCAGTATCCAGCATTCAGCCCCCAAGCACACCGACAGCCACACCAAGCAAGATGAGAGTGAAGCGGGTCGTATGGGCACCTACCCTTGGCAGGAACCACAGACTCCGTGGGCCACACCATCTGCTAAACCTCCTCAGGTCTATCACCGCCACCTCCACACTCTTCCTCACCTGCAACCCAGCACAAGAAGAGAACCCCTACACTGTCGCCTGGCAAACTGCGCTGCAACACCTCCAGCTCGTCTACACCACCTCCAACACACAAGCGTTCCACCTCCAGCCACGAGGACATGACTTTTTACAGGAGGAGAGTGGTAAAATGCGTGGCTTAAAGAACAGTGCCCCCGAGAAATACCATAGTACCCCCGACGACAGGGCAAGCCAAACACAGCTTACTATGCCCGAGGATGCGCCGACACCCCCACACGGACCCCACGGGGTAGCCGCCACCAGTCACCACCACTCTCAGCAACAGTGACATATGTCAGCCCGGGCCGTGCGCCCCTGTGTCATGCAGCCACCACGCCGTCGCCATCGTAGGAGAAGGACACTACCTTCGTCGAGTGGAATTGTTGAGTCAGCTAGGGGTGGAGTTGAAAAAGACAGTCCAGATGGCACCCCTCTGGTAGAGACAATCTATGGTTGCTCCCATCCTCGTGAGACGATCTATGGTCGCTCCGAAAGTGTTCAGGTAGAGACGATCTATGGTCACTCACATCCTCATGAGACGATCTATGGTCACTCCGAAAGTGTTCCGGTAGAGACGATCTATGTGGCTCCCATCCTCGTGAGACGATCCATGGTCGCTCCGAAAGTGCTCCGGTAGAGACGCTCTATGGTCGCTCCCATCCTCGTGAGACGATCTATGGTCGCTCCCATCCTCGTGAGACGATCCATGGTCGCTCCGAAAGTGCTCCGGTAGAGACGATCTATGGTCACTCCCATCCTCGTGAGACAATCTATGGTCGCTCCGAAAGTGCTCCAGTAGAGACGATCTATGGTCGCTCCCATCCTCGTGAGACGATCGATGGTCGCTCCGAAAGTGCTCCGGTAGAGACGATCTATGGTCGCTCCCATCCTCGTGAGATGATCTATGGTCGCTCCGAGAGTGTCTTGGTAGAGACGACCTATGGTCGCTCCCTTCCTCGTGAGACGATCTATTGTCGCTCCGAGGGTGTGCAGAGAGAGGTAAGGAGAGAGACGTCCCTACGGCATGAGACTAGAGCCCAGGCTTCCTGTCCCAGAGTGACCCAGACAGGCCTCACAGCCTCCCCTAGTCTCTGTTCCCCACGCCGGGCTCTAGAGCAGACGCACCTGACGGACCCCAGTGGAAATCGCTGCCACAGCCCTCCTCTGTCGGCGCCCCTAAACGCTGGAGACCGCAGCCCACAGTCTCTCCCGGCTCTCCCCCGGACACCCAGGCGTGATCTCTCTACGCCCCCACGACGCCGGGACTTATCACAGAGGTTCCTGGAGCTATTCGGCCCCAGTTCCGAGAGCCACATGCCTGAGCCAAGCCCGGAAGCCCCGGGAAGCCCAGGACGCGAGAGGATGCCCTTACGAGTTATCTTGTGCCCTCTCGGCACGCCTCGCATTGGCGGTGCCCCTAGCCCGGCAGGATCGCCGACGACATGTTCCTGCCTATCTCCCTGATGAATACTTGTGATATTGTAGCACGTGTGATTTAGGTTAAGTGTGATTTCCCCTAATGTAAGTATTGTGCAGGGATTTCATATAGTGAATATCGGGGTAAATAAGATCACAGTGAGAAGTTAAAGGACGAGAGTGTGGAACAAGATCTGATTGACTATAATTATGAGTGACATCCCCGTTATACAATTTATAAGCCTGTGCCGCCGGGAGATTCCCCTATAAGGACATACCCCCATTACTGTGAAGGAATATTGTGAAAGGAAGTATTAATGGTGTTCTCTCCCTCCCCCACGCTACCCATAAATCTTGTTTATCACCCCCTCTCACTCCAATATTCTGAGTGAGTGTGAATCAAGAATAAAATCAATTACCAAAGTCCCTTGGCTAGTGGAAACCATATAAACTTCACGGCTAATATCTGCCGTTCTCTAGTATTACCTTAACTTCTCCCTAGCTGTCACAAGTCACTTCCCGCACCTCCCCTATCTCCTCCTCGTGAGATTCAACACCTCTCCCGTGCCCCCGTGCGTGCCTATATTTATTGCACTCCTGATACACTAGGGTTGATATTGTTGTCATTATTATCAGAGAAGCAAGTATCCTGTGAGATACACATATCCTAGATAAGGTTTTATATTGCTATGTATTGTGCAGTAATATCTGCTGATTTGTCCTGTGTCTGATTGTGGTAATATACGTGTAAATGTTGTTGCCTAGAGTTTTTGTGTCCTGCCTCTCTTTATTGCACTAAGCTCCGGTCTCGAAAGAGGACCCCGCTCCACGTTAGGTGAAAGAGGAACGAGAAGTCGAGCCTAATTTCACCTAGCATTACAGGGTGAATCACGCTGCCAGTGTCATTATGAGCGGAGTGCCTTATGCTGGAAGTTACTGTTCCCATGTCTTTAGCCTAAATTAACCTAACCTTACCAAACTTAAGCTAACCTAATTAACGTATCCTAACCAAACATAAGCTAACATTACCTAACCTAACCTTATCTTAGATTCACCTATCCTAAATAAACCTAAACTAAACAAACCTTAATTATGAAATGACTGATCTCACAATCAGCCTGTATCATACTGTGCATATATTTATCTTCTTTCTTCGGCTCTCCCCATAGGGGTCGCCACAGCGCATCACCCGTCTCCATCTTACTCTGTCTTCTGCATCTTCTTCTCTTACACCTACCACCCGCATGTCCTCCTTCACTACATCCATAAATCTTCTCATTGGCCTTCCTCTCTTTCTCCTGCCTGGTAACTCCATTTCCAGCATCATCCTCCCGACATACTCCTCATCCCGACATACTCCTCATCCCTCCTCCGCACATGTCCAAACCATCTCAGTCTCACCTCTCTAGCTTTGTCGCCAAACTGACTTACATGCGCTGTCCCTCTAATATGTTCATTTCTAATTTTGTCCAACCTCGTCACTCCAAGTGAAAAACTCAACATCTTCAATTCTGCTACCTCCAATTGTGCCTCCTGTCTTTTTGTCAGTGGTACTGTTTCCATTCCGTACAACATGGCTGGCCTTACTACAGTCTTATAAACTTTCCCTTTCATTTCTACAGAGACCCTTATGTCACAGATCACTCCTGTTACCTTTCTCTATCCACTTCATCCCACCTGCACTCTCTTTTTTACCTCTCTACCACACTCTCCGTTACTTTGTACAGTTGACCCCAAGTATTTGAATTCATCTACCTTTGCCACCTCTACACCTTGCAACCTCACGGTTCCCATGTCATCTCTCTCATTTACACACATGTACTGAGTCTTGCTTCTGCTTACTTTTATTCCCCTTCTCTCCAGTGTATATATCCATCTCTCAAGTTCTGCCTCAGCTTCTTCCCGGCTCTCACTATATATCACAATGTCGTCAGCAAACATCATTGTCCACGGAGGCTCCTGTCTAATCTCATCTGTCAATCTGTGCATCAAAATTGCAAACAAGAAAGAGCTCGAAGTCGATCCTTGATGCAATCCCACCTCCACCTTGAAACCCTCAGTCCTTCCTACTGCACATCTCACTGCTGTTACACTATCGTCGTACATGTCCTTCACCACCCTCACGTACTTCTCTGCCACTCCTGACTTTCTCATACAGTACCACAGCTCCTCTCTCGGTACCCTATCATAAGCCTTCTCCAAGTCTATAAACACACAATGCAACTCCTGGCCTTCTATGTACTTCTCTAACACCATTCTCAAAACAAATATGGCGTCTATAGTACTTCTCCCTAGTATGAAACCAAATTGCTCCTTGCAGATCCTCACTTCTCTTCTCAGCCGAGCTTCCACCACTCTTTCCCATATCTTCATTGCATGGCTAATCAGCTTTATACCTCTGTAGTTGCTGCAGCACTGCACATCACCCTTGTTCTTGAAAATCGAAACTAGAATACTTTTTCTCCACTCCTCCGGCATCCTCTCACCCTCCAGGATTTGTTAACAGTCTGGTAAACCACGTCACAGCCATCTCTCCTAAGCTCCTCCATGCTTCCACTGGTATACCATCTGGGCCCACTGCTTTGCCATCCCTCATCCTCTTCATGGCACTCCTCACTTCCTCTCTGCTGATCTCTTGCACTTCCTGATTCACTACCTCCAACTCTTCCAACCTTCCCTCTCTCATATTTTCTATATTCATCAGCTCTTCGAAATACTCCTTCCACCTTCTTAGTACAGTCTCCTCACTTGTCAGTACATTGCCATCTGCATCCTTTATCATTCTAACATGCTGCACATCTCACCCAGCTCTATCTTTCTGCCTGGCTAATCGATACAGGTCTTTTTCCCCCATCTTTACTATTCAACTTTTCGTACAGCTTCTGGTATGCCTTTTCTTTTGCCTTAGCAACCTCTTTCTTGGCTATGTTCCTCGTCTCTTTATACTCCTGAATGCTTTCTTCGTCCATGTGGCTATCTATAATCTTCTTTGCCTGCTTCTTCCTATTTATGCTATCCTGTACTTCCTCATTCCACCACCAAGTCTCCTTGTCTTCCTTCCTCTGTCCCGATGTCACCCCAAGTACCTTCTTGGCTAGCTCCCTCACCACTTCCGAGATAACTGCCCATCCGTCCTCGTCTTCCCTGCCTCCGAAAGCCTGGCTCACCTCATCCCTAAATTTACTACTGAAGTCTTGCTCCTTCAGCTTCCACCACCTAATCCTTGGTTTAGCTCTCACTTTCCTCCTTGTCTTTACTTTCAAACTCATCTTTCCAACCAACACCCTATGCTGTCTTACTACACTCTCCCCTGGCACTATCTTAAAATCACTGAATTCTTTCAAATTGCATCTCCTACATAGGATATAATCTATCTGCGTCCTCCTTCCCCCACTCTTATACGGAATCCTGTGCTCCTCCTTTTTCTTGAAATAAGTGTTTACTACAGCCTTCTCCATCCGTTTTGAAAAATCAGCACCATTCAACCCTCAGTGTTCTTCTCCCCGACACCGTACCTGCCTCTCACCTCCTTGTTACAACTATTTCCTTCTCCAACATGTCCATTCAAATCCGCTCTTTCCTCCCTGGGTTTGCTCTGAATCACTTCCTCTACTTCACTTCAAAACTCTTCGTTTTCCTCCAAGTCACACCCCACTTGCGGGACGTATGCACTGATGACATTAATCAGGACCACCTCAGGTTCCATCCTCAAACTCATTACTCTATCCGACACTTTCTTCACCTCCAATACACAATCTATATACTTTTCCTTCACTACCACCCCTACACCATTTCTCCTCCCATCCACGCCATGGTAAAACAACTTGAACCCTCCTCCAATCATCCTCGCTTTACTCCCCTGCCATTTTGTTTCCTGCACACACAGTATATCCAACTTTCTCCTCTCCATCATATCAGCCAGCTCTCTCTCTATATCCGTCATCGTGCCCACATTCAAAGATCCCACTCTCGTCTCCACTCTTCTACTCTCCCTTCTCTCATGCTTCCTCTGGAACTGTCTTCCTCCTCTTCTCCTTCCTTTGTCCAACAGTCGCATACTTTACACCGTCCCCCTGTTGGACAACAGCACCGATGGATGTCGTTGTTGACCCGGGCCATGACCGATCAGGTATGAAGTTTCCTTTTGTGCTCCGCATAATGAGTTAGCTAGGGTTTTTACGTCGGATGCCCATCCATGACGCAATCCTCCCCATGTATCCGTGCTTGGGACCGGCACTAAGTTGCACTGGCTTGTGCCCCCAGCCACTGGGGGCACAAGCCAGTGCAACTCAGTGCCGACCTGTAGTTATGCCTATAGGTCAGTACGACATCGAACCATCTTCCTTACATGTATTTCATAAAATGTTGTTGATAAATGGCACAATACTTGGGATAACATGTGTATACTTTCAAAACAGCAGCTAGAAGGGCACTCAGTGCATCTGCACTGAGCATAATGGTAACTTCCATCATGTCACTCCATGGAGATGACATCCGGGGTCGGTCAGCTGGACTGGCTTTGTTATTGTTCAAGCCGGGAAAACATGTATTTCGGTATAAGTGCGAGACACTACATACGGTTTTCCTAAGAATAGATGACTGCCATGTAATGGAACGTACTGCAACCAAATACTTGGAGGAATTCACTGAATGTTGCTGCTGGATTTAAAAAAAAAAAAAAATGAGTGAAGTATGTGCCAATTATATACCAAGTTGAATGCACTCAGCAACGAACACAAGGACAAAGAAGCACTTGCGGTTATCGTACAATACTACATATACATTACATGTTATACAGAAAATACATGACAATAATATGTTCATTAAAAATATATAGAAATATATACATATATATGGATATTTCGAGCTGTCCACAGTTTCAGCTTCCTGTCCGGAAGCTACTCTGTGGACACCTGGCGGGCTAGACCATGAACTAGAATTCGTGATGACTCCAATTGCACAGTTATCACATATTTTCTAACTTCGTCAAGAACTTAAAGAAGCCATGAACCATTATTGAAAATCTAAAGACTGATTTAAGACAGAGTACACATTACCTGGTTTAAGACATAGCACACATTACCTGAAAGAGGGCATGTTCAACAAAATTATCTGAGAAATGGTGGTAGGAAGATGCCTCTCCTACTTACCACTGATTTGATCCCTGAACATCAAGAGATTCCTCTTTGGCAAGTATAATTGCCTCGCATTAACCAGAGTACAACAGATAGGTAGTCCTTCAAGGATTAATGGTAAAACAGAAGTTTCTTAAGTATACAACTCACACTCAGCCACTTAATCTTCTTGGATTTCAAATTCATTGGTTTACAATTGAAAAAAATATATTTATAATGAAACACGTCCTAACAGTCATATAAAATAATAAATTTCATCCTATATAATCGAGTCCTGAAGCGATATTGAGATCAACCCTCCTTTGTGTGCACTTTCCATTCAGCCCTCCCTCATCAGGGTGTTGCAACCATAACCATGTCTAACATGCTCTTGCAGAACTCATCACCACTCATCAGACTTTTCTCTCAGTTCGTCGTGACATTCGTTCGATCAGTTGTTCTCCATAGGCCACAAACATGGACAGATTATTACGTACATACGTAGTAAGGGAGGGACGCAGACAGAGATGTTTATTGTTACCGTTAAGTAGTAAGGCAGCTAAGTTTTTTTTTTTATGCGAGGAAGAAGGAACCAAAGGCAGCGAGCCCGCAAGTGTCGTTCCTTCCAAGAGAAAAACAAAATACAAGAAAGAGCCATATTCAGATCCGATCATTTCGAGATGCCTGGACACACTGCGTTTGAAAGACTGGAGATCATAGGAAGCAGGAAATACAGACAGAGCGAGACAGTTCCAGAGTTGACCTGTTGCATAAATGAAGGACTGGGAGTAACGGTTAACTCTTGCATTAGAAACTTGGACAGAAAAGGGATGAGAGTTTCCTGCTAGACGGGTGCTACGCGCATGTCATAGAGGTGGAGGAATGCATGCAGATAGTTCAGAGGAGCAGTGACCATTGAAGTAGCGACACAAAAGAGATAAAGATGCAACAGTGCGACGAAGAGACAGAGGCTGAAAGGAGTCAGTAAGATGAGACGAAAAGCCTTTGACTCCACCCTGTTGAGAAGAGCTGTATGTGGGGAGCCTCCCCACACATGGGAGTTGTACTCTACACAGGGGCGGATAAAACCCCTGTATAGAGTCAACAATTGTGCAGGGGTAAAGAAGGAACGGAGTCTGCTTAGCACACCTAATCTCTTGGAAGCAGATTTTACAAGAGAGGTAATATGATCTTTCCAAAATGAGTCCCGAGTAAATGAAACCCCAGGCATGTTCAAGGATGAAGCATGATTAAGCTGAATATTATTAAACATTATTGGGTATACCTGTGGAAGATTTGGCGGGTTGATAGGTGTAAAAACTGAGTCTTTGATGCATTAAAAACAACCGGATTATTTTACCCCAGTCACAGATACGAGCCAAGTCAGACATTAGGTTTGCCATAGCCTCATCCCTTGTTTGTTGAAGTAACTGCTGAGATGGACGTTGCGGGAACCGAATGGAAAGGTGAAGGATGGAATCATCACCATAAGAGTGGATAGGGTTAGATGTACAGCTTAGATGGTCATTGATGAATATAAGGATGACAGTTGGTGATAGGACAGAGCCCTGAGGTACACCACCGTTGACAGATCTAGGAGAAGAACGATGGCCGTCTACAACAGCGGCTATAGAACGACCAGAAAGGAAGCTAGAGATGAAGGCACAGATAGAAGGATAGAAACCATAAGAGGGCAGTTTGGAAATTAAAGATTTATGCCAGACTCGATCGAAAGCCTTTGAGATGTCAAGTGCAATGGCAAAGCTTTCGCCAAAGTCCCGAAAGGAGGATGACCAGGAGTCTGAAAGGTGGGTGAGAAGATCGCCAGTGGAGCATCCCTGATGGAACATACTGGTGATCAGAAGGAAGGTTGTGACAGGAAAGATGCTTTAAAATTTTTCTATTAAGAATTGACTCGAAAACTTTTGAGCTACAGGATGTTAAAGCAATTGGACGATAGTTAGAGGGTTGGGAATGGTCACCCTTCTTTAGGACTGGCTGAATGAGAGCAAACTTCCAGCAAGAAGGAAAGGTACAAGTTGGTAGACAAAGGCGAAAGAGCTTGCCTAGACAGGGTGTAAGCACAGAAGCACAGTTCTTGAGAACAACAGGAGGGACTCCATCAGGCCCATATGCCCTATTAGTACTGAGGCCAGCACTGGCCGAATATACATCAGCTGAAGAAATTTTAATATCAGCCATGAGAAAGTCAGAGGGGGGAAGCGATGGAGGAACAGCACCGGAATAATCTAAGGTGGAATTGAAGGAGAAAGTCTGTGCAAAGAGATCTGCTCTTTCAAATAGCTACAGAGCCATCGGAGTGGAAAAGAGGAGGGAAGGATGACGAGGTAAAGTTGTTAGAAAGGTTTTTGGCAAGGTGCCAGAAGGAGCGGGAAGAATTCGAGTTGGAGAGTTGAGAGCATTTAGTACGGATGAAATTATTTTAGCAGAGCGAAAAACAGACTTAGCAGGATTCTGGGCAGAAACGTACAAAATATGTGATTCATAGGTGGGTTGGCTCTGGTACCTTTTATAGGCCCTCTCCTTGTTGTGGACAGCATTAGAACAAGCGTGATTAATCCATGGCTTTCTTGCATTCGTCAGAGGATATGAGAAAGGAATGTATGCTGCCATGCCCGAGAGAATAACCTCCGTAATGTGCAAGGCACACTTAGATGGCTCCCGGCCATGGAAGCAATAATCATTCCAGGGAAAATCAAAGAAGTACTGCCTGAGGGCCTCCCAATCCGCAGCTCCAAAGTGCCACAGACGACGTTTCTTTGGAGGGTCCACAGGTCGTACCGGAGCAATAGGACAGGTTAAGGTGATAAGGTTGTGATCGGAGGAGCCCAACGGAGAGAAGAGATTAACAGTGTAAGCAGAAAGAGTAGTAGTAATAAAGAAGAGGTCAAGTATGTTGGAGCTCTCTCCAAGGCGGTCTGGGATACCGGTAGGGTGCTGTACAAGCTGCTCTAAGTCATTAAGGATAGAAAAGATGTAGGCTAGTTCACCAGGTGGATCAGTGAGAGGAGAGGAGAGCCAAAGGTGGTGGTGAACATTGAAATCTCCTTGAACAGAGATTTCGGAGAAAGGAGAGATGGATAGAATGTGTTCCATCGTAGAAGTAAGATAGTCAAAGAATTTTTGATAGTCAGTAGAATTAGGAGATAAGTAAACAGAGCACATATATTTAGTTAGAGAATGACAGGAAAGCCGAAGCCAAAGTGTAGAGAATTCAGAAGAATTGAGTTCAGGAACATGAGAACAAGATAAGTCGTTGCATACATATATGCAACATCCACCTTTGGCTTTGAAATGAGTATAGAGAAAGTAGGAGGATACAGAAAAGGGTTTGCTGTCAGTTGCCTCAGACAGCTGAGTCTCAGTTAGAAAAAGAACGTGAGGTTTAGAGAAGGAGAGGTGGTGTTCAACAGAGCGAAAGTTAGCAGAATAGCCGGGAATGTTGCAGAAATGAAGAAGAAGAGAGTCAGACAGTGATTCCAGGCAGCTCGAGTCGTCACCGGGAGAGGGGCGGAAGATGGGGGCATTTATGGTCCCCCCCCCCCCAGGGACTCCGAGGCTTGGTTAAACGACGCCCTTTTGGTTGAATTTTGAAAATGAAGTGTAGTGAGTACTGTGCATGTAGTTTGGTGTTGATAGTTAAACTTGTATTGGAGAACATGCTGGCCTACTCTCAGTGTTACTGAGACACTGAAAAAGTTCAGCAAAGGGGGATGGTCGGGACCTAATCCCGAGGGCTGATGAAACGGGAGCCCCAGCTCTCCCTGTCATCAGCTTTCCATCCACCTTGGGAGTACTGCCCTCCTCGACTGGTGCTACACTCTGCTCCTCAGTGGGGGGAGAGAAAGGTAAATAGGTAGGTAGGTAGGTAGTACGTAGGTAGATAGAGTAGAGCAGTGACATGCCACATTTCCAGATTTTGTAACTAAAACCGAGGATGTATATAATGATATGAAATTTGCCCTATTTGCAATCTAGATCTTGTATAATAGCCTTAAGCATGGGTAGGTACATCTTATTTTTGTTTGATATATCATGATCAGTGGGTGCGGGGTCTAAATCCAAAGGAAGACAGAAAATGTTCAGCATTTTTCAGTATCCAAGATGGCCTCCATCAACAATAGAAAAAAATAAACTACACGGTAATGGTCCAGTGTGTGTCTGTATAAGGATATATCCAGCTACAGCTCTTAGACGTGTGGACTGATTATGATGAAACTCTGCAGAAAAACTCCCTAGGACTCCAGAATTCGTATAAGCTTTTATGTTTATTTGTTTGTTTGTTGCACAGTTCCTAAATATATTTCATTTATAAAATTATTATACTTACCATTTTAAAGTACTGTATGTTTTCTGTAAGGGAACCATTGAAGCCAAGCCCATCTTCAACGAGCCTTACCATATAATAGTTTATTCATACATATTTCAATTATATTAATGTTCTAAATAATTAATACAGTGACGGACCAAACAAGCAACCGAATCTGCATGTGGCCTCACGAAAGTAAATGTTAAATATTCAGTGACCTTCAATATTTGCTGGACCCTCGCTAGGAACGGGTCTGTGTCTGAGTCACTCATATTACCATACTGTGTCATTTTAACTTGCGGTCACAGTCCCGTGGCTCACAACCAATGCCGTTAACACTGTCCTACAGTAATACTAGACCGTCATGTGACTATTGTAGTTAGAGCTTCCAAATATTATATATATATATATATATATATATATATATATATATATATATATATATATATATATATATATTCTATCTGTCTATCTATCTATCTGTCTATAGATAAATAGATAAATAAATAGAGAGAGAGAGAGAGAGAGAGAGAGAGAGAGAGAGAGTATGAACTGGAAAAAAAAAACCAGCTACCACCACCACCACCCCTCCCACACCCTCCTCACGCATTCTCCACCCCTCCGATGTGGATCCCCCCCCCATGTCCCCTCCCAGTCATCTGGGGAGAGAGTATTTCCCCCCTACCCTCCCTCCACGTCCATCCCCGTACACCCACCCCGACTCCCCCACCCACTAGCACGGGGTATCTTCACCCCCCCTCCCCGGCGTATTTTTCTTTCTCGCACGGCCACGATGGGTAAGTATTATCAATTTTGGCTGGCCATGGCTCGGTAACTATTGGGTCTAGGAGGGTAGGGTTTCCGTTTTCAGGTGTGTAAAATCAAGTTCTATAAATCTGCCATAAAACTTTTAGCGTTTGAGAAAGTCGAAAATAGGCCTGTTTTTGCGTCCTGGAGGATAGTCGAGGCTGGAGAATTGCGTACCAGAGGGGTCAAGTACTTGGGTAATGTAATGAGTAAGGATGAAAGTTTAAACGATGAAGAGCTTGAAAGGGTACAGCAAGGAAGAAAGGTGGCTGGTTCTTTTAAAAGCAGTGATAAGAGAGAGGGAAGTGAACATGGAAGTAAAAAATCCGCTGCGTGATAGTATTGTGATACCAACTCTAACGTATGGATGTGAAGCTTGGACCTTGTTGGAAGGACACAAGTCAAGAGGGAGAGCAGTGGAAATAAATTATTTGAAAGGAGCATGGGGAGTTACATGGAGAGACAGATTGACAAATGAGGAAGTGAAGAAGCATTGTGATGTGGATGTGGATGTGATAGAAAGCTTCAGAAGAAAGTCACTGAGATGGTTTGGCCATGTCGAGAGGATGGACAACGAGAGACTAACGAGGAAGGTGTATGTGAGTGAAGTGGAGGAGGGGAGAGGGAGAGGCATGTCGAGGACGAGATGGAGGGTATCTTTTGTATTTAAGTGTACTTAGCAAAATGTTGCAGAAACAAGCATCTTTCGCCACCAGAACGGCATTTAATGTATTTACTGGACCCCCTATACGGATGACTAAACAATATATAAATATTTATTCCATACAGTTGTATGCCATTAATTAGGTAAGATTAGGGGAAGGAGAGGAGGAGGGCGAGGAGCAGTTAATATTATGCTAACACCCACTTCTAAAAGCTCAATGAGCGTAGGATATCCAAGGTACTCCAAGGCAGTGATACAGTATCACAGGAGGGAAACTATGCAAAATTAGTTTTGAAATTGTGCTAATTTGGGCCAAACTATGCCAAACCTGGAATTTCGTTGTGCTAACTATATGCGAACTTGCCCATTACTTTATTCTTTTTTATGCAAAAAACAAATACTTTGATACAGAATGTATACCACGTGTACTGTGAATATTGGTTATGAAAGTGCGATCACATTCATAATAAAGGATACACATCTATTCGTGTTGTGTACTATGATGTACATTCCTGGTGAGGACTGGAAATATTTCCGTCACTAGTTGGCAGTTGATGACCAGTAGCATTCAGTGCACCAGGCAGTAAGTGAAACGGTTACACATCTCACCGAAAGCCAACACTGGAGTAGGTAATACGGGTAAATATGTATCCCTACTTATTAACGCGGCTGTACATAATAGAAACTAACTGGAAATATGTAGTTAAAATATGCATCGTACAGACTATAGAATATGTACCCTACCGGCTAATCATTACCTGAAGAGAAAATAAGAGCATAAGGCAAAAATATATCGCTGAAGAGCTCCTCTCATTTATGGATGTTAAAATGACAAATCTAAGAGAGAGAGAGAGAGAGAGAGAGAGAGAGATATCCTTCAGTAAATAAAGTAGAAGCTGTCTAATATCTCCATAGCTCTACATCAAACACTATTTAGTTTCATTTCTCTCACATATACTCCGTTATCAGGGCCAGATCCAGTACTTATAAGGAGAGGGGGGAGAGAGAGTGATTCCTAACCGAATTAGTATTTAATGCATTTAAGCAATCAATATATCAAAATTCAATTTTAATGTGTTTGTTTTAATCATAGCAACACAATAATACAGGGAAATACAAGGGTAGTTAAATAAATATTGCATATATTTTAGTAAACAGCATTGCCCTTGTTACAAGTTACTATTTAGTTTGCCAAAGTAGGGGTGGGGGGGAACGCCCCCCACGCCCACTCATAAATTCCTGGTTGGTATGACTTATAGTATCCCTTAGGTTTCTTTGTTCGTCATTTTACTATGATTTGTTTTGCATTAAGAATTACTCACTACTCTGACTCATACTCTATCCCCTGATTAAATATCTCCCGCCTTTACCAAGGTGGAGCGACAATGTTTTTGACCGTGTGTGTGTGTGTGTGTGTGTGTGTGTGTGTGTGTGTGTTACCATTATATATCTGAACGGGTTGAGTGATCAACATGAAACATTCAGGGTATCAGGATATTGTCAAAATCGTGGACGAGTTCGAAAATGGGCACTCTGGGTCAAGGTCAAGGTCACCAAAATAGCTGCCAAAGGTCAACTGGTTTTTATCGTCCTCTTTTAGCACCATTAATGGTCATGATCGGCTTCAGCTATCAACATGAAACCTTCAGGGTATCAAGATATGGCACACTACCCCTGTACCACACAGGCTCCATCTCTCTCTCTCTCTCTCTCTCTCTCTCTCTCTCTCTCTCTCTCTCTCTCTCTCTCTCTCCATGACAATTAATGACGGGTGATGTAGGGCAGGGGCTCTTAACTTTTTTCCCTGTACACCTCCAGTTGATTGCCCGCGATAACAATACCCCCTTCTCTACTGTCAAAGTCATCGCCATCACCAGTACCATTAGAGATGTCAGTAGCGTGGTTTTACTTTACATGTTGACAACAACAAACTGAACAAGAAAGAAAATCATTAGGATTTTATCTAATTTATTTCCTTGTGGATAAATGACAAATAAAACAGTCACAAAAGCTAGCTACAACTATTCAACAAGATAACTGTGATTCCCTTGTTTCAGGTTAAAAACAGCAACTTTACTTCTCAGAGTTGACGAGTTTTATCACACTCTTAAAATTGTTAATTCTATCCAAGCCATATTCTGCTACATTACTTTGTTATAAAGCAATAAATTTTGTTTCTTACTTTTTTCAAAGAATGAGTCTCATACCTCCAGGATTTGGTGTCCAAACCCCCAAGGGGTATGGATACCCCTTGTTAAGAACCCCGGATGCATGGTAATTTCATTATCTGCATAGGGTTGTCGAGGGGATGGCAACACTGGAGGATCTACAGCAGGAACGAGGCTGAGTGATAAGATGCGAGAGTACGGTATCGAAGGTACTGTTTCGTGGGAAAAGAAATCGTTTCTGAGTAGCGAAAGAAATGCCTGGCCGTTCACTTGTCCAAGCCACCCATCATAGGATCCCACATCATACATTAAGTAGATAAAATATATTATCAGACGTTATACTTAGCTGAGGGAAAAATCTAGCCACCAACCATAGAAAGATTAATCTTGAATTAAAGAATAAAAGTACAGTTGTCCCTTGATTATAGCGTACTCTAATAATACTGATTACCATTAAAAGTATAATTTTGTTGCATATAAATTTTCATGTATCTTTTGTATTTCAGTGTACTCAGCAAAATGTTGCAGAATGAAGCATCTTTCGCTACCAGAACGGCATTTAATGTAACTTGGACCCCCTATACGGCATGACTAAACAATATATAAATATTTATTCCATACAGTTGTATGTCATTAATTAGGTAAGATTAGGGGAAGGAGAGAGGAAGGGCGAGGAGCAGTTAATATTATGCTAACACCCACTTCTAAAAGCTCAATGAGCGTGGGATATCCATGTTACTTCAAGGCAGTGATACAATGTCACAGGAGGGAAACTATGCAAAATTAGTTTTGAAATTGTGCTAATTTCGGCTAAAATATGTCAAACCGGGAATTTCGTTGTGCTGACTAAAATCTGCTTCCAGGAGATTGGATGTGCTAAGCCGACTCCGTACCTTCTTTACACACCTCACAATTGTTGACTTTATACACGAGTTTTATTCGTCCCCATGTATAGTACAACTCTAATGTTTGGGAAGGCTCCCCACATACAGCTTTACTCAACAAGGTGGGGCAAAGGCTTTTCGTCTCATTAACTCTCCTACTCTTACTGGCTTCCATCAATTTCTATCTCATCGCTGTGCTGTTGGATCTTTATCTCTTTTCTACTGCTTCTTCAACTATTGCTGTTTCTATGAACTGTCTGCTTCCACCTCTATGACGGGTGCACCCGTCTGGCAACAAACTCTCATCCCTTTTCTGTCCAACTCCCTAATGTAAGTGTTAACCGTTACTCCCAGTCTTTCATTTGTGCAAAGGTCAACTTTGGTACTATCTGCCTCTGTAGTTCCTACTTCCTGTGATCTCCAGGCTTTCAAATGCTGTGTGCCCAGGCATACTGAAATGAACAGATCTTAAATTTGGCTGCCTGTTGCATTGTTTTTTTTTTTTTTCTTGGAAGGAAATTTTTGCGGGTCCCTGGCCTTTGGTTCCTTTTTTCTTGCATTAAAAAAATAGTTCTTATCGCCTGCCCTTAACACCATTATTTCTTAAGAACAGCGTCAGCTGTCCCCTTGCCTCCCCGGGGGGGCGACAACCACCGGCCCTGGGAGTGTGACATCCCCCCCTGTCTCCCCACGTGGAGACCAGCTCCCCCGTCCCCCCACGGGGGGGACCACCCCCGAACCACCCCGTGGGGGGACAGGGCTTGTAATTTGGCCAGCAACTTATTCTGGAGGGTGATTACCATTCGGCTCCAAATGCTTTTCTTTCACTCATTTTACTTTTTTTTAGTGAGTGATGAGAAGGGTGGATGGTCAACTGAATGAACAGAAGGCAATGATTGGATTTTGTGTGTGTGGGTGACTGAATGAGAAGTATGTAATGGATGCAAGAGCATACAGAGGCTGGGGGAGCGGACTTTCTGGCCACCACATGGTGGTGGTGAAAGTCAAGGTTCAAGTGCAATGGAGGAATAGGAGGGAAGGACTGGAGGAAGTCGTTCATGCATGGAGGGTAGAAAGGCCGCAGCGAGAGGAAGGTGGGGTTGTACACCCCCACCACCTGGGTACGGACCTGGATCCTTCCTCCTGCATGTCCAGCACTTAGTTCTGAATGGTCAGAAGCCATCTACATCACAGCTGGGGTGAAGCAAGCTGCCACCAGGTTTTTGTGTGGAAGTTGCACGATCAACATTCATTGTCCATTCGAAAAAATTGTGAAAAAACGTCAATCGTTGAGCTTAGTACTTTACAGGTTAAATGCAGTCACATTTACCATTTCCTCATCATCCAACCACACTATACATTCAGTGACTTCATTTCTCTCAAAGACCATACCTGTACTCTTCCCTACATTTACCATCAGATTCCCTTTCATATACACTCTCCCAAACTCATTCACTAAGCCTTGCAATTCCCTTTCATCTTCACTTAACAATATATTGTTATCTGCAGAGAACAATACAGGAACTTTCCAAATGCTGCCCTCTCTCATAAGGGCCACCTCAACATCCACTGCTCTACCTTGTATCTCTTTAATAACCCCACCAGTATACAGATTGAACAACCATGGTAACATGACACATCTCTGCTTCAGTCGAGCATTCAGATAGAAAAATTCATTCACCTAACTGTCCACATGCACTGCAGCCCTAGCACCTTCATTCATGGTGATCACGGCATTCAGTATCTTCCCATGTACTCCATATCTTCATAGTATTTTTTCACATTCCATGTCTATCCACTTTGTCATATGCTTTCTCCAAATCCATGAAGGCTGCATACAACTTCTTTCCTTTCTCAAGAAACTTTCCCACTAATGTCCTAAGGATGAATATCCACACAACCTCTTCCCTTTCTGAAACCTCCCTTTTGTGTTCCAACAAATTCCTCTGTTATTTCCCAAAAACTGTCAACAAGTATCCTACCATATACTTTGCATCCCACGGTGTACTATTACACTAAGAAGACAGATGCCCCTATGATTACCAAACACTTCTTTTTCTCCATTTCCTTTATACAGAGGAGTATTTATACCTGACTTCCGATCTTCCGAGACTCTACCTTCCTCCCATGCCAATCTGCACATCTTCCATATCCATTCTGCTACTATCTCTCCACCACCCTTCTTCATTTCACCATACACTCCACCAATTCAGGAGGCTTTCCTCATTTTGCCTTTTTTCATTGCTTCCACCCCATCCATCCTACTGATGTCTCAGCACTCTCATTCCCCCAGCCATTTTTCAGCCAGTTATACTCGCATTACTTTCATTTCTAAGTTTAACAGTTCCTTAAAGTGTTCACTTCATCTGTTCACCTTCTATCCCTTCTCCACTGTCATCTACCATTTTCATCTTTCACTCCCCCACTATTGTGATACCAACTCTAGCACATGGAAGTGAAACTTCGATCTTTTTGGAGGGACAGAAGTCAAGAGTGAGGGCAGTGGAAATGAGCTGAGAGGAGCATGTGGAGTCACATGGAGAGACAGACTGACAAATGAGGAAGAGGAGTGTTGTGGTGTTGATGTGAATGTGATAGGAAGCATTAGGAGAAACACATTATGGTGGTTTGGCCATGTGGAGAGGATGGAGAGTGAGAGACCGACAAGGAGAGTGTATGTGAGTGAAGGCGTCTGGCTATAGACAGATAAATAGACTCCCCCGCTAACTTCTTTATCACCCTGTCTCACTCTCATCACCTCCTTCCAGAAAATTTTCTTACATTCCCTCCACTTTACACTCAACTTCCTTCCAAATTCCTCATCTACACTCTTCTTTCTCTCTTTTACTAATCTTTTCACCTCTCTCTATTCCGCTCTACATATAACTCACTCTTGCGTGTGTCAACTTCTTCCATGTTTCAGCTTCCCATCCATTCATTATATGCTTTCCTCTTTTGTGCCACAACTTGTCTCGCCTAGTCATTCCACCATGCTGTTCCTTGCACCCCCTTTCATCTTCTTTTACCTTGTACACCACCTCACATGCTGCACAGATTTCTTCTGTGAAAATCTTGCATATACTTTCCACCTCCCCCATCCAATCCATATCATATTTACCCAATTGGTCCTCCAGTTCTGTCATATACTCTGGCTTTTTTTCCATCCTCTTGCAGGCTTTGTACCCTCCTTGTATGAACGATTCCCTCCAGTCCTTCCCTCCTATTCCTCCATTGCACTTGAACCTTGCCTTTCACCACCACCAAGTGGTGGCCAGAAAGTCCGCTCCCCCAGCCTCTGTATGCTCTTGCATCCATTACATACTTCTCATTCTGTCATCCACACACACAAAATCAATTACTGGCTTCTGTTCATCCAGTTGACCATCCACCCTTCTCATCACTCGTGAAAAAAAAGTAAAATGAATGAAAGAAAAGCATTCGGGAGCCGAATGGTAATCGCCCGCCAGAATAAGTTGCTGGCCAAGTTACAAGCCCTGTCCCCCCACGGGGGGGTTCGGGGGTGGCCCCCCTCGTGGGGGGATGGGGGGGCTGATCCCCATGTGGGGAGACAGGGGGGGATGTCACACTCCCAGGGCCAGGGGGTGTCGCCCCCCCAGGGGGGCAAGGGGACAGCTGACGCCGTTCTTAAGAAATAATGGTGTTAAGGGCAGGCAATATGAACTATTTTTTTATGCAAGAAAAAAGGAACCAAAGGCCAGGGACCCGCAAAAATTTCCTTCCAAGAAAAAAAAAAAAAAAAAAACAATACAACAGGCAGCCAAATCTAAGATCCGTTCATTTCAGTATGCCTGGGCACACTGCATTTGAAAGCCTGGAGATCACAGGAAGTAGGAACTACAGAGGCAGATAGTACCAAAGTTGACCTTTGCATAAATGAAAGACTGGGAGTAACGGTTAACACTTGCATTAGGGAGTTGGACAGAAAAGGGATGAGGGTTTGTTGCCAGATGGGCGTACCCGTTGTAGAGGTGGAGGGATGCAGGCAGACAGTTCAGAGAAGCAGTGACAGTTGAAGTAGCAGTAGAAAAGAGATAAAGATCCAACAGCGCAGCGATGAGACAGAGGGTGAAGGGAGCCAGTAAGAGGAGGAGAGTTAATGGGACGAAAAGTCTTTGCCCCACCTTGTTGAGAAATGCTGTATATGGGGAGCCTCCCCACACATGAGAGTTGTACTCTACTCGGGGACGAATAAAACCCGTGTATAAAGTCAACAACTGTGCAGGTGTAAAGAAGGTACGGAGTCGGCGTAGCACATCTAATCTCTTGGAAGCAGATTTTACAAGAGATGTAATATGATCTTTCTAAGATACATGCTGAGAGAATGAAACCTCAGGTATGTTTAACCCCTACACCGCAGTCATGTTTTAGCTCTCCTTGCATGTCCCACGAGGATATTCGTACTCCGACTGACTTTTTAATAATATTTGCCAAAAATCAGCTATTAGTCCTAGAAAATTATAATTATATATGCATATGGCACATACCGTCAGCTTTCTCCTGGGATGTTTGTTGAGCCTTCGTCGAGTACCGTAGGAGTTGTGGAGACTTCTGAAGTTGGGTAACGAATTCTCCACTTTACACATCCTGACAACCTGTAATATGATTACCGCAGCCTGATATTATCACTAGAAACACTATTCTATGATTTTCAAGTAGTTTGGAATCCATACACACAAAAAATAACACTGTGAAATTAATGAAAATTATGAGCGCGTACGAGCTTCCCACTTGCGCTTGTTCCCCGCTGGTATTCTGTCATTTATTATTCATAAACACACTCACACTTTATATTCCCATTACTATATTACACTTATATATACAGTATTTATCCATAAGTTTCCTTCAGTAACAGTAGTTTATTTTCACTCCAGGCAACTTTCTCGTTCAGTAAACTAGCGTAGAGAGCAAAGCTTTGACTGTCATTACTCCAAGTATTTGTACTCATATTCTTATATTAGTAATTATTTACATTTCTATTTTATTTACACTATGTTATACACTGTCACTTCCAGTAAATAACGGCTCCTTTCCCCTGGAGCCAGGATGAACTTGGGACACTGAAGCACTCGTAGTTTATCACCATTTCCTCCACTGGCCCATTACATTATTTACCAGAAAGATTGTAGTCACTGTCTATCATTATCATGGATAAATTAGCCAGTTCACGCTCCACAGCAGAGTCATTTAGTCCTTTACCCCTTCCCACACGAGATTTAGTAGAGGTAGAGGTCACAGGGCCCTCTAGAAGTGGCGGAAATGGAGGGGCGCGAGTGCTATGTGCTGTCATCTCAAGAAACAACACTGAACTACTGTAAATGACGAGGCGGATATGGGGCCGCCAAGGGGTGACAGCGTCAGCAATGTGACTGCTGCTAATTTATATGCTGTGAAATGATTGGCAGGAAATTAGGTAGTTCCAGGTGAATGAAAATATCACTTAGGCTTTTCCCCTTCATTCTTATATATATTCTTATTACGAGAATAGATTATACGGCATATTTCAAGGGGAAATTACTGGGGAAAATTAGCGAACAAGTGTATGTGGGGTGTTGCTAGGTGATAATTAGCCAACTCCAGGTGTATGGCACTATCAGTTACCTTATTTTTTTTTTCTTGGTATATATTATTTTGTATAAGATTATTTCAATGGATGAAATCAGTGGAAAATTCCGGGGAAGATTTGCTTAGCACAGCGCGGCTGGGCAGGCGAGAGGCGAGGGTAATGGAGGGGAGGTAGGGAGGGGTGTCAAGAACGGGGATAAATAGCTAAATTGTCAACAATGGATTGGAGTACAGATGACATTAGCAGTGCTGACTATTGCTGGACACCGGCAGTACTGATAGATGATACAAGCCACCACTTGAAAGCCCAGGAGAAATCAAAATAACACAGAATCGCGAAAGTGACGCCAGGCGGTATGATCCATTGCGCCTGCATGTCACGAAAGAGCGTCACGAAAGTGACGCCCAGCGGTTAAGGGGTTAAGGATGATGCAGGATTGAGCTGGACAGTATTAAACATTATTGTGTTCTCCTGTGGAAGATTTTGTTGGGTTGATAGGTGTAAAAACTGAGTCTCTGATGCATTAAAAACAAGATTACTTTTACCCCAGTCATAGATATGAGTCAAGTCAGACATTAGGTGTGCCAAAGCCTCATGCCTTATTTGTTGAAGTAACTGCTGAGATAGATGTTGCAAGAACCGAATGGATACAGTTAGATGTACAGCTCAGAGGGTCATTGATGAATGAAAGGAAGAGAGCTTGTGATAGGAAAGAGACCTCAAGAACACCACTGTTGATACATCTAGGAGAATGGTGGCCATCTGCAACAGCAGCTATAGAACGACTAGAAAGGAAGCTATAGACGAAGGCACAGATAGAAGGAGAGAAAGAAGCCTTAAGAGGGCAGTTTGGAAATTAAGATTTATGCCGGACTTGATCGAAAGCCTTTGAGATGTCACGTACAATGACAAAGCATTTCTCCAAGGTCCTGAAAGGAGGATGACCAGGAGTCTATGAGGTATGTGAGAAGATCGCCAGTGGAGTGTTCCTGACGGAACCCACACTGACGATCAGAGAGAAGGTTGTGACAGAAAAGATGCGTTAAATTTTTTTCTGTTAAGAATAGACTCGAAAACGTTTCAGACACAGGATGTTAAAGCAATTGGGTGATAGAGGGTGTGGAATGGTCACCATTCTTTGGGACTGGCTGAATGAGAGGAAACTTCCAGCAAGAAGGAAATGTACAAGTTGACAGACAAAAGTGAAAGAGTTTACCTCGGCCGGGTGTAAGCACAGATGCACAGTTCTTGAGGACAACAGAAGGGACCCCATCAGGCCCATATGCATTGTAAGTACTGAGGCCAGTGATGGCAGAAAGTACATCAACTGAATAAATTTTAATGTCAGGCATGAGGAAGTCTGAGAGGGGAAGTGATGGAGGAACAGCAACAGAATCGTCTAAGGTGAAACTGGAGGAGAGAGTCTGTGCGAGGAGAGCTGCTTTATCAGTAGAGGAAATAGCTACACACCCATCAGAATACAAAAGTTGACCTTTTAACATCCATTTTTGTGACCTTGACCTGGACCCCGAGTGTCCATTTTAGACCTCATCCTAGATTTTGGCCATATCTTGATACTCCGAAGATTTCATGTTGATAGCTCTAGCCGTTCATGAGCTTTAATGGTGCTAAAAGCAGACGATAAAAGCTAATAGACCTTTTGCAGCCATTTTGGTGACCTTGACCTTGACCCGAGTGCCCATTTTTCTAACTCGTCAAAGATTTTGGCTATATCCTGATACTCTGAAGGTTTCATGTTGATCACTCAACCCGTTCAGATATATAATGGTAACACACACACACACACACACACACACACACACACACACACACACACACGGTCAAAAACATTGTCGCTCCACCTTGGTGAAGGCGGGAGATATTTAATCAGGGGATAGAGTATGAGTCAGAGTAGTGAGTAATTCTTAATGCAAAACAAATCATAGTAAAATGACGAACAAAGAAACCTAAGGGATACTATAAGTCATACCAACCAGGAATTTATGAGTGGGCGTGGGGGGCGTTCCCCCCCACCCCTACTTTGGCAAACTAAATAGTAACTTGTAACAAGGGCAATGCTGTTTACTAAAATATATGCAATATTTATTTAACTACCCTTGTATTTCCCTGTATTATTGTGTTGCTATGATTAAAACAAACACATTAAAATTGAATTTTGATATATTGATTGCTTAAATGCATTAAATACTAATTCGGTTAGGAATCACTCTCTCTCCCCCCTCTCCTTATAAGTACTGGATCTGGCCCTGATAACGGAGTATATGTGAGAGAAATGAAACTAAATAGTGTTTGATGTAGAGCTATGGAGATATTAGACAGCTTCTACTTTATTTACTGAAGGATATTTCTCTCTCTCTCTCTCTCTCTCTCTCTCTCTCTCTTAGATTTGTCATTTTAACATCCATAAATGAGAGGAGCTCTTCAGCGATATATTTTTGCCTTATGCTCTTATTTTCTCTTCAGGTAATGATTAGCCGGTAGGGTACATATTCTATAGTCTGTACGATGCATATTTTAACTACATATTTCCAGTTAGTTTCTATTATGTACAGCCGCGTTAATAAGTAGGGATACATATTTACCCGTATTACCTACTCCAGTGTTGGCTTTCGGTGAGATGTGTAACCGTTTCACTTACTGCCTGGTGCACTGAATGCTACTGGTCATCAACTGCCAACTAGTGACGGAAATATTTCCAGTCCTCACCAGGAATGTACATCATAGTACACAACACGAATAGATGTGTATCCTTTATTATGAATGTGATCGCACTTTCATAACCAATATTCACAGTACACGTGGTATATATTCTGTATCAAAGTATTTGTTTTTTGCATAAAAAAGAATAAAGTAATGGGCAAGTTCGCATATAGTTAGCACAACGAAATTCCAGGTTTGGCATAGTATGGCCCAAATTAGCACAATTTCAAAACTAATTTTGCATAGTTTCCCTCCTGTGATACTGTATCACTGCCTTGGAGTACCTTGGATATCCTACGCTCATTGAGCTTTTAGAAGTGGGTGTTAGCATAATATTAACTGCTCCTCGCCCTCCTCCTCTCCTTCCCCTAATCTTACCTAATTAATGGCATACAACTGTATGGAATAAATATTTATATATTGTTTAGTCATCCGTATAGGGGGTCCAGTAAATACATTAAATGCCGTTGTGGTATCGAAAGATGCTTGTTTCTGCAACATTTTTGCTGAGTACACTTAAATGCTAAAGATACATGAAAATTTATATGCAACAAAATTATACTTTTAATGGTAATCAGTATTATTAAAGTACGCTATAATCAAGGGACAACTGTACTTTTATCCTTTTAGTTCAAAACTAATTTTTCTATGGTTGGTGGCTAGATTTTTCCCTCAGCTGGGTATAACATCTGATAATATATTTTATCTACCTGTTGTGTGATGTGACATCCTATGATGGGTGGCTTGGACAAGTGAACGGCCAGGCATTTCTTTCGCTACTCAGAAACGATTTCTTTTCCCACGAAACAGTACCTTCGATACCGTACTCTCGCATCTTATCACTCAGCCTCGTTCCTGCTGTAGATCCTCCAGTGTTGCCATCCCCTCGACAACCCTATGCAGATAATGAAATTACCATGCATCCGGGGTTCTTAACAAGGGGTATCCATACCCCTTGGGGGTTTGGACACCAAATCCTGGAGGTATGAGACTCATTCTTTGAAAAAAGTAAGAAACAAAATTTATTGCTTTATAACAAAATAATGTAGCAGAATATGGCTTGGATAAAATTAACATTTTTTGAGAGTGTGATAAAACTCGTCAACTCTGAGAAGTAAAGTTGCTGTTTTTAACCTGAAACAAGGGAATCACAGTTATCTTGTTGAATAGTTGTAGCTAGCTTTTGTGACTGTTTTATTTGTCATGTATCCACAAGGAAATAAATTGGATAAAATCCTAATGATTTTCTTTCTTGTTCAGTTTGTTGTTGTCAACATGTAAAGTAAAACCACGCTACTGACATCTCTAATGGTACTGGTGATGGCGATGACTTTGACAGTAGAGAAGGGGGTATTGTTATCGCGGGCAATCAACTGGAGGTGTACAGGGAAAAAAGTTAAGAGCCCCTGCCCTACATCACCCGTCATTAATTGTCATGGAGAGAGAGAGAGAGAGAGATGGAGCCTGTGTGGTACAGGGGTAGTGTGCCATATCTTGATACCCTGAAGGTTTCATGTTGATAGCTGAAGCCGATCATGACCATTAATGGTGCTAAAAGAGGACGATAAAAACCAGTTGACCTTTGGCAGCTATTTTGGTGACCTTGACCTTGACCCAGAGTGCCCATTTTCGAACTCGTCCACGATTTTGATAATATCCTGATACCCTGAATGTTTCATGTTGATCGCTCACGCCGTTCATGAGATAAAATGGTAACACACACACACACACACACACACACACACACACACACACACACACACACACACACACACACGGTCAAAAACATTGTCGCTCCACCTTGGTAAAGGCGGGAGATATTTAATCAGGGGATAGAGTATGAGTCAGAGTAGTGAGTAATTCTTAATGCAAAACAAATCATAGTAAAATGACGAACAAAGAAACCTAAGGGATACTATAAGTCATACCAACCAGGAATTTATGAGTGGGCGTGGGGGGCGTTCCCCCCCACCCCTACTTTGGCAAACTAAATAGTAACTTGTAACAAGGGCAATGCTGTTTACTAAAATATATGCAATATTTATTTAACTACCCTTGTATTTCCCTGTATTATTGTGTTGCTATGATTAAAACAAACACATTAAAATTGAATTTTGATATATTGATTGCTTAAATGCATTAAATACTAATTCGGTTAGGAATCACTCTCTCTCCCCCCTCTCCTTATAAGTACTGGATCTGGCCCTGATAACGGAGTATATGTGAGAGAAATGAAACTAAATAGTGTTTGATGTAGAGCTATGGAGATATTAGACAGCTTCTACTTTATTTACTGAAGGATATCTCTCTCTCTCTCTCTCTCTCTCTCTCTCTCTCTTAGATTTGTCATTTTAACATCCATAAATGAGAGGAGCTCTTCAGCGATATATTTTTGCCTTATGCTCTTATTTTCTCTTCAGGTAATGATTAGCCGGTAGGGTACATATTCTATAGTCTGTACGATGCATATTTTAACTACATATTTCCAGTTAGTTTCTATTATGTACAGCCGCGTTAATAAGTAGGGATACATATTTACCCGTATTACCTACTCCAGTGTTGGCTTTCGGTGAGATGTGTAACCGTTTCACTTACTGCCTGGTGCACTGAATGCTACTGGTCATCAACTGCCAACTAGTGACGGAAATATTTCCAGTCCTCACCAGGAATGTACATCATAGTACACAACACGAATAGATGTGTATCCTTTATTATGAATGTGATCGCACTTTCATAACCAATAAATATTCACAGTACACGTGGTATACATTCTGTATCAAAGTATTTGTTTTTTGCATAAAAAAGAATAAAGTAATGGGCAAGTTCGCATATAGTTAGCACAACGAAATTCCAGGTTTGGCATAGTTTGGCCCAAATTAGCACAATTTCAAAACTAATTTTGCATAGTTTCCCTCCTGTGATACTGTATCACTGCCTTGGAGTACCTTGGATATCCTACGCTCATTGAGCTTTTAGAAGTGGGTGTTAGCATAATATTAACTGCTCCTCGCCCTCCTCCTCTCCTTCCCCTAATCTTACCTAATTAATGGCATACAACTGTATGGAATAAATATTTATATATTGTTTAGTCATCCGTATAGGGGGTCCAGTAAATACATTAAATGCCGTTGTGGTATCGAAAGATGCTTGTTTCTGCAACATTTTTGCTGAGTACACTTAAACGCTAAAGATACATGAAAATTTATATGCAACAAAATTATACTTTTAATGGTAATCAGTATTATTAAAGTACGCTATAATCAAGGGACAACTGTACTTTTATCCTTTTAGTTCAAAACTAATTTTTCTATGGTTGGTGGCTAGATTTTTCCCTCAGCTGGGTATAACATCTGATAATATATTTTATCTACCTGTTGTGTGATGTGACATCCTATGATGGGTGGCTTGGACAAGTGAACGGCCAGGCATTTCTTTCGCTACTCAGAAACGATTTCTTTTCCCACGAAACAGTACCTTCGATACCGTACTCTCGCATCTTATCACTCAGCCTCGTTCCTGCTGTAGATCCTCCAGTGTTGCCATCCCCTCGACAACCCTATGCAGATAATGAAATTACCATGCATCCGGGGTTCTTAACAAGGGGTATCCATACCCCTTGGGTTTGGACACCAAATCCTGGAGGTATGAGACTCATTCTTTGAAAAAAGTAAGAAACAAAATTTATTGCTTTATAACAAAATAATGTAGCAGAATATGGCTTGGATAAAATTAACATTTTTTGAGAGTGTGATAAAACTCGTCAACTCTGAGAAGTAAAGTTGCTGTTTTTAACCTGAAACAAGGGAATCACAGTTATCTTGTTGAATAGTTGTAGCTAGCTTTTGTGACTGTTTTATTTGTCATTTATCCACAAGGAAATAAATTGGATAAAATCCTAATGATTTTCTTTCTTGTTCAGTTTGTTGTTGTCAACATGTAAAGTAAAACCACGCTACTGACATCTCTAATGGTACTGGTGATGGCGATGACTTTGACAGTAGAGAAGGGGGTATTGTTATCGCGGGCAATCAACTGGAGGTGTACAGGGAAAAAAGTTAAGAGCCCCTGCCCTACATCATCCGTCGTTAAGTCTCATGGAGAATATATATATATGGAGCTTGTGTGGCACAGTGGTAGAGTGTGCGTTTTCGTACGTGGGAGAACGAGAGTTTGCGCCCGTCCATGGTAATAAACTTTGGGAGTATCTTCCAGCCACGTATTGCTTTGGCGAACATTGGTGCTGAGGTTGAACCAGTGTCATGTACTGTACTATAAAGGATGCTTGCACCCACTCGGCTTGCACGGGCTGATTACACTTGGGTCACACACTACACACACATCTAAAGCCACTCAAACACTCCAGTCACACTTACAAGCACTTCTCACCCTACATCCGGTCTCTACCAGACAGCCGAAGCCATTTGGTAGAGATACATAGGCTGTACCGTCCCTACTTCGGTCAGGATAGGCCGGTCCTGCAGTAGACACTCAAACGGCTGATGATATATATATATATATATATATATATATATATATATATATATATATATATAGATAGATAGATAGATAGATAGATTGATAGATATAGATATACACACACACTAATAATGTAGTCGAGATCAGCTTTAAAAAAAACTTGTTAGTGTTCTTCGATAAAACTTGTCGTCTGTGAGAAGGGTACTTACTGTTTAACATTATGAAACAGGTGAATGAAAGTAATGTTGTAGAAGAGGTGTAGACAGCTTGTGTATTTGTCATTTGTCGTTTTATCCACAAGGAAATAAAGTGGATGAAATTCTAATCACCCTCTTTCCTGTTCTGTTACTACTGTAGTTATCCACATGTTAATAAAACCAAGCTCTTCACATCTCCTGAAGTCATATTGGCACCTATTAAGGCTGGTGATAATAGTGACTTCGACCGAGGTGAAGGGGGTATGGAGGTATCGTGGGCAATCCACTGGGGGTCTGGACAAAGAAACGGTTTAGAACTCCTGCTCTAGAGTGTATTGTAAACATGAAAGGATTACGAAAACGATATTACACACACACACACACACAAATATCGGAACAGTAATGTCAAACCGAGTCCCATTTATTATGCAGCATTATTCGTGAACACGTAATGGTGTATTTATAATAGGGTCGGTTCCGTCATTTTTTTTTTAATGGCAGATATAACATTCATGTTTAGGATAATGCACACCTACTCTACAGGTGAGTTATTTTAGAAGAATTACCACATCATCCTACAGATCTGAAAGTTTGATTGAATTGCCCCATGGCCGTCAGCCCTGGGATTCCCCTCTCTTTCTATTTCCACGTACTTAACCCGCTCACACTACCGCTCAATCTACCAGTCTTCTCTCTCTCTCTCTCTCTCTCTCTCTCTCTCTCTCTCTCTCTCTCTCAACATGGCCACACCAAATCAGAGTGTTTCATCTTTTTCCATATCATCAGCCTTTACACCACATTCTTCACAAATCTCTTCACTTATCTCTTCCTTTAGTTCGCTCCACATACACTTCTGAGGTAACTTGTTTCAACAGCTCTCAACCTTGGTTTGTGCGTATGAAATATCGTGTATATTTCAGTGTTGTTTGTTAATGGCAGAATCAATATATTGTCATACAAAATCCTCTTCACTCCCACAGTACATCGCTATCTCTCGTCACTGGTCGTGGTCCTTTTCTATTATTCATTCTCTGTACTACCATCTTTGTTCGCATCATTGCTTAGAACACAATTTGTTGTACAATTTGTTTCTGTGCTTCTTTCAAACACAGCACTTAGACCTTTTGGCCATTCACTCTTAATATTTGTTTTTCACACACGGGCAAATTTCTCAACTAGGCTTTGTAACGTCTATTCGACATCTGCGATTTATCTGTATCATCAATACTTCCTCCCTTCAGAATCATTTCCCTAACCGGTGACCTCACTTTCACGTCTCATTACTTCACTGAAGTACATATTTAACAGTCATGGAGACTGGAAACACGCCAGTTTCCGCCCAGTAAACAAGATGAATCATTTCCATAATGCACCACTCACTCTCCCAGATTACGTTGCACCATTATAGTTAGTAGTTTTCTTGGACCCTGTGTCATGTATTGCAAAATGCAATATTACAGAAGAAAAATAATTCAAAGGACATCCTCAAAACGGATTTTTAATATCTAGTATCTTATTTATTTAAAGACGAATTATCGAACTGACACCTGAATGATTCCCCCAAAGATGGTCAACAGCCACAGGATGTCCTGCAGTCCCTTACGTCACAGGGTAACAACACAAGCCCCTGCTACAGAAGATGCAATAAAACGAGACCCTGTCACAGCCGGTTTACTGGACGTTTCCCATGAACTAGCACGAGTTTTGTCAGTCGCTTCTGACGTGGGTCATCTAGAACACTCTTAGTTTGATGCCATTAGTCCTCCTACAGCCTTGCTTTTCCACAACACATACATCCTGGTCACCGAAACAAACACTCACCATCAGTTCCCACCATGATCTCCACATTGCTTAACAAACAGCTACGGTCACCAGAATCCATCAAAAGCTCCCCTTCTCCCCAAGGACCGCCTCGTCACTCACCAAACAGCAATAACATCTTTCATTACGTACTTCTAGGCCAGCAGGTTGATCGTACATTGTGCCTTCATTGCCTCTGGATGCTTCCAGCTGAAGCCATGCAGTAATGAGTCTTTTTGTATTCCACAGCCTCCATTAACCCCCAAGTCTCCTTATTTTAGACGGCAACTCATACCAGCCAAATCACACGTGGAATCCACAGGTGCGTAAAAGTCAGCCAGACGTGGAAGTCAATGGCTGGCCAATGAGACACTGGGGGCATTGACCTGAAAAGAAATCTTGAGACATATATACCCTCACACTGGAAGAGACATATTGGTCAAGAGTACCTTGTATTCCTGGGTCTCCACACAAAATGAGGTTGGAGAGATTCAGATTAAAACATTTTTTCATCACAGAACACGACCCAGTTCCAGAAGGCAGATGACATGTCGGCATGATTTAATGCAAACTCCATTCCCTGTCCCTTGTGCAAATCTGTCAATACGGGTCTGATTGCTGGTTTACGGCCGTGTAAGCCAGCACTGTGGTGTCAGTTGTGAATTTTTTCATCACTGCAATGTAGACTGAGCTCATTCCGTATACTGGGATCTGTGCATAATGAATCCGCATGTATGGCAGCAAGCATGGCCTAGCATGGATGGAGAAGACACGTTAATTGTAATCATTATGCATTGCATTATAATATTTCTTCATCCCCACGTTCTATCATACGTAAAACACGCCATTGTATATGTAGTACATAAATCATGTGGAATAGTTTTTAGCATTAGCATGTCTTGTATCATCGCAAACCTGATACTGCTGTGCAGATGTGCAGCATGGATGACTACTCCGAGGTCAGTTTTCAGTCACTCCAGTATCCTCATATCGCCTTATCCAGCAGGCCACGGTGTATTTCGAAACACCAACCAGACTGGCAACTTCAGCATTGCTATAGCCCTCCAGGTGAAGTGTGATTGTACGTTAGCGTGTTCCTTGTGAGGTCTCCATGGTGAATGACACGTCCAAGTAGTAGGATTACTATTTCGACTCGGACAGAATACAGTGCAGAATATGGACAGTAACTAGTGCCTCAATGAGACTGTTACACTGGGATGCTACAAAATGACGCTTTTCCGGTTATTGCATTCTCTGTCAGTTCTTATATTCCTGTATGGCAACTCAGACCCCGTTGGTTACGATGATGATGTATAGAATAGGTTATATATATACTATTTTTGGCTGCCTATTACTGACAATGATTTATCAGAGTTATGAGGTTACATGCTTGTCAGATTTTGGTAACCTTAGATATGCTGCATAAGTGATATTACAAAACCATTATTAGCAACCTTGGATATCACTGGATGACTTCCAGTCTTGCCGAAACAGCCTGCATGAACCTGCAGTAGATCTAAGGTTTACCATCTCTGTGTTCAAATGGCAGGTACTCTATGTGAGACATGAACCCTTGTGCAAAGAGCACTCCTAGCGGAGACCCCCTGACGACACCATCCTTCTGAACATACAGTTTTCCTTCTGGACGCCTGAATGGCGCTTCTGTTGCGCAGGCTTTAAACAATCCTCCCATGATGCTTCTTGGTATCTCTGGTGGTGGTAGCCCGCGATACTGGTAGACGTAGTCCAAGATTATATCAATTGTTCTCTTTATTGGGACATTGGTCTATGTCCAGTGAGGCGGTAATGCCTTTTGGTCTTTTCACCCTCAATCCACTAACTCCTCTGTTGAATGCAGTTAGCAAGTTGTAGTTATGTATGGAGAGTTAGTTTTCGCCCACTCCCATGAAAGAAGGGTATTAGTGAGGAAAATTTAAATATTAGAAAGAAGATTAACAACTGCAAAAATTATGTGTATGTAAATATCTATCTATCTATCTATCTATCTATCTATATATATATATATATATATATATATATATATATATATATATATATATATAGATGAAGGGGGACTTCCAAATTCCCTTACTGTTAACCAAACTTCAAAACAACACCTGCAACAAATCCATTTTAATTCCCATCAAAGTACTCAACCTGAGACACTTTGCACTTGTCCCAGGGCGTGTCCCATTCATGGAAACACTTCCTGTAGTCGTCTTTCGTCACTTAGTCCAGAGACTGTTGCGTTTTTTCTGGGATTACTTCTAAGTCGTCAAACCTTTTGCCTTTCAGTTCAGAATTAATCTTATTGAACAAAAAAAGAACAGCAGGGAGCGAGAGCTGGTGAGTATAGGGGCTGCGAAGCATCAGTGACATTGTTTTTGTCCAAAAATTGATGAACTGACAACACGGTGTGTGATGGGGTTTGTCATGATGCAAGAACCATTTTTGGGCGCACCACTTTTCTGGACCATGTGCTTGATGATGCTTTCCTGTAGATGTCTCACCACTTTAACGTAAAACTGTTGGTTCACAGTCCGTGCAGGGAGAATAAATTCATTGTAGACACCTCCCTCAATGTCAAAAAACATGAT